>NW_004524593.1:6661704-6662526 GCF_000260255.1 Octodon degus | reverse complement strand
CAGGGCTAGCACAGCACATGGTACTGGGGATCGAACTCAGGTCCTTGTGCTTTCTAGGCAGGTGCTTAGACTGCTAAGCTGTTTCCCCAGCTGCACCCTCCCATCCTATTATATCAAAATCTAGTCTCCTCACTCCTGAAAAGAGAAACGGAGATCTTCTTACTCTTGGACTCCTTTTGCAAGCACTAGATCAATACAGTACTGTAGAATCATAAAATATCACAGTGGTGGAAAGAAACAGATATATGGCCATCTATGAAAGCATTTTTCAAACATTTAAGACTCATATTTTATTCTCCAAAAATTACTCAAGATCTCAAAAATCTCTGAGGTATTTGGATTATGCCCATTGATATTGATCATGTCAAATGCTAAACTGAAGTCTTTGACATATTTATGTCACTCAAAGTAACTGTAAAAGCCTATTACATGTTAATGTGAGCCATAAACTTGTGATTTAAAACAACTTTTATAGTAAGAAAGATGCCATGTCATAGATTATTGATTTACTGTCAGGCCTAAGAGTTGGGATGTGAACCTGTTTCTACAATTTTAGTTACTGTAATATGTCATTTTGGATGAAACCTAGGAAGAAAAACCAGCTTCACATAGGTCACTGAAAAAGTAAACAGCATTTTAATATATGGGAGATTTTATTATATTGATGGATTTTCTTCATTGATCCTATACTATTAAAATATGGGATTTAAAATCATATCAAGTTAATGCTTTATTATATAAAAATGCATTATTCTAGCCTCCAATTGGAAGTTATTTGGCAAAAGTTGATTTACTGAGGTATACAGAAGCAGTTAACATTGG
>NW_004524593.1:6637582-6644062 GCF_000260255.1 Octodon degus | reverse complement strand
TATTTTTACACAATGGAGTATTATTCAGCTATTAAGAATGATAAACTGGAAGCCTTTATATTGAAGTGGATGTCACTTGAAAATATACTCATAAGTGAAATAAACCAGACACACATGTGTAAATATCGTATAGTTGCCCTAGTATAAGAACTCAAAAGAAGAAATACAAATAGAAAAGTATCATACAAGTAAAGTGAAAACAGGATCTCAAGGATTAACCAAGAAAGGGAATGGAGAAGAGCTAGGAAACATGAATAAGTCAAGCTATACAGTTATATGCAGAAGATGGGCAATGCAATGATCCTGAGAATCTCCAGAAGATTTTTGAATCTAGCAGTTGGAAAGATTCTCACCCTGACCAACTATATATACTGATATCTGTGAACTAAGCTACTGCACTGCAGATGGTAATTTGTAATAGTAGTTTCATGCTTGGAGTGACTGTCATTCTGGTCTTCTGAATATGGACTGCTTGTCATGACATGCCAGTTGCTGCTATGATGTCTCTCAAGTAGAGGTTGTTCAAAAAGTAGGGGGTGGTGAATGAAAGCTAGAGACAGGAAAAGGAATATTGTGGGACTGTCCTACTTCAAGGTTGTATATGGTGAGATTTTTGGACTTATGTGTAATCATAAGAAGAATATAATTCTTTATGCCTAATTTTAAAATATATTCTAAATTTTAAATGTTTTTTATTATATTCTGTAGGGACTTAAAGTTCAACATATCAATACCTGATAAAAAATATCTGTTCCATATTATGCCGAAGATGTTTGATATGCAGACAGATAATGAGGTTAAGCTTAACAAGCCTAAGTTGTATGGTAATAACAATAAGCTTGTCTCCTGGATGGTTAACAACCTAAGTTTGCAGACCAAAATTAGAGAAAAAGGAGGGCTGCAAGGAAAGCCAGCATTTTGGCCCTAGCCTTCTAAGGTCAGTTAAGACTCAGGACATATGAGAACCTGTATCGTAACGTCATGTAACTCAGTAGTGTCCCAAATTTTCTGATCGAGGAGATTATGGGGCCAAAGAGGAAAGTGATCGATGATGTACAGTGTGCCTAAGGAGAGTTACATGGAGAGAAAACATTCTCTCAAGCTTTCACAGAGAGCAAATTGGCCAAGCAATGGCCGTGACTCATCCACAGGGCTGACACTGACAAAGGTTCTACAATCTGAGGTACAGGATCTCAGGATAAATCCTGAGGGGACTTCACTGACCTTATCAGACCGAAAAGCTACAACTCTTGTTGCATATGTCCTGCTTTACCTTGGTCTTAACCATCCAGCAGAAAAGTATAAAAACAAAATATAAGAAGTAAAGCCATGCTGTTATGTTGAGTTGTAGGGGACTCAGGTCAACAATTTCTGACATTGCCAGTCAAGCAGATAATCGAATACTATTATGGGCTACTGGACTCTTTTAGAATATTTTCCTGAGTTTACACACCTATAATATTCAAATAATGGAACTTAACAACAAAAAGGGGATGCAGATGAATGTCCATTTTCTATCTGTGTATTCAAATGGCTAGGATCGATATACAGTTACGTTCTCTTAATGAATAGAGGGATTTGTCCTAATGGTGTTTGTAAATAGGATATCATGTCTGCATCTTGTACAGCAATTAACCACTAGGAAGCATGTATACAATGTGTTAATTATTGGAACTGTCCTACCAGTTTGGTTTGAAAAGGTCTCACTGCTATTTGTTTCTCAATAAATTTATGGAAAAAAATAAATAAAAGAGAACAGGAGAAAAAAAAACAACACTGAGTTCAATTCACAACTTAATCATATGATTTTTTTTTTTTTTTACCAAAATAACTACTGCACTTTGCCATGTAGAAATACTGTCAGTGTATCGTTCTACTCAGTCACACAACATATTAAAAAGATGTGCTCTCAAGGAGCTGACTCTGAATAAAATTAATAAATTTTACTGTGTTATCAGGGCAACTGTCCTTTTTTCCCCACAAGAGTGTATAGTGGTGAAGAATCAGAATAACCACCCACTTGGGACCACAGCTCTGATTTATGCTGAGTTCAGGATCTTTACGTGCCATGCTAGGCAACTTTTCATTACTATTGCAAGTTTCTGAAAATGACTTTATACAGAGGAAAGGCTCCCTCCAGCTCACAATCTTACATGTTGCAGTCATGATTAATTGGCTGTGTGGATCTGGGTGGTGGCGGCGGTGAGGCAGCGACCATGGCTGGAGTACTTGGCACAGCAAAGACACTCACCTCCTCCTGTTCAGAGGGCAAAAGTGTGACAAGGGCTTACAGGGTGAGCAATCCACCTGACTCTAGATAGGTGGAGAACTAAGTTCATTGATGCCCTAACAAATTTGGCCTGCTTCTCACACTCCCAGTCACTGCTGAAGGCACCAGCCTCTCCCTGTAACTCATGCCACCATGCCAGACCTGCAACCTGGAATACACTTCTATCTTGGCTTAGTTCTGCTCAGACACAGCCTTTTCTGGAAAGCCTGCCCTGACCCACATCGACCCCAGTCTAGCAGTCTCTCTCCAAGAGGACCACACAGATCCTGCTGTTTTCTATGTTATGGTTCACTTGCTACAGTGTCTTACTGGTAGGCTTATATGATGTCTGTTTCCCTTACTGATTAGAGTTGAAGAGACAGAATAAAGAGTAAGAATAAGATGGACAGGGTAACAGAAGAAACACAGACACTGAGGACATGATGTGCAGGCAATGCCCACTGCTCACCATCATACCAACAACACCATGATGAGGATCCCCAAGAAGGGAAGTGAACTCCACTTCAGATGACTGAGCATGTGCAGAGCAGAGTAAGTCCTTTCAGATACTAGTAGAGTGATAAGTAAATGAAGAAAGCTGTACCGATCATGGTGTGCAAGGTCACCCCATCTTTACACTGTGTCTAAGATGAGAAATTTAGAGAAGGAAAGGTATACTCTGCCTCATGGTTTCCACCCACAGTTGGCTGGCTCTCTTGTCATGGGCCCCATGGGAATGCAGCTTATCGTGGGTGGAAACATCAGAAGACGGGGACTTCTCAAAGGAGCGAGAAGCAGGAGAGAGAGGCTGGGATCTGAGTATCCTTTCTTCAAGGACTCAGTCCCCAAGGACCTAACTTTCTTTCACTGGGACCCAACTTTCAATGGTTCCACCACCTCCCAGTAGGCTGAGGACTAAGTCTTTAGCACACAGACTTTTGAGGGACATTTACATTTCATCAAAGAAAATGTTCTTCTATGAGACAAACAATGGTTAGGCTTTTAAAAGGATGAATTTCAGGGTTTTACTTATCTGTTCATTCAAAGCATTACACTGGATATCTATATCTATCTATCTATCTATCTATCTATCTATCTATCTATCTATCTATCTATTACTACAGAGTCAAACAATGGCCCACCCACCACACAACACGCCAAGTTGCTCAAAATACCACTGTTGTGAGGTGTACCTTTCTATGGCTCCTTTCTTCTGTTTCTGCATGAATTGGATGCTAGCGGTCCATCAAGGGTTTTACTATTAGTGGTGAAAAGCATTTTTTGAAATAGGTTCCTTCTTCTGTTCCCGCCACAAACACACCCCAATTAATAACGTAAAGAATACCTAGGTTGCGAACATTCAACTAACAAAGCTTGCTTGCCCAACTCTCGATCACATTGACTTAGAGATGCCTCTTCCAAGATGAAACCATTTCTGTCTAGTCCTACAAGGATTATATCTGGCTCCTCCCTTTTTAAACTGCCTACCATTTGCTATTCACACACAGGAGATACATACCAGAATCTCACTTTTTCAAGATGGACTGCGTTCTCCTCTGAATGAAATAGATTCCAACTGCTGCTAACCTGATGCTTACAACAGCTACCCATCATCATACCTAAAATCCAGAACACTCTTTTCCTAATCACTAGTAATCACAGACCCAGATTCCTGGCCCTCACGAAGGCACCTTCGTACCATAGAACACTACCTTACCATAAAGTGAACTACTCATACGCTCAACACATTGACCAGTCTCAAAGGAACTATGCTGAACGAAAATAAAATCCTAATCCCAAAGGCTTATATATTACATGACCATGTTGCTAGTCTCAAAATGATAAACTTAGTGAGAGGGACATAGATTCATGACTGCTAGGTCTATAGAAGATAGAAGAGAAGGGTGGTGGCATCACGAGGAATCTCTGTGGGAGTGGGACAGGGCTGTCTCTTGATGGCGGTGATGGTTTCCTGAGAGTGAACATGAAACTAGTGAAATCTAATAAAGGCTGACAAATCACTCCAACATAAACTTGCAGGTTCTACTATTGCAATACAGTTTCATAAGATGTTTCCACTGAGGGAAACAGTAAAGGCTACTTAGGACCTCAATGTACTCTTTTTATAATGCACTATGAATTTACGATTATTTCATGACAAAAACTTTAAACTCAAAATGCCCTCTTCATCATCCATCCAAGTAAATCTCCAATCTGTACATCCTTTTTAATACTCAGCCTTGGGTTTGTAACTGTCCAGTCCAAACATCCAAGAAAGAAATCTGTTGACGTCAATTCTAATCCTGAAAATAATCTCAGAAAGACTGCTCCTTCTCAATCTAACTGCCACTTCAGAGCCATCTGACCACACCCATCCCTGCTAGTCTCAACCCTTGTATTTCTCCAACTCTAATTCCCTTATACACTGTTTTCCAACAAAAGTTCCTCAGCCAAGATGCATAATGATTTCCTATGTCTGTTCTTCTGGTTTTATTGCATTTTTCCTAAGAGCTTCCTTCTTTCTTCACTGTTCAACATTTAGGAACAAAGGGCTGGGGAGATAGTTCAGTAAAATAAGTGCTTGCCTGGCAAGCACAAGGTCCTGAGTTCAATCCCAGGTACCAAAAAAAAAAAAACATTTAGGAACAGCCCCAAACATGGCTTCAGTAGAAGCCCTTTCTCAGCTTCCTCTAGATTGAGGAGTTGTCTCTTCAGAGACTATGTTGCTTTTGCTGCTGAACTCTGTCTTAGTGTTTGCCACAGTACACTACTCTTACATTTGTCATCTACACTGTATCAAAGCTCATCAAAGAGGCAAATATAATAATGATTTTAATAGCAGCAATACTGAAAGGCACATAGGCACTGTTAAAATTTCAATATCTCCTGAGTAACAAAAGAGTTAGATCTCACAGTTAGGTTCTCTCACTTTATTTGAATATTTTAAAATATATGCATGTTACATTACTGCAATACACATTACTCGTAATATACATACAAGTATATATACATTACTTGTATATTAAGACCCAAGACTTTCTATCACTTTTAAGGAAAAGAATATAGTATTAAAGGGCCCCTTACAAGATACTTTTAGAAGGTTTATGAATCATCCATGTATTATTTGATTCATACTTAATTAAAACTACCATTTTCAGACATACGTGTTATGGTCCACATACTCTTACACTATGACCCCATCCATCTTTCTTCGCCTGGCAAACTATATTAATATCTTTAAATGCTGAGAGCTGGGGAGAATTTGCAAAATAGCAGTCATACACGTTACAGCAACCTACAGTTGCACATCAATGGTTACATGATGTTTCAGGGACCTGTAAGTCTTGAATACTCCACTGTGAGTTGGCAAAAACATAGAACAAAAAATTCAGAGTCCAAATACAGGTGGGCTACCATCTGGAATCACTCAACTTCCTAAACAAGTTTGGGGTAGCAAAACATGACAGGAGTTCTATATCCTTATTAGAGAGCTAACCATTTATTCTTTTAATAAACATATCGCCCTGTTAAATTTCAGTTGTTGTAATCATAGGCAATCAAGAGGAAGGTTGATGATCCTGTCAGTTATAATACTTCAAAGCCATCAATACTTTTATTATTATCAAGTCAGGACCCAGGACCCATTCACAAACTTTTAGAACTAACTGGTTTTGAGCAGTCAAATTTTCTAGCACAGTGGGTAGGGACTCCCCTTTATGTGACTGTATGTAAGCCAAGCCTGAACCTCTTCTACACAAACTACAACAGTTACATTCCTGTAACACCAGCAGAATGAAAGAATTGAAAGATAGTGTAGTGAACATTTATGGCATTATGTTGGCAAAAGTTATTGTTTGCTAGCCAACTGCACCATTCTCCTAACTCTTGCCGGCCATCATGGAAAATTATTGTGAGAGAGAGAGAGAGAGAGAGAGAGAGAGAGAGAGAGAGAGAGAGACAGAGACAGGTGTGTGTGTGGCCAGCTCAGCCCACCAGGGAGCGGGGCTAGAGGGGAGAGGAGGGGAGAGGAGGAGAAAAGAGGAGAAGGGAGGAGAAGGGAGGAGAGGAGAGAGGAGAGAGGAAAGAGGTGGAGAGGGGAGAAGGGAGAGGAGAGAGGAGAGGAGCAGAGAGAAGAGAGGAGGAGAGAGGAGAGGAGGAGAAGAAGAGAGGAGAGAGGAAAGAGGAGGAGAGGGGATAGGGGAGAAGGGAGA
>NW_004524593.1:6568178-6637482 GCF_000260255.1 Octodon degus | reverse complement strand
GGAGAGGAGAGGAGAGGAGAGGAGAGGAGAGGAGAGGAGAGAGGAGAGGAGGAGAGGAAGAGAGAGGAAAGGAGGAGACAGGAGAGGGGGAGAGAGGAGAGAAGGAGAGAAGGAGAGAGGAGAAAGGGGAGAGGGGAGAGGATGAGGACAGAGGACAGAGGACAGAGGAGAGAAGACAGAGGACAGAGGAGAGAGGACAGAGGAGGACAGAGGACAGAGGACAGAGGACAGAGGAGAGAGGAGAGAGGACAGAGGACAGAGGACAGAGGAGAGAGGAGAGAGGAGGACAGAGGACAGAGGAGAGAGGAGAGAGGAGAGAGGGCAAGCGCAAGTGAGCAAGAAACACTTAATGCACTCTACCAGCTAAAAGGTTTACTAAGGTTCTCAAAAAGATACAAGAGGGAGATCATTGCAGAGTAAAACTTCCATAAAAACCATAGTTGGTAGAAAAACAGAGAACTTATAAATAATTCAGTACCACATACTAGGATGTACAAGTCATGTTCTGCTGAGGGCCCCTCCAAAGGGGCCCAAAGAAGATGTAATAAAAAGTGGGACAAATAAATGTTTCCATTATTGAACAAGGTTTACATTTTAAACTAAAACATGAGGAAAAAAATAGCAGCAGGGATCAAAGCTAGGATTAAGCCAACATGGAAGTACTCCAGAAATAATATTTTTTATTTCTTAAGGATTTAATCTCCATCTACTTTCCCAAAGAATGTGAGGACAATAGTAATCGTTTTTTGTTTTGTTTTGTTTTGTTTTTCTTTTTCTATTCCTCTCCTTTCATGTCACAGCAACTTTGAGTTTGTCTTCCCTTCAAGTCAGTGCGTACTGAAGATACATAGGTCTCTGCCTTGTAAGTGATGCAGAGTCAGGTTTTTGTTACTTGTATGGCATCTGACACCCAAAATCGAAAAGAGGAAAAGTTCAATTGGGTTAGCTGGCTCCAGAGCAGAAGTGTCATGGTGGAAGAGTAAGGCGCAGCAAAGGTGTGCACTTCTTAATAGCCAGGGGCGGAGTGGGTTGGAATAAGCACCAGGGAAAAATGTCTAGGATAGAGACACAGTCCCTGAAGTCACCTCCCAGCAATCTACTCAGACAAATCCAAAAGTATGCTTTACTACTCTACTAGCCCAAGTTAGCAATTACAGTTAAAGGTCACAACAGGTGGGCCAGCATTTCCCGGGAGATGAACCTCGCGTGGGAGCCTGCAGCAACACTCCTCCTGGTTCTACCATTCAAGCAGTTCTTGAGCCCCTTGCTTCCGATGGATGCTGAATTTCCCTCTCTGAGTTCCCACAGCCCTTATGATCTGCCCTCCCTTTTTAGGGGACAGTAGTTGAAGCACCTTGTAATATATTCTGTATTAAATTATTTTTTTCATAAAAGGTTAGCACTTCAATTGTATATTGACTAAATGTATGCATATTTTAGCTTGTAGGGATGCATAAAGGTAGCCACTATAATTGTCAGCAGCAAACCATGTATAAATGTGGAAGTTGGAAGCTAAAACATGAACACTGTAACACAAAGCATTTTTTGGGATACCAATATATACTCCTATGAAACTATGCTATATTTTAAGTTAATACTAAAAATACATGTAGAGTCCCAGGAATTCAACTACTTAGGTGTATCTAAGAAAAGTCTCTTTCATTTTCTTGGGGGTTCGCCGTTTTGAAAGATCTTATCAGAAGTGACAAAGCCATTTTTAACTGCTGTGTTCAAGCTGACTATGAGTACAGGGAAGCATAAATGAATATGTCATTGTGCCTCCTGGTTCGATAATACTCAAGCATTGATGGATATAATCAAATGCATCATAATATTATAAAGGACTTTGTTATTTGTACTTCAATGCTATGTGCATACAGTTAAAGATTTAAATTATATATGCAAATAGAATGTGTTACTCATGGATTTTCTCTTCAGGACAGTGAAGGAGACACTGTAAATATTTGTCTAAGAAAGGAAGCCCTGAGTGTCTAGGACTGAGACTCAATGGCCTGGCCGAATGGGGTGCTGTCCAGGAGGCCATGGGTGTCTCTAGGCAGCTCATTTATTTTTCAAAGTAAAGATAAGTGGTAATCTAAAAGCAAATGTTGCAATGCGAAGTGAGAACACAAACATCAAGGTCTAGGTTTCTGTAGAGGGTTGTTGCGGTTTGTGTCTAGTTGTCCCCCCAAAGCCTCCTGCAGTCATGGGGCAGACTTCTAGAGTTTGTGATTAACTCACGATCCACTGGGATTATGGGTGTGAGTACTGCTGGGATTATGGGTGTGAGTGCTGCTGGGATTATGGGTGTGAGTGCTGCTGGGATTATGGGTGTGAGTACTACTCCTAGCCTGGGGCTGGTATCCTGAATGCAGCATAAGGGAGACAGACTGGCTCTCTGTTGCCACTGTTGCTGCTGTTCCTCCCTTTAGCTCTTGCTATCTTGCTGCCGCCAGGAACTGCTGCCCTCTGTCATGTGCCACTCTGCCTGGGAGCCAGCTGAGTCGGGACAGAAACCTCCAGTAACTGTGAGCTAAATAAACCTATTCTTCTTCATTTTGAGTGTGGGATATTTGTCCCAGAAATGAGAGAAGAGAAACCAAGACAGGGGTCTAACAATTAGCTGGAGGGAAGGAAGAAGAGAAAGATCAACACCTGGAGGAAGTGCCTTGGCTTTCTAAAATTAATCTTTTGATCTCTGTCACCAATGTAGAAAGATAATGTAATCTTTTATTATTATTATTATTATTATTATTATTATTATTATTATTTTCTGGAAGGGTCTACAGGGCGTTCAGGGTCTCACTACTAGATTGGACTTGTAGTGATCCTGCTTTTTACAGCCTCCCAAGAGATTATGTAATCTTGATATAAGAATAAGAAAGCGCTGAGGGCAGCAATCTTATTTGTAGAGCTGCATCTTTTTTGACTTAACAGATTTGATATTATTCTCTAGGAGACCCTGCTTTCTAAAACAATGGCAATAAAGGAACAGTCATTATTTAAAACACAAAACTGATATTAGTGGACCAAAACTAATTTTTGGAACATCTAATCTTAGAGTTACCTTCTTCTAAGAAACAGTACCATCAACTGAAACTCATAATTAAAAGATCTGATATTTAAAAAGAAATTTCATGTAAGAGAAAGTCTAGTGTTCTAAGTAGTATAAACACTATGTGCATTCGTTTGGCAAATATTTTGATAGCTCTTACTATGTGTTAAACAGATACAAGCCCTGGTGGTGGTGGTGGCAGGGATTTCATGAGCTTGGAGAAGATGGGCATAAATATAATCAAAGGAAAATGTCTGGGAGATCTAGGCTGACATGCGTTCTGAAAACGATGCACATTTTCCAATGCGCAATGCCACGCAGTGCATAGAAGAATTCCCAGGAAAGGAAGGAATGAGAAGCGAAGGTTTGATAGACATTTACAAGGAAGACAGAAAGAGCAGGAATCCTTCAGACAGAACACTTTTGGCCAGTTTTCTTCTACTAGTGGGATCTGCAGTTTGCAGAAACTGAGAGGGGGCCAGTGGCTGGGAGGCAGAAAGCTGCAGGATGGTAAAGTAGGCAGAGCATGCAAAACTACAAAGTGAACGTGAAATGCAGTAGCCAGAGCTCCTATACCTGCAAACAGCAAGTGACCATAAGCTCTACACCGAGTGGGGACATGCCCACTACTCCAAAATACACTGACAGTTTCAACAGTTTGGAAATCATCTGATCTAACTAAGCTCACAGAGTAAAACAAAAAGAAAATGTGTATGAATAATCACATCTCTCCTATATATTTATGGTGCAACAGTGTTAATCATTTTAACTCTCATGTTCCAGGAATTCATGTGGTACAGTCGGTTTATACAAAATAAGCACAGCTATCAAAATATCAGTCAATGATTTTATGATTTGGCCGGGAATACCGCATCCTAGCTGAACACGAAAGAACTGTAGTTCCTGGTTTTTATTAAGTCTATGGAGTCAGTCTGTAAGTGATTCAAGATCTAAAGCATTTTGTTTTGTTTTTTTGTTTTTAATTCTGAAATTCACCTTAAGCACGTTTATAGTTGAAAATGAGCACCCTCGCAGGGATTTCATGAACGAATTCAATAAAACAATGAAATACGAGAGTATGGTTTTAAAACAGCTATACAGAGAAAGTCAATACTCCATTTTTGTTTGAAGAACCTGATGATTAAATGTTGCTTAAAGCATGAATCAATTAAATTCCTCTAGGAAGTTATGGGAACACAGATGGTTAATCCAATTCATTTTCATTAATGTAATACGGTATACACTTTTGAGGATGATGTATCATGTGACAGGCAGCATACCCCTCTTCTAGATTAAAGTTTATGGTATGTCAACTACCTCCCTAAGTACAGATTACTCAAACTATAAAGCACGCCTGTGAAATGTAATCCTGAGAAGTGTAAAGGTAGACTTCTAATTCCTTCTACCCTATCTGTTTCTTTTTCTTCTTCTTTCTAATTGGATTAGAACTGTTTAATTACAAAGGGGCGTGGACATTTTTTCCTCTTCCTATTTTTTTTAGTTTTTTCTTCAAATGAATCTCTAATGGGTTTCAACTCCAAGGTTTGGTTTTGTCTCAGAATGTTTCCCAAGTATGAAATAAAAAATTGAACCATTTTCCTAATAATAATTCAACTGCCTGTTATGCATGGTATCTCTATAAACACATGTTTATATGGTACTGATCTTTCAGTGCATTAAAGAAAAAAATGAGTATCTCTCAACTACTCGCTTATTCCCTACTCCCTCCCTCCCCCACTCAGCCCACAAACTCCCCATGCTATATAAAGAGTATATTTTAAGAATCAGAAGCTGCATATTTAACCAACTGTAAATATTACATACTGCTTATGAAAAGACTCCACTCTCTGAACTTAATGACAGTCAATAACCCTAAATAAACTATGAAGATTTTTGTTTTTAAATACACACTAGGCAATACTGTATTTAGTAACTATGTGGTTTCACTCGGTTTTAATTCCTCAGTAAACAGGAATTGGGCCCTCAGGATTGTGGTTTCTGAAATTAGGGTGTGTTTAGATTTGGAGACTGCCCAAAATTCATTCACATCTAGAAGGGAAAGCGCACTGCCAAACATATGCAATCAGGGGAGAAAAAAGATTACATTCTAAATACGGTTTGTATAACAAATACTTCCATGTGTTTCACAGAGATCAAATACAACTACTTTAAAACAGTCCAATGACATTTAAGCATCTGGCAAAAAGAAAGCATGTATTTATGGGAAAAGATTCAGGTTAGCAGGGGTTTTTTCCCCTCAAGGGTAAGTAGTGGAAAGCTAAATAAGATTATTCCTTTTACATTTAATAACAACAATTGAATTTAAACATTAGGGGTTTTCTATATAAAATTTACATATCTTCCCAAATGCAATTATTCAACTAAGGTAAAATCAAGATTCTGCTCAGACATCTTTCAAACACTATTTCAAAGCTTATACTAAAAGGTATAGTTATAGCAAAACAAAGTTTAAAATATTTCTAGAAAGGATTCAACCGAAACCTGAGAACACACACCTAGATTTTAGCTCTGGAGACACACGCATACAGAGTCACACATTCCACATGACTCACATGCCAGGTGAAAGCCTAACTCACAAAACCTCAACCTTGGGCTGGAGGATAGCTCAGTGGCACAGTGCCTTCCTGGCAAACACAAGGTCCTGAGATTGATTCCTGGTACCAAACCCTCTCCCCCACAAAACCTCAACCTTTGCTACAATCTGTGCTAGTTACAGGTGCTCACCTGTCAATTTAAATTCTGGAACCCACTCTGAGATAATAGACTGGGAGGGCTCGGCTTTCCCTCCTTTACAGTAAGCACCAAATTAAGTACTAAATGGACTGCAGGAAGAAGAGGGTTTTTCTGCCAACTCTATTATGCTAGACTGCCTTTTCTCTATCCTGCTGCGCTTCTGCTGCACATGGACATCCGAGTGCCTTCTGTGCACCCCGTTCAGCCACGGCTCACCAGTGCTCTAACAGGCCCCTGTAGACTCCAGGCAGCATGTCCAATACTGCATATGACTCATACGCCTGACAACCTGCTGTAGTTTCTTGCTGCAGTGGAGTTTATTCTCCTGCTCACTCAAAGGGCACTGATCAGTTTTCTCCCAGGAAGTCCACTGGGCACAATCATACCTCAACCAGTGAGATGTACACGCCAGTCTACAGAGCAGAGCCCCTTCCAAATTATTCCACTGCCCAGCCCTAGGGGGCCATGAGAAACATCTTCCTGTTCCCATATTGTCTCATCACAGGTAATCATTCATTCTGATAAGCTAACTTGTTTGTATTGCTTGTTGGTTCTGTCCACAACTGAATCCATCCTGACAGGCTACCTGCTCCATGAAGCTACCTGTTCCATGGACTCCCATGCCTACAAATTCACCGGAGTGGATGAACAGATACCACCATCAACAGAACCAAAATGGAATTCTAACTTGCACAGCCTTTACATGCCACTGCCACCTGTAAGTTAATACCGTAATGTATTAACTGTACTACATTAGCTTATTAACCATAATGTAATGCATTAACTTTAATGGCCTAATTAAAAATCCTGGGATCACTGGAGATTCCTCTTTTACTCTCACAGTCCATACCCAAACTATCATCCAATCCCACTGGCTTTTTCTTCAACTAGTTCTAAAATCGAACCACTTCTCAGCACCTCCATTGTTTCCACTGAGATGTGAGTGAACCATCAGCATCTTTTAACTTCTTTAGTCTGCTGGCCTGCTACCTGATCTCCCACTACTCTATTCTCTAGTATCACAGCTTTCCTTCTGAAACATGAGTCCTCAACTCAAAACCCCGTATTAACTTCTGGTTCACTCAGAGTAAAAGTCAAAATCTTATAAAGGCCCACAGAGCCCTAGAAGATCTGGCCTTGCCAATATTTCTCTAATGGTCCCCACCATAGTCCCCTCCCCCATACCTGGACAGTCATATAGGCCTGCCGACTTTCCCACACCTCAGACAGGGCCTTGCCTCCTAGATTCCAAATGGCTTTTCTTCCTTATCTCCTGCAATCTCTGGGCCCACGGGGCATCTTTTTGTTGTGATTTTTTGTTTTGTTTTGTTTTATTTTGTTTTTATGTATTTGGTATAGGGTTTCACTACACAGCTTGGACCCATACTGATCCTATTTTCAGCCTCTCCAGTGTTGGGATTAGAGGTGCACCCCACCATGCCCAGACTCAGTGGTCAGTTCAGTGCACCTGGGGGCGGAGCTGGTTGTGGTGTCAGGGATGGAACCCAGTCCCTGTGCTTGCCAAAGCAGACACTTAGTCTGCTGAGCTATCTTGCTGCCCCTCAAGGTGCATCTTTTAAATAATGCTAATGCTTAAAATTATACTCTCAACCCCGAGTTTCCTTATTTTATTTCTATATAGCACCCATTATTTTAAAATTACAAATGTATCTATTCTAAAAAATCTAACATTTAAAAAAAATTATACTGCTTCTTACAATGCTGGATCATATTTAATTATTAGAATCATTATCCTGTGACATTTACATATAATGTTTTACAGGAAAGAAGATTACTTAAAAGAGATATGCATTTAATTATTTGGTAATAAATAAAAGAGTAACTGTTATTAACTGTGAAACAGATGCATTCCTTAACATTATACCATAGATATGTTTCTACAAGTTTAGATTCATTTCAACTGCATTATGGTAGCACTTTCCAGACTATAGAATGTTATTGTTTTATTTTTTCCCATAATTTTATAGATAAACAAATAGTAATGAGACAGTTTCAAATCAAATCGGTAGGATAGTTTCAATAATTAACACACTGCATACATTCTTCCTAGTGGTTAATTGCTGTACAAGATGCGGACATGATATCCTATTTACAAGCACCATTAGAACAAATCCCTCTATTCATTAAGAGAATGTAACTAGATATCTATCCTAACTATTTTGAATACACAGATACAAAATGGACATTCACCTGTATCCCCTTTTTTTGGTTAAGTTCTGTTATTTGAATATTATAGATGTGTAAACTCAGTAAAATATTCTAAAAGAGTCCAGTAGCCCATAATAGTATTGGGTCTTCTGATAATGTTATTGTTTTATTAACAATTTAATTGAAGGAAATATTTAGTTAACAATGACCCCACTTTAAGATTGCCTTTTAATTAGGAATATACTGTAGCTCTGAGAAATTTTACTTTCTCATTTTAACGTTTTCCCCAACTTGTTTGACTATGCAATTTTTAAAATATAGTCTATAAAAATAATAGTGTTTCAAGCTGGGGACATGGCTCAGCAACATAAGCACCTGCTTGGCAAGCACAAGGTCCCAAGTTTTATCATTGGTATATTGGGAAAAAGAAAGAAAAAGATACACAGGAAAAATAATAGTGTTTCACCAAATACAGTTTGGAAAAACAATACTGAAGGATATATGTTTTTCAAAAATGACTAAATTTTTTTTTTCTAGCAAAACCTAGACTGTACACATCAGAGAGACAGCATTTCCCCCACAATAAGACCTAATTAGAAAATGATCAGCCTTGAAACTTAAGGACAAAGACAGGTCAGTCTCGATCAACCTATCGCTGCTTCCCCTGCCCTCACTCTTCTCTTGCTCAGGGGCTGCTCAGATCACAGGCGAACAAAGAAGAGCCGGCTATTAAAGGTGTAACTCTCCGTATTTTAAATTCCTCACTGTTTCATTTGAAATAACTGCTGGAAAACTTAAAGGGCTAGAATTCTCTTTCATCTGTCATTCGTTACTCTCCTCACTCTTTGCGAGCTGGACACTAAGAGTAGGAACTTATAAATGACCGCATATATGCGAAAAATGAGAACATGACCAACACTTTCCTTGGGAAAGGTGGAGGCTCAGAAAAGACTTTAAATTTACATCACAGGCTGACTCTTGGCACAAAGGCAATCTATAATCATCATAGTACACTAGTAAACCCCAGGGAAGGGGATTCAGAGGGAAATGAGAAGCCAGTGGAAACCATCCCTGAAAGAGACCCAGCATGTATATACTAGTCAAAAACTTTACAATAACTATCTGAAATATGTTTAAACAACTAAGGAAGGATGTAGAGTAAAAGATGTATGTTCAAAGAGGCAGTACCAGGGTTGGGGAGATAGCTCAGTAGTCTATCTCTTGGCAAGCGCAAGGACCCAGGTTCGGTCCCCGGTGCTACATGCTGTGCTAGCCACTTAAACCAGGCGTAGTGGCTCTTCTCAGGCTGAGTTCAGTGTTCCCTGCTCTCTTGGGACATCAGGCTTTTGTCTCAAATCTATATCTCTACAACTATAGATGGACAATTCTTTGTTTTTTGGGAAAGGAAATCACCCTAACCTGTTTCATTTCTTTAAAAGTTCTTGCTATGCAACTAGGACTTGTAGTGATCCTCCTGTCTCACCCTCCCCGCACTGGAATTACAGAACCGGGGATTGAACTCAGCTCCTTGCGCTTGCCAGGGAAGTGCTTATTCTACTGAGCCATCTCCCCGGCCCCAAAGGCTTTCAAAAATCCTAAGTGCTGGGTAGAAGCCTGAATGAGAAAGACATACAAGGAAGTTCCCTTCTTCACTACACTGCCATCCAGGAGGGGACCTGAGTTAATCCACCATGAAAATGCAAGACGAGAAAGGCACAGGACACTAGGAATGTGGAGTGGGAAACAAAATCAAGCCCCCCCCACATCTTGGTTACTCTTCTCTCATTGCTGGGACAAAGTACCTGATACCCAAAATTAAGGAAGGAAAGGTTTATTTAGCTCACAGACTGTTGAATTTTTCAGTCTATACTCAGCTGGCTGCAGGGCCGAGTGGCATATGGCAGAGGACAGCAATTCATGGCGGAAGAAAACAGCAAAAAAACGGCAAGAGCTTAAAGGAGGAGCAGCAGAGAGCCAGCCTCTCTCCCTGCCTTATGTTGTATGCAGGCTGCTTGCCCCAGGGCAGGTGTAGCATTCACACCCATCCCAGCATTGAACTATGAATCAATCACAAACTCTAGAAGCCACCCCAAGACTGTATGAGGCTTTGAGGGGACAACTAGACACAACCATAACACTGTGGATGAGAAAAAGATGATATCCCCGGGAGAGTAATAACGGGTGCATCTTTAAGGGTGCTAAACAGCCTGCTGGGTTAAGAACTGTACTGTACAAGCTGGAACCTTGGAGCACAGGGTGTGGTACAAGAGGGGACCTGAAATGCTGAAGCACTAATTATAAGTTCTTTGGTATAAATGGGTTATAGGACTGGCTGGTAAGAGATATTAGGAAAACAACATTGGGCGCGAAAGTACACCTGGGATCATGAAAGTTGTAGTTATCAGGTATGTAAAGAAATGTGTTTGGAAAAAGAATCAAGATCAAATCTTTTTTTTTTTATGGCTGGCTCAGCCTAGCCTGAGGGCAGGGCTGGCATGGAATGTGGTACCTGGGATCAAACTGCAGTCCCTCAATCTTTTTTTTTTTTAGTTTCAAATTTTTTTATATGGTTGCTATCAAAATACATTCAGTAGATTCACAAATACCATTAGAATGTGAATGATACAACATGCATTAGTGTGGAAATTTAAATTGATAGGGTAACTTCTTCACGTACATGTATTAGATTTTGGATTTAGATTTTGGATTTACTCTCTCCTCTATACTTTTTCAATTTTCTTTTTTTTTTTTTTTTTTGTGTTTGTTGATTTTATTTTTTTGGGGAACAGGTAGCAATGAGACAGTTTCAAAACTGATTAATAGGGCAGTTTCAATAATTAATACTTGTACATTGTTATCTTCTTAGTGGTTATCCATAGTACAAGATGCGGACATGGTATCCTGTTGAAACACTATTAGTACAAATCTTTCTTCTCATTGAATTGGGCGAAAGTAGCTGTATATCTATCCTAGCTGTATATCTATCCTATTCTGTATATTCAGATACAGAATGGGCCTTCCTTTGTATCCCCCAAGTCAACACCTTCTGTAGATAACCCAATACTATTGTGGACTGCTTAAAAAAGAAAAAAAAAAACAAAAAAAAACCAGGCGTGGTGATACATGCCTGTAATCCCAGCACTGGGGAGGCGGAGACAGGAATATCACTACCAGTCTTGGCTGTGTAGCAAGACCCTGTATTACATAATAATTTTTAAATATAGAAATAAAAGATTGTCATAATACACATTGCTGTCCTCAGTGTAGTTGCTTAGATGCAGATATCCGCATGCAGCAGTAGTCAAGGTGAAAATTCTATACATTAACTGCTATATTCAAACAACTGATGGAAATTCTTAGTACAATCACCTACCTGCCATCTTGGTCTTCTAATTGTAAACCATTTCTAACATTATATCAAGTATTTCCATACTCTTTAAAATAAATTTTTTTAAAAGGTAAGAGAAGAAAAAAGAGACAATAACTAAAATTTAAGGTTTCTTGAAAGCAAGAGGTAACATTCAATCATATGTCCAATCTTGTTTTAGTTTTTTTTTTTTGTTTTGTTTTTTGTTTTTTTTGGTGAAACCGGGGATTGAACTCAGGCCGTTCAGCCCCCTTATATGTCCAATCTTATGTAAATATATGTTAGTCTGAGCAACAGATTTGATGATAAAAATAATTATATATCAACCATTGTTAATTAGCTACTCTTGTTTTGAAAATCTGCAACATATGTATTGTTGTATGTTACCCTATTTCCATCTTTGTTTCCGATTTTTGTTCTTGCTTTTGTTTTTACTCTTCAAAATAAAATTAAAAAATGAATTAAAGGTTTTCTTTCTCCTCACTGGTACTGCCTCTTTCTTTCACTTTTTTTTTTTTTTTAATCTTTTATTTATTTGGTACAGAGTCCCACTATGCAGCTTGGACTCATAGTGATCCTTCTGTCTCAGCCTCCCAGCACTGGGATTACAGATGTGCACTACCATGCCAGGTTCTGGGGCCGGCACAGCATGCGGTATGGGGGGATCAAACCCAGGTCTTTGAGCTTGCCAGGCAGGTACTTAGGCCAGCAAGCTATCTCCCCAGTCAAGAAAACCTTTTAAAAAGGATCCAGAAAAAAATTCTGGAGCTAAACACTATAATAATGGAAATGAAAATTTCAGTAAAGGGATTCAAAGACAGATTTGAGTAGGCAGAAGAAAGTGTCCATGAACTTGGACTACAGGACAATGAAAAGCATCAAGTCAGAGTAGCAGAAAAAGACTAGAGAGTAAAAAGAGCTGGAGGCACCTGCAGAACACAATCAAACATGCTTTATGGGAGTGCTAGAAGAGAAAGAGGCTTAGCAAAATGGCTTAAAACATTTTAAATTTGATAAAAAGTGTGAAGACAAACATCTAAGGCACTTGACACACTCCAAGACAAATCCAAAGGGCCCCACACAGAAACAGTTTATGCTAAAATGTTTGAAAGATGGTAACAGAATTTTGACAGCATCAAGAAAGAAGCATTTGTTACAGACACAGGCTAAGCACAACGCTCATCAGAACCTGGGAGGCCAGAAGTAGCATGTTATAGTCAAAGCATTGAAACACAGACACAACTAAATGAAAATTTTAAAAGCTCAGTGAATAATCCTATATATGTCCAGTAAGACTATCCTTGAAAAGTGAGGAACTAATTATGACATTCGCAGATACACAGAAGCTTTGGGAATTTATTACTGCTAGAAAATACTGAAAGAAATGTTTAAGGGAATCCTGCAGGACGAGACAAAAGGATGCTAGAGGAACACGACATTGTATGAAGAATCACAATGAAGATGTGAGCATCTCAGCCATGTTAACTCTCAGAACCAGCTTTTCTCAATGACGAAGACAAAGTGCATTCTCCTTGTGACAGTTACACACCACAGTCCCCAAAGACTATCTGAAGGAGGGAAACCTCGCTTCAGAATGCAGAAGACTCAGCTGTTTTCTGGGAAGCGGGAGGGACAATGTTCTTCCCTCTTCACTTATTTTTCTGGTTTCTTTAAGTTATAAAAAGAATGAGAAAAACAAATATCTTTAACCATATGGAAAATATTATTCTTTGTAACTACTGCATAATGGTAATATGATCTTGTTTTTATTTTCACTGTATGTATATTTATATTCATTTATAGCACAGGAAGCATCAAAAAGGTCAACTCTGTATGTGAAGCGAATGATGTGAAACGTTGACATCTTGAAACTATCAATTTTCATAATTCTTCTAGTCTAGGTTGACTTGGCCAATAGCTGCCCTCAGATGTCAGACCTTTCTGAGTGCACCCAAGTGCTGAGCCTATTAATATCTTTGGCAGTCTGCTAGTCAGAGTCTCTCTACAATGAATGATTATAGACACAATTTGTAGATCATATATGTAATGTGGACATCTTATTAATGGTGCTTAGTTGGCCATCTTCTCATCTGTCTGCCTGTCCTTCCTTCCTTTCCTTCCTTCCTTCCCTTCCTCCCTTCCTTCTCCCTCTGTTCCCTCCCTCGCTATTTATTCTGAAGTATTAAGGATTGAACAGAGCCTTCACACTAAGCTACGTGTCCAGACCTTTTTATGTTTTGTTTTGACACACAGTTTTCCTAAATTGTTAAACCACTCAGACTAGCTCCAAACTCATGGTCCTCCTTCCTCAGCCTCCCGCAGTAGTGGGATTACAGGCGTGCACTACTCTGCCCGGCTCAGGATTGCCTTCCAATGAGCTTGTACCAGTTTATATCAAGATAGCTTGTAAGAGAGACTGTTTTTGCTTTTTGATTGGAGATGAAAAGGTATTTCATTGATGTTTTCTATTAATTTTGTTATAGAAAATACACATTTTTCACATGTTTATTGAATAAGCATATTTTTCTTTGAATTGTCTTTTTATATCTTTTGTATTTGTTTGAGTTTTTGATAAATGTAAGAAGTTTTATAAATTCTGAGTCCAAATTTTTTGAGTGGCCTGTGTAGCACAGACTCTTGACGCAGCTCCTGGTTTATTTGCTAAATTTGTCTATGTGTATATTTATCTTGAATACAATTGTTCAATTTGTAATAAAAGATGCATCAACATTTTTAAAATGCAAGGAATTTTAAAATATAGAACTGTTAAAAACTAACCTACAGAGAAACATCAAAAGACAATTGCAATTTAAAAATAAATATTATTCACTGGATAGGCAGAATAAAGACAACCAAGAAAAGAGCCATTGAAAGTATGTAATATCCAAGTGAAAGAAAAAAATAAAAATAAAATGAACAGAATTTAAGTATCTATGATAAAATGTTAAAGGTGTCATTCTTGCCTTGCAAGGATACACTTGTGACAATAGGGAAGAAATAATATTTCAATATTGAAAAATTCCCAAAGGTGAAAAGAATCATATAGAATCAGGAAGTCAATCAAGTTCAATATTAAGAAAACCACACCAAGATATAAAAACAACTGATTGACATCAGACAAAAAGAAAATCTTAAAATCAAGAAGAGGAGGGGAAGAGACCTTTTCCATCGGGTATGCCAGTGCTGGCGGGCTTTAGTAAGAAGGAATGTAGACCACACATAAGTGGAACTTCTTTACCATGTTAAAATTAAAAAATTGTCAGACCAGATTTTTTTAATCTCTCTCTCTTTTTTAATATATTTAGTACAGGGTCTCCAGGGTCTCATTACACAGATCAGACTCATAGAGATCCTCCTGTTTTCAGCCTCCCAAGCGCTGGGACTACAGGAAGGCGTCACTATGCCCAGTCTTCAGTGCACCCTGGGTGCAGGGCCAGCATGGCACGTGGAGGATCAAACCCTGGTCCCTGCACCTGCCTCAGCAGGCGCTGTAGTCCACTGAGCTATCTGGCCAGCCCAAGACCAGGCTTATGTATCCAACAAAAACAATCTTCAATAATAAAGACAATAATAGAGACATCTAAGAATACAGAAAACAGACAAAATTAAGCATTGGAAATATTAGTATTCAAAAATTATTAAAAATACACATCCAGGCTGGAGAGAAGTGATACTGAAGAAAAAGTTAATCTGAAGAACAAATAAAGAGCTTTAGAAATGAGAAAATGTAAGTAAATATAAAAAGACTGTTATTTTAATATGGATATTTAGAACAAAAAATGGCAATAAGGCATTATAGACTCATAGGTGCATATAGATGATACTCATGTGTGAAATAAAACGTTAAGTATACTGGGATACACAGTACTCCACACACATGAGGCCCTGGGTTCAACCTCTAGTACCACCAAGACATAAAAAGTAGGCCACAGGTATGGCTCAGTGGTAGAGGATGTGCTTAGTATGTGTGAGGCCCTAAATTCAACCTTCAAGCTCATACACCCTTCACTAAAGGTTAGATATGAATACTACAATTTCTAGAACACCACTAAAAAAATGTGTCCTGCCATCCTGGCTCTGTTGGAAAGACTTTGTTTTGTGGGAAATCCTCCTTTTCTCACTCCCCAGTCATCTTGGCAGCTGCTCTTAGTTGGGGGCCATTCCATCCACAGGTAACGTACAAGGGAGTGGTCACTAAGATGTTAAAGAAGTCTCTACAGTTGAGCAACTTAGGCTAGAACTTGTTATTTAGAAAACGAAAGCACAAGGGCCGGGAATGTAGCTCAGCAGTGTAGCATCTGCCTGGCAACAGCAAGGCCCCAAGTTGGATTTCCAGTAGGAAAAAATAAAATAAAAAAAAGACAAAAAATAAAAACAGTTCCTTAAAAAAAAAAAAAGTACATGATGAGGTAGAAGCAGTTAAATATAATTGGATAGGGCAAACACAAATTGGTCATCTTCTTCAACAACTGACCAGTTTTCAAGAATTCTAAGAGTATTACAACATGTTGGCCAACACTGACCCCATCTACCACAATAACAACGTTGAATTAGGCACAGCATGTAGAAAGTACTACAGAGTATGATATCCTACTCAGACATGACACCTACACATCAAAGCGTGATCCTGGTCATTTGGCTGTCATTAAAAGCATATCAGACAGTTGGAGTACAGAGCGCTTTGCATGTATAAGGGTTTGGGTTCAATCCTCAGTACTGGGGAATAAGAACCTTTGGGATGGGAGTACAGAAAAGGTGGAAATGATCTAAGTATGTTATATGCAAGTATAAATACGCCAAAATAAAATCCATTATTCTGTATAACTGATAAGTGCTAATAAAAAAATTCAAAAAAGTAGCATGCTAGAATAGACCAGTGAAAAGTAAACCATGCAAAATAATTTGTAATAAAACCTACCAGCACTCACATAAATAAATACACTCAAAAATATGTATATAATCCAAAATGAAGCAGAAAAAAGTAATCACAGAAACTAAAAAGGTGAGTAACAACAACAGAAAGGACCTAAGCCCAACCATGATAATAGTTATGCTAAATGTTGACAACTGAAATACACAAAAAGGAAGAGATTAACAGAGTACATAAAAACACAACCAAATATGCATTGCCTACAAATAACATAATTCAAACACAGGGACGCAGTAAGCTGAAAGTACACAGACCAAGGAAAAACTCTGCAAGCAGTATCCCAAACCTAGAAGTTCTAGTTAAATATCAGTTAAACTTCAAGGCAAAGAGTATTAAGACAGGAGAGAAAAACATTTCATAATGACAAAAGCAACATAGAACAGGAAAAAAAAATTTTAAATTATATATGTGTGTGCACACACATATCACACACACACATACACATACCCCTCAGAATACATTAAAGGGAATTGAAAAAATTCAAAGGGAAAGCAAAACATTGCATAATCCCCTTAGTACATCCTCAAATCACTAGCTAAGTCGAGATACTGTCTGTGCCCGCATCCTCTCCTCCTGCCCATTTTTACTTACACTAATCTTTCCCTTGAATTTGCTAACTCCTCTTCCCCACTTCTTAATATCAGCAAACCTTTCTCTCTGCTTAGAACCCCTCCTCTTTCTTCTTGCATAGCTCCTCCTCCTGTGCCATGTCCCTTCTTCACAGATGTTTTCCCTATGGACTGTGCTCCCGCCAGAGCTGCAGCTGTGTGTTCCTGCCTCTCCTTCTGTGCTGAGTGTGTACACGTGGCTGAAAAACAACATCTACTGAGGGCCTTCTTCTCAAAAATTCTTAGATATCAAAGCCAGAGGCTACCACTACCAAGCACAAATCTTAGCACAGTGCTTGTTGTAGCTAGCATTGTGTAAATATTTTTCAATAATTAACCTTTTCTTTTTTGGTACTGGGAATCAAACTCAGGACCTCGGGCTTATCAGGCAGGTGCCTGTGCCACTGAGCTATCTCCCCAGCCCTTATATTTCAATAAAAAGATCTCCCTCCCTTTGTTTTCCTCCTTTCCCCCTTCTCCCTACCTCTCTCTTCTCAGAGTCAGCAATATCTGAACACCTTTCTTCAGAAGGACTGAAGATCTCTGGGTGGAACATAAGAGGGTCCTAAGATAATCACATGATTTTTTGGACAAGAGAAGGTGGAAACAAAAACTAGAGAATCTAGGTCAGGTGGCTTGTCTTCATGTTTTCTTAAGTTAGGTGTCTGGGAGAACACTTGAAAAGAGAGTTCGAGTCATATGCCAACAGATCATTCTATTATGTTTAGCTCTTATTTCAAAGAATTCTTTCTTTCTTTCTTTCTTTCTTTCTTTCTTTCTTTCTTTCTTTCTTTCATCATTCAACAATCATTAAATGCATATTAAATAGTTTAGAGAAAATATAAACCTTCTATTATAGTTAGATGGGGTTGCTGGACTTTCCTTACCAAGTACACTACAAATGAAAGGAAACACCTAGAATCGTAATCCCTCTTTATGGCAACAATAATCTCAGATTTCATGTAGCTGGAACAGAGCTTTGGCTGCTATGCCCTGTATCGTTTAGGGTGACACAGGAAGAGCAGATTGTGTGAACTCTTATTCATGTTATAAGGTAACAAAACTGCAGCCTGTTTGAAGCTAGCTATTACATAGTAAAATTAAGGAGATTATAACGGCTATTAATCAGATATTAGTTGAGAATTTACATATGAACAATAGAATCATCAAATTTAACAACAATAAAAACAGAATCACAAACTGAAGCAGTGGCAGCTAACAGGCTCTACTACGTGTCTCTGCACCTCTCAAGTTCTTACATTCAAACATTTTTCTTAGTGTGACAGTATAAGGAGGTAGGGACTTTGAAAAGTGACTAGATTATGATGTCAAGGTCCTAATGATTGGGGCTACAATCCTTCTACAAGATCCCAGAGAGCGTCCTTGTCCCTTCTACCATGTAAGATTTCAACAAAAGGATCAACTTTTATGGACCAAGAAGCAGGCCCTTATGAGACACAAAGTTCCCAGGCCTTCACCTGGAATCACCAAGACTTTAGAATTGGAGGAAATCAATTTCTGTTATATACAAATCACCCATAACTTAGGGCCTCACCCAAGGAAGATGACTACTTCCACAGGGAATTACAGCAAAGAGTAGGGGCTAATGCCACCATATTTGGGGGCTGAAAAAGTTCCTAGTCAAGATTCAAAATGCCCCCCAAAGCACCACTGAGTTCTGGAGGCAAACCTCAGTCATTCTGTTATATTATAGTGGTTTTTTTTTTTTTTTCTTTTGTATATGTGTTTTTCAGGCAGGCTCTGTACTGTTGTATACCTCTGGCCCTATTTCTGCTCTATGAATTCAAAAGACTGGTTCTATTTTCATATAGTACGACTACAAGAACTTAAACATAGTGAGGTCAATAAGATGGCAAGATAGGAGGGGCTGTCTTCAATACCCTCACAGAAAGTTCAATTAGCAGCAATACACAAACAATAAAGCCTTGCTGAAAGACCCCAAATTGAGAATAACTCTTCGTTACTAGGGTGGTGCGTAGAATGAGGAAAGAGAAACACTCATTTCACCTTTATCCTTTTGTTCCCCCTCCTGAGTCAGCACAGCACCCACACAGAGTGGATTCCCCAGAAAAAGCAGTTTCTACAGAAGGAAAACAGAACCAGAGGTAAACAGCTAGGTTCCCCAGCATTCCAAGATGTTTTGGAAGGATCTTACTCTCACCTCCCCTTATAGGGAAAGCAAGGGAAAGTGGCATAGGCAGACAGCCTGGGGTCACACACAAACAATGCAAGGAGCCAAAACCCTCAGCAATGAGCAAGTCGATCTTGGCAGTAGCTCTGTTTACCCACCAGGAATAGCACTAATCAACCACCAACTAAAAGCAGAGCTCTGCAAAGCTCAGCTGCTTGCTCACAGAAGCTTTATCTGGCTTGAATCCCTAGATGGACAGCATCCTTGATCAGCCACAAACCATAACTTAGGGCCTCACCCAAGGAAGATGACTACTTCCACAGGGAATTACAGCAAAGACTGGGGGCTAGTGCCACCGTATTTGGGAGTTGAAAAGTTCCTAATCAAGATTCAAAATGCCCCCCAAAGCACCACTGAGTCCTGGAGGTAAACCTCAGTCATGCATTTCCACTGAACACAGCAGCTGACCACTTCTGTCCTGACCAGTGACTCCGCCTGACAAGAGGGCCATTCACACAAGGCTGTGAAACTGCTAAACTCCCACAGTCATGTGATCCAGCCAGCCAAAACCACCGCAATGAATATGCCACACCTCAGCCTGAGCGGAGAGCACAGACAGCTGCCCAGCCTAAACTCAGGAAGAAAGCAATGCACAGACCAGAAACCTGAAAGCAGCCTCTCCTCACCCGCAGTCACCAGCAGCTTCACCATCTAGAAATCACAGGCTAACCTAAATGGTGAAGGCCAGCCCTGTCAAAGAATAGCCTTGTAAAAACTGTAAATGGTGGTCAGCTACCTCCTAAGGTAGACAAGCACCAACGCAAGGATACAAAGACTCAGGAAAACATATGACACTTCTCAAAGAAACTAACCCAAGTTGGATCCATGAAATGACAAAGAATTCAGAATACTCCTCCTAAAATTCAGTGAACAATAAAATATATACATCAAAAAATTAAATGAGACTTGGAAAACAATGTATAAACACACAAAAAAAAAGTCTGTCAGAAATAGAACATGGGAATTTTAAAAAAGGAAATTCTAGAGATGAAAAACATAAAAAGGATTGAATTATAAAACACAGTAGGAAGCTGAAACAGTGGGTGTGATCAAGCTGAAGAATCAGTGACAAAACATTTGTGATTATCCAATGAAAGGAGAAAAAGAAAAATAATGACTGAAGAACGCCTCCAGGGCTATGGGCTACCATCACAACACCTAATCAATGTCCAGTAAGAATTGAAGAGGGAGGATAAAAATAAGGGCCAGAAATCCTATTTAAGGAAATAATAACTGGAAGCTCAACCTAATTTGTGAAAAGATGCCAACATCCATGTATAAGAAGTTTAAAGATTTCCAATCAGCTTCATGGAAAGTTTCCTTGAAACACAAAATATGAGAAATCAAAGCCAATGAAAAAATTCTTACAGCAACGACAGACAAGAAACCATATTATATAGATAAAAGCATCTCCATATGACAATCAGTAAATCACTGAGGAGCCAAGAAGGAAACATACACAACTTGGACAAACACAAGGTAAGGAAGTTCACCATTAGACCTGCCCAGCAGCAACTGTCACAAGGAATTCTGTAAGCTGAAACAAAGAACACTAACTGATAACATAATCATACACAAGCATAAAACTGAACAGTGTCAGTAATGCAGAGTGATAGCCAGAACATTCTAAGGCTGTCATGATGGTGTGTGAAGCAATTTTATCTAACATGCTTCACAGTGAGGATTAAAACATAAAACTATAATAACAAAATAGCTCACAAAAGCATCAAGGGATATACACTACAAAGTGATGTAAATTCTGACATCAAATACATAAAACGTGGAAGGGGACACATCTGCTAAGAGGTTAATAGTCAAAATATAGGGAATGTAAATGGAAAACATTTAAAACCCCATTTAAAGATGGGCAAATGACAGTTCTCAAAAGAAGATCTACCAACAGCCAACAGGCATATTAAAATTATTTAACACCACTAATCATTAGAGATATGTGAATTAAAACCATGAAGTGCCAGCACCTCACACTGGCCACAATGGCCATGAATAATAAGAAGAAAAGCAATACACATGGTGAGTATGTGGAGAAAAGGGAAACTTTGGATACTATCAGTGGAAATAGAAATTTACAGTACAGCTATTATGGAAAAATGTGTGGATGTTCCTCAAAAAGCTAAACTTAGCACTACCGTATGACCAGCAATCCCACTTCTGGGAATGTATAGAAAAAGATGTGAAATAGGTATGTGGCAGTGACAACTGTACTCTCGAAGGTCCTGCAGCACTGTTTGCAATAATCAAGTTAACAGAATCAACATAGTATCCAGAATGTGGTATATACACAAGGAACACTATTCAGTCTTAAAAGCCAAAGAAAATTTATCATTTGCAACAACACTGATGGGACTGGAAAGTGTTATGCTAGGTGAAATAAACCAGGCACGGAAAGACAAATACGTCAAGTTTTCACATTCTTATTCAAAAAACATCATGTAGAATGGCGATTACCAGAAATGGGCTGGCGTGGGACGGGGAAATGATGACAGAGGGGACAAAGGCTCAACTAAATAGAAATAACTCTTTCTAAAAGCTGCATTACACAGTGTGGTAAATATAGTAAACATACTGTGCATTTCAGAACTGCTAAGAGACTAGATTCCAGTGGTCTTTCCACAAACAGTAAAGGAGATGGTGAATATATGAGTTCTCTCAATTACTCCAGTGCATTCTCTAATTATCATGACAATTGATTTGTTAATCGTAACATGACTTTGTACCAATATAAACACATATAATTCACAATATTTAAATTTTAAAATAATGCAAAGAACAATTTTTTTTGGTTGGACAGTTTCAATAATTAACACATTGCATACATTCTTCCTAGTGGTTAATTGCGGTACAAGATGCGGATATGATATCTTATTTACAAACACCATTAGAACAAATCCCTCTATTCATTAAGAGAATGTAACCATATATCTATCCTAACCACTTTGAATACATAGAAACAAAAATGGACATTCATCTGTATCCCCTTTTTTTTGTTAAGTTCTGTTATTTGAATATTATGGGTGTGTAAACTCAGCAAAATATTCTGAAAGAGTCCAGTAGTCCATAATAGTATTGGGTCTATTACTAGCAATGTCAGAAACTGTTGAACTGAGTCCCCTACAGCTCAACATAACATAACAGTATGGCTTTATTTCTTATATTTTGTTTTTATACTTTTCTGCTGGATGGTTAAGACCAAGGTAAAGCAGGACTTATGCAACAAGAGTTGTAGCTTTTGGGTCTGATAAGGTCAGTGAAATCTCCTCAGGATTTATCCTGAGATCCTGTACCTCAGATTGTAGAACCTTTGTCAGTGTCAGCCATGTGGATGGGTCACGGCCATTGCATGGACAATGTGCTCTCTGTGAAAGCCTGAGAGAATGTTTTCTCTCCATGTGACTCTCCTTAGGCACACTCTACATCATCAATCACTTTCCTCTTTGGCCCCATAATTTTTACACAATGGAGTTATTATTCAGCTATTAAGAATGATAAACTCGAAGCTTTTATATTGAAGTGGATGCCACTTCAACATATACTCATAAGTGAAATAAACCAGACACACAAGTGTAAACATTGTATAGTTTCCCTAGTATAAGAACTCAAAAGAAGAAATACAAATAGAAAGGTATAATACAAGTAAAAGGGAAGCAGGATCTTGAGGACTAACTAATCAAGAGAGGAAAAGGAGAAGAGCTAGGAAACATGACAATGTCAAGCCATATTGTTATATGTAGAAGATGGGCAAGGCAATGATCCTGAGAATCTCCCGAAGATTTTTGAATCTAACAATTTTTTAAATAATATAAATTCTGAGTAGGTACATAGTTTATCCTGAATCAGAATTTTTTTGTGAAATCACCTTACTTTGAAAGACTAAAAACTAAGAAAATATGTAACATTACTACTGAATATAATTGCACAAGATACTATAATTGTCTGTGTACATTTCTATACATTAATACACTAGGTTCAAGGAAGACTGTTATGTACATAGGTGTACCCACACAATACGTAGTCTCAAGGACTGATATATGCACATGTAATATATGTGAAAGATTAACACACATATCCTGATATCTCAGCTCACTATCACTTGGTGAAGAAAGTCCCTTCCCCTGGCATGTCCTCACTTCTTCCATAGGATGCTTGTGACAGTTAAGCTAGACTGTTAACGTGACTGGCTTAAGCGCCACCCAGGGCACTAGCAATGCATGCTTCTGGGTGTGTCTGAGTGGCTGATCCAGTTGTGCCCTTGGGCGCTATGTCTAGTCACTGGCTCCTTCCTCCTCTGTGCTACGTCCCCTCCCTGCTCCTGACCACGAGGAAATAAGCAGCTTTGCTTCACCCTGCAGTTTCTGACTTGGAGCCACTAAAGGGTTGAATCCTGTGACGACGTGAGGAAAATCCAATCCCGCCGCCCTTCTGTGGCAGGTGTCCCGTATTGCTTAGCAGCACAGAGCAGGCTGATGAGCACTGTCTTCCTGCTGGGCAGAGGGTTAGCAAGAAAGAGTCATGGAACATGGAAAGTCCGCATCCTAACACTCACACACCGATGCCCTGAACACAGGACTGAGTGTTCCAGGTTCTTCTACCATATAGTGAGAACTACATGGTAGATCACTTAAACCTTCCTCTGAGTACTCGGTCATGACTTGGTCTCATCAAAAGTTCACACTCACTGTGCTATTTGGGTAACAACTCTATGCTGAACTGGCAGAATCTGTACGATGCATGATGAGAAATACCATCTCTTGGAAAGATCTCAAGTTCACAAGGGAGATCGCAAATGTGTAAGTTTTAGAGAATCTAACTCAAGAGTGGACCAGTATGCCACACACATAATTGTCAAAGGAATAGTCGAAGAACAGAGCCTTCACCACATGCACCTGCCAGACCCAGAAATTCTTTGACTTGGGACAGAAAAGCCAAGAACTAAGACCACATCCCCAACAGCACACCAGCTTATATACCAGGCAGATCACAGGCAAGAGCAGAAATAGAAAAAGAACCCTAATGTGCATCTGAGAGACAAAGCGAGAGTATGCCACGACTCTTTTCTAGATATAATAGTTCTTCAGAGAAGTGCAAATCAAAGCCACAGTGAGATGAGCTTTGCATTTCTTAGGATGGCTATTATGAACAAGAGAAGAGATAAGTGTTGGCAAAAATGTGGGGAAAAGACAAACCATACGCATTGTTGGTGGGAATAGACTGGTGCAGCCATTATGGAAAACCGTGGTGTTTATGCGAGAAAATTAAAAACAGAGTTTCCACATAGTCCATCAATACTGCTTCTGGCACAAAGGAAGTGAAATTGTTATGTAGAAGATGTTCTTGCAACATGATCTTCACGGAATCATTACCGATAACCACCAAGACACGGAAACAGTCTCAGTACTCACTGATAAACGAATGATGAAGAAACTGGTACATATACACACCATGAAATAGTATCGAGTCCTAAGAAAGCAGGAGGTCTTAACAACTGCAACACCATGTGTGAAACCAGAGAACATGATGCTATGTTAAATAAGCCGGACACAATAAGACAAAAAAAAAAAAAAAAAAAAAAAAAAAATCATACAATACTGAGCCCAGATACGGCAATGTCATGGTAGCTGTCAAAGGGTGAGAAGTCAGGGAAGTGGGGAGGTATTGATCAAAGGGTGCAAACGTTCACTTTTTCAGTTATAAGGTAAATAAGTTCTGGAGTCCTACTGTTCAGATTGAGTAGCAATATATCTGTTCATCTAATTATATCAATGATCATGCAATATGTATACAGATCAAATCAGCAGGCTATGCATCTTGAATATTCAATTTCTTTTTTTTTTTTTTAATGTATTTAGGACAGGGTCCACAGGGTCTCACTATATAGATCAGCCTTGAAGTGATTCCCGTTTTCAGCCTCCCAAGAGCTGGGATTACAAGCATGCGCCACCACCACGACCAGTCTTAATTGCATTCTCAGCAGCCCCTCCCCCCACACTGGGGGGGGGGGGGGGACGACAGCACACTGGGGAATCAAACCCCGGCCACTGTGCTCTGCCTAAGCAGGCACTTTAGTCTGCTCAGCTATCTGGCTGGCCCTGAATATTCAATTTCTGTGAAGTAAATACTTGAAATTGTGTGTGTGTGTGTGTGTGTGTGTGTGCGTGTGTGTGTGTGTAAAGTGCATAGAAGCAGGCTTGGACCAAATTAGCTCCCACATAAGAACTAATATTTCAAAAGCAGAAACACAAGTGACTTCACAAACAACATATTTTGAATCACAGTCTCTAAAACCATGAGCATATACATTTGTCCATGTTTTCCTAGAAAGTGTCGTTACAAATCCCTGTTTGTGTAAATTCAGCGTATCCAGATCAAAGTTCCTTGGAGAATATTAAAACAACGAGCCTACATGTGTACAGAGATGTATACTGTGTATATATTTTATACTCACACATAAAATTCCTTCTATTACTCACATTCTCATAGAGAGCTTGAAGGGTCTCCAGGTCCACCACGGAATTGTCCAAGTTAACAACAGCTATAGGGGAAAAAAAGACAAAATGAGGAACATAAATCGCCATAGGCCACCTGTGTAAAGATGCTGGACCTGCTTGGTAAAGAGACCCACATGTGGGAGGGGATAGGGACTCTAACTTCACTACTTCCGCTTCCCCACCCCACAGACCATGTGCCTGACGTGTCAGTGGGCTTGATGTCAAATGCTAAAGCTTTCATCTGCTCCACAAGAGCTAAAAGCCCTGAATATAGTCCAGTCAAAGGTCAAAGAAAAGTTGTAAATCTGCCATTCACCACCCCACTGAATGAATTTGAAAAATCTCTGCTTACTACCAGAAAAATAGGCGTCTGGTACATGCAGAATCAGAATGCTGGATCAGATTATGCAGACCTGCGGCATGCTAGTTTTATACAGCTACTGATAAATATTTACACTTTCCCATATTCTAAAACACCTTCCAGAGGTTAAATTTAATCACTAAACTGACAGACACAGGATAGAAAGGAACCATACATTTCCTATTATAATTCCTTGAAGGGTAATAATCAATGGATAATTCACTGAGATTGATCAAGATTAGCACAAACTCAACCTAAAAAAAATGGATCCTTAAAAATACAAACCACTCATGGTTATATAAGGAAGAAGCAGAATAGAACATCAGAAGCCAGGAATATGTTCTTTACATGTAATTGTTGATCAGGAAACATTATGTTGTATTTTGGAGTAGGTGCATTTTGTTACAAAGTTAGGCACAGATCAAGTGAAAGTATTCCACACTCCACACATGTACGTGGGCCAGATTCAAGGTAAATCTGCCTAGATGGACCTGTGCCAATTAGCCAGGGAAGGACACTCTCATGGATTAAAATTTTCTAGGAGAAAAATCAGAAGGTAGACAATTACAAATTGGATATACTCATTTTGATTATTGAGTCATTTTATCAATTTTCTTTTCTCAAAGCTTAAAGCACATGAGACATTTTCTGGTTGACTCTGGCAAACTCCCAACAAAGAATTAAGGAAAAAGGTGAAAAATGGAAGCAAAAGATGGATGAAAATTCTAACCAAGGTAATTTAACATTTCTGGGAAGAGAGCCCAGATTCACCAACAAGCAGTACTTAAGTAGAATATGATACTTCCACCCTAATAATAATCCATTTTCTCAGTTTCAAAAGAGAGATCTCAAATATAAATTAAGAATTTGATTAAGATTCTCAGGCAAGTTTCATTATTCCTCAAACCACATAAGGCAAACATAGCCTAGAGGATGACTCACAAAAAGTAAAACCACAATACAACTAAATTTGGCCATATTTCAAAAATTAACTCAAAGAAACTAATAATTTTTTCTAAACTAATATGTAACAAAAATGCATAAAAACTAAAGATAGAAAATTTATGAATGGATAGAATTGCCACCCTTAAGGTTATGAAGAGTCTCAATCTTAAAACAAAACAAAACAAAACAAAACAAAACAAAACAAAAAAACAGTGAATGCAAAAGTTTGGAATTCATCAACTCGGTAATAATCCAGTAATTCTAACTACATTCTTTAGGTGATAAAGTGACAGATTAACAGAAAAACTATGAAGGAAATGCTCATAGTCAACTTAGTGTTAGATTTCATCCCAAGAAAAATGCAAAGAAACAATGAAGTCATTCATGCTCAAGCAAAGTTCATAAAAGCCCCATCTGTCCTTTGATTACACCCCTCATTTTGGGCTTTCTAGCTGCCAAGAAGTGAGGGGCTTTTCCCCGCCATGCCTCTCCCCACGATGCTCTGCTTCTCCCAAGGCCCGGAAACCACAAGGCCAAGACACTACGGATGCTCAAACCATAAGCCAAATCATTTTCTTCACCTTTAAGTTGACTTCCTCAAGTATTTTGTGATGGCAATGAAAAGCTGATTAACCCAACTGTGCTGTTACCAAATGAAGAATGAAACAGCTCATTGTGGAGCTCAAGTAGCTGACTTAATACAAAATATAAAAATTAAAAACACACAGCCTAGGGGCTGGGGAAATAGCTCAGTAGAATAAGCGCTTGCCTGGCAAGTGCAAGGGCCTGAGTTCAATCCCCAGTTCCACCAAAAATAAAATAAAGTAAAATACAATACTCCACCTATTAAAAAAAAAAATCAGAAATCCTAAACAGAAACAAAAACTCTTCTTTGGAATTTTACACTACTTCATGACATAACGTTAAGTACAGAAAAACCAATTACACAGCCAAGGACCCCCCTGTAGCAAACAAGTCTCCCACTGGACATGTGACACCATACACAGCAGATGGCCCTAAGTGTCCATCCAGTGTCTTCCAGTGGGTCACTGTTATTACTAGTGCTCCTTCCTCTATACCTTCCTCAATGCCAAAGACATAGCACATGTGTCTTCTTCTAATGTACAGCAATATAAATCACCAAAGATCAGAAATCAAAGCAATACATCTGTGTGAAGGCCTGCATGGGAAAAAGAACCCTGTCTCTGTGCTTTCAAAGAATTGCACAGAACAAAAAGGGATATATTTTAAGAACTTACCTTAAAATACATTAATTTAAAATATAACACAAAACACGAGTAACCACATTTTCAAATCCTTTGCATATTTTTAGAAGTCAGATAAAGTAGGTGTCTTTATTATCCTAATTTAACATGTCATGATTGCTCTTGTCAAGTACATTGTTTTAAGCCATGAATCACGTTAGTGCCTGTCTTTCTCCAGCTTTCATCATTTTTACTTGGGTGCCTATGGATGGGACTGGACAGCCATTTCCATGTTGTGCTTGATTATCTCTCCCCTTCCCCAGTCTGGACCCTTATCCCCGACAGCGTGGACACCTGAAACTTAATACATCCTCTGTGATCTGTTGCAGTGTACGTAGAGACCCACCCCCACAACAGAAAATCTCATTGTATTTATTAGTAGTACATTCGTAGCCCATTCTTGTACAGCTCAGGGGTTTAGCAAGCACATATTTATTATATCAGTTACTGTGAACTTGGAAACCAAATGCACATTAGCTGCATATCTCTACCTTAGTGTCTCCAATAAAATGGTAATCCTGTGCTGGCTGGGGCTGTGTCTCCGCTAAGGCTATGGAGGGGGTCTGCTTCCAAGCTCATTCCCTGGGAATGGACAGGAATCAGGGCCCAATGCTGAGGGTCACAGTGTCTCATTCCTATTGGCTGGGAGTTTGTCTCAGTTCCTGCCAGGACGGCTCCATGTAAAATTGGCATTGCATGAGACAGGAAGGACCTCTCTAAGCCTCCTGCATGTGCTAGCCTAACTTAGGAGGTGCCAAACAATGTCTGTTCTATTCTACTGACTGTGAGTCATAAGACCCCACCTGGGATTACACAAAAGCACCAAGAGGTGGGATCTTTTGGGGGCCACCTGAGAGGCTCCCCAACACAGCACACCACACTGACAACCCTTGGCTATCTGTCCTGGGCCTCCGAGTGCCAACTTGTAATTCTCTACTTGTATTTCTCTTTACCCCCACATTCATTTCAGTAATGTGACTTTTTACTTTCTACAAGGTTCAAACTTGACAAGACACCTCACTGGGAAGAAGAAAGGTATTAGTAGAAAACCTGGCTCCGCATATAGGCCTAGCCTATCAAAGCAGCCAAGACTCCTAACTACACCAATAAAGATAATATATGACATATTAGAGACATGGAGACATAGGAGGTAACATGGACACAAAATTCTATTAAAATTTCATGACCATGCTGGACCCCTCATTGTGCTCTGCACTGTATCTAGAAAAATCTAGGCCAGAAAAGGCTGGGGAATACATTTTTTATGTATTTCGTGCAGGGTCTACAGGGTCTCACTACATAGATCGGACTAGCAGTGATTCTCCTGTTTTCTGCCACCCAGTGCTGGAATTACAGGCACATGCCACCATGCCCAGTCTCCAATGTTGTCTCAGGGCACCCCAGGGGGTGGGGCCAGCACAGCATGTGGGGGATCAAACCCCAGCCGCTGCACTCTGCCTAAGCAGGTGCTTCAGTCTGCTGAGCTATCTTGGCCAGTTTTACATTTTTCTTAAATCTTGAAAGGATGAAGTACACTGAGGCTAGCAATTGTTCCCAGTGAGCTCCTGGATACTACAGGCCAACCTGACCACTCCAGATCACCCGAGTCACCCTTTCATAAGCAACCAACTTCCCACTAGTTATCACTGGAGTCTGAAAACATAACACAAAGGGAGTACTAAGCCATGGAACAAACAGTACTGGAAAGTAGTAAGAAACAGTGGCACTGAAGGCAACTGGCTCCAGGACCTGTCTGCCTAACATACAGTTTCTCAATTTTCTCATCTGCAAAATGTACCTAAGAAGAACTTGTATCCTACAGGGACCTCACAGTAATACAAGCAGAGCCAGGTATGGCAGTACAGTGCCAGCACTCATGAGGCTGAGGCAGGAGAACCACTTGAGCCCACAAGTTTGAGACTAGCCTGGACAGCATAGCCAAAACCTATCTACAAATAACAGCCAAAAACTAAAGGTAAAGAACTGGACTAATGAAATACCCATAAACAGTGCCATGCACAAAGCAAATATACAGAACATTATTTTATCATAGACCCTTTCACATAATGATATGGAAAATGTTTCATTAACATCTTTTCAAATCTGTACCATGATTGAAAGATTTTAGACACACTGCATAGGAAGTATTCTTAGCAGAAAAAGGGCAGCCAATGAGAGCAACACAGGAGCCCAAACAAGTACCCACAGCGAAGCCATCAGGACTGACTCTGGCTAAAGTATCCAGGGAAAGCAGCGGAGAGAGCAGAAGCTCAAACTCAAAGCGAGGGTGCGTCAGCCCATATTTATAATCCATGCCTTCTTCTGGTAGACAAAATAAGAGTCTAAGGGCTTAGAGAAACCATCTTTATTCCACTGAAATTGAGAAGCCACAGAGAAAGCTAACCTTTCACACTGCTGAGACGCAAAGACCTGTGTTGGAGCAGAAATTCATCTTAAGTAACGCGGAACAAAAATGTCTTCACATTTGCTGTGGTCCCGGGACGTCCTCTTCCCTCAGACCCTGGGAAGCAAAGCTGTCTAAGAGGCATCACTAAGGAACTGAAAGTCCTCTGTCATTTATTTTTTTTTTAAATTTGGTTTTTTTTTATTATTTTTTATTTATTTATTTATTTTGTGTGTGTGTGTATGTGTATGTGGCCAGCTCAGCCCACCAGGGGGCGGGGCTGGCTGGCATGTGGTGCTGGGGGATTGAACCTCGGGTCGCTGTGCTTTGCTAAGCTTGTTCTAAGTAGGTGCTTTAGACCACTGAGCCATCTCACCAGCCCCATCTGTCATTTAGACTTTAAAATCGGGAAACAGAAAGACATGCGTGAAGAGTTCATTTGTCACTGTGTGGCAGCTTTTGCTCGGGAGAGGTATAACTGCCATTTGATTTGATGGCATTTATTAACTCTTCTATGAGTGCCATCTAAAACACTTTGGAGAGCTGGAATACATGGGTTATGTTCACTTGTTTTAAATGTTTCCCCAACTACATGGCAACAACTCACCATATAGTGAAGACAGAGATACAGATCAGTTACAATCTCATTCTGAAAAATACCTTCCCACTTGTCAACCTGACTTTTCTGAAGAAGGTAAAATATAGTCTCCAAGCAAAGACAGCAGTAGAGGGACCATACACGGCACTGTGTGTTGAGCCCAAGTCCAGCCCTTCCCTCCAACTCAGGCTCCAGACAAGTGTTTGAGCTCAAGCAGATTCATTTCCCAGCATTCAAGGAATCTGACCACGTCAAAGGAAAAGCCAAACAATACAGACACTGGCAGCTGCCCAACAAAATAGTACAGGCAGATGACGCTACACTACACTAAAACATAAAACTTTGAGTGAGGATTCCTGGCTTCTCCTAGGCAATCAAGGATCAAGTCATCCACAGGAAGGCCTGGAGGGACATAAGTAACCAAAAACAGGAAAAAATATCACAGTCCTTGACGTCTCCAACTTATTCTCTGCACTATACTTTTTATGCTCAACTCAAATCAAGATGATTATCCTGAACACTGAGCAGGCAGTGATTTAGACCTTGTAAAATCTAAGTACGCACTTCCCTGGAGCACCTGACACATATACAAGTTCCCTCATCCTGATACCTATGTTTCACTTGGGTTCTAGGAGGCCACGCTCTTCCTCTTGTCCCAACTGAACCTGTTCCCCACTCCTCAGTCTCCACCAGTGCCTCCTCCTCTCCCTGACCACTTACCCTGGATTGTCCTGGGGCTCAGTCAGAGCACCCCTGCTGATATCCATAGATATTCCACTGGGGGCCTCATGGGTCACATGGGAGGTCATGAATCCTTATGAACTTCATCTTTAGCCCCTCATTTCCTTCCTCAGGACTCCTGACTTGGTGCCCCCTCAGCACTGCCACTGGGGCATCTAGCAGGTCTGCTCTCTGTGTTAGACTCCTGCCACACGCCCAGAGGAGTTGTCTTTCATTCTTTTCTTTCATTCAGTCCACATCAACACACCACAAACCCTGCTGGTTCTCAGTTCCAAACACATCACCTCTCTCTCTCTCCTCTCTTCTCAGGCACTCCTGTTGGTTGCCTGATTTACTGTGACATCCCCCTAATTTGATAAAGGCTTTTTCAGGCATTAAAAAACCCCCACAGTATTAGAAATACAAAGTTTGGAAATAAACATGAGACAATATTCCAAAAGCAGATCAAAAAAGTAAAAGAAAAAAAAAAACCTGACCAATTCTGAAAGGTCCACATCCACAGAACAAAAGTATAAGTTTAAAACAAAACAGCATGGCCAGCTGATGAGAACAGATCCTAGTGAGACTAGGACTCAGACACTCCACAATCACACACGACACCAGATACAGAGACGTAGGACCTGGGTCACCCCCAGCCTGGCCCCACGCCTGGCCCTGGGGATTCCTCTGTTCACAGAACTCTCTCATGAAACTGCTTGCTCCTTAAAATAAGCTTCCTAAAAACCCTCTTGGGATCTGAGGCTACAAAGCAGACTACTCAAATTGGATATTTAGTTATTTCTTTAGTTACACACCACCCTGGTGTATTTATTTATACCATTAAATATATGACACACACCATGCAGTTTGTATATTTTTGTGATCTTTGTTTCCCTTTGCATTCATGTTAAGCATCTAAATAAATTGCTGTATTGTGCTTTTTTTAGAAAAAAAAAAAAAAGCAGACTATCACCTAAAAGCTTTGTTTGGCCTGTCCTCTCTTATGAGTCTTATCTAATAACAGAAATAGCTCCCTCTGCTTATTGGTGCTCGTCTCTGGGTATCACAGAACCAAAGCTAGAATACTGAAGGCAACTGATAGATACATGAGGGTGAAGAATGAGAGTGAGGAACACAGATCAACGGCAGTGGGAAGGAAGGGTGTGTTATAAAAAATTATGCCCTCCATAAATTCTGCAGCAAATCACAAAGCATCTGCTTAGACGCAGAGGCTAAGAGTTCGATCCCAGCACTTGGGAGGCTGTAAACAGGAGGATCACTATGAGTCCGATCTATGCAGTGAGACCCTGTACACCCTGTACACCCAGTCCTAAATACAAAAAAATAAATAAATAAATCAGAGTCGAATTCCATCATGTCTGAGTTTAGCAGGGAGTAAAGTGAAAGACACGGGGTCTAGACCAGGAGGACAAATAACCCTGTTCACATATGAAACTCTGTTGTCCCCTGTCCCCTCCCCAGGTCATGTTAAGCTACAGGAGGCGCAAAGGAACTAGTTTGACTGGACTGATGAAGAGGTTTTTAAATAAGAATCAATTTTGGACAAATACCCACTGCATGAGTAGGAAAGGTGTTGAACGTATTTCAACCATCTAAAAATGATTTCTGTGTGTGTGTAAGGAAAAGAATGAGTGAATAGTGACTTGAACCTGAGATAGGCAACTTCGTTTTGGGGGCCAAATACAAAGCTCAGGTCAAAAATTTTAGGAGTTTTGTTAAACATCTTTTCCTCCTATGGACTAATACCTTCTAGCGCTCCACCCCTCACCTTCAGCTTCTAGGCAAAACTAAGGAAGAAAAGAGAAAGCAAAGAGAAGTAACGGGCAGTGTCTACACAACTAAAAAGATAATTGCTGATGTGGACAAACCGCTGTCTCTACCAAAACAGCAACAGCAAGTTACAGACCAAGTAATCACTGAAACACGCCCTGTCACCGTTCATAATGACCTCCACTGCTTCTCCATTCTGCTCTTTAAAATCAACAAAAGTCACCTAACACAATATGGAAATATGTGCTCTGCCTTCAAGGAGATTTTATAGGGCCCGACAAGGGGTCTTGTCTTAGATAGCATGAGCTCCTCCAAGAGGGCCCTCCACACTGCAGAAACTACAGAAATGTGTGACACGTGAAACAGAAGGCTGCCTTCGCCTGCGGAGAGCTGCGGTGAGAGCAAACCTTAAGAAAGAGGTGCTGGGCGTCGGACATTTGCCCTGCTGACCCGGTAAATCCACAACAGCACGATCTTCCGACAAAGCAAAAGCCACGCGCTGGCAGGAGCAGCAGCACCTGCCAACCGCACCCCAAGCGCAAGCAGCAGTGGGGCGATGAGGAGAGAGCCCCAAGGCAAAGCCCACAAGGCAGCCATGTCCAGGGAGCAGCCTGGCCTTCCGCCTCACATCTGCAGCGGACGTAACTGGTCAACTTTTCTTCACTGGAGAGTTTCTAGCAATGCCTCCAACTTTGGTGCCAGGAAGATGCGGGAGGTGGGGGGGGAACAGCTTGGTAGAAAGGTCTAGAATTATAATCCCTGAATTTTTATTTGAAGTTCAATAAAGCACATAAGCCTCAAGTCACTGGCAACTCGATCCCAGCAGAGGCAAGAATCACAACCAGCATTCCTTTATAAGAATTCCTGATGTGTTAATCCCCCAGTGAAAATCTGCACACCTGGGGAGTTACAAAGAAAGAAAGAAAGAAAGAAAGAAAGAAAGAAAGAAAGAAAGAAAGAAAGAAAGAAAGAAAGAAAGAAAGAGAACAAAGAAAGAAAAGAAAGAAAAAACTGTCAAAATGAATTGCATGACAAAAATTTCCTGAAGATGTAGTCAAGCGATTTTTTAAAAATTCTGCTGGTTTTGCTTGCTTAAATGAGCATATTGAATAACTTATGAAAAGTAGCTTTTCTGAGAAGGAAGTACATGCTATTATATAATTTATATTACATTATGCCTATTTTACACTTGACAATGTGAGGCGAGGAAGCCCTACACTTGCATTCCCGAGCACGGCGCCCCGGGCATGCTGCAGCCCCTCGAGGCAGGAGGTGTGGCAGAACCCCACAAAGCAGCCCACCTGCCCGGTGAGTCTCACAGGAGCTCTGGCTAAACATTCTTCACCTACATGTGAAACACACACGCTCTCAAATAGCATTTGAAGTAATTTTCTATTATTTATAGACCAGCAAAATAAATGGCAAGCTAGCTAAGACAGCTAGCTAAGACAGCTGTACTAATTTCTGTTAGTTCATGCAGAGGAACAGTGGGCGATTATGCTGCTGCTCAATCTGCCATCGCTAAGTCTCATAATCTGAGCTACTTCTTTGACGAGAACAACACGCAGTATAATAGCCATTGTTAATTTCTTATCATCTTGTTTTGAAATTCTGTGTTTTTTCTCCCTCTTTAAAATTAAAGAAAAAAATAAATGGCAAATATACCAATACATTCTTTTCTTATTCCAAATTCAAATAGTGATATTTTATTCTTAACTCTAAAACTTTGAAATTCTACTATTGCTCTTCCTGTTCAAATCCCTAAATGTATATACTAACATGTTTACTGAGAAATGTTAATTTAACAAAATAACTCCAACATTGTGGTGTTCCCCAAAATTAATTGATATTTAAGCTGTGTGTGTGTGTGTGTGTGTGTGTGTGTTTTGTATTTTAGGGAAGGATCTACAGCGTGTTCAGGGTCTCACTAGTAGATCAGACTCCGTAATGATCCACCTTTTTGTAGCCTCCCAAGAGCTGGGATTATAGGGGTACACCACCACGCCCAGTCTAAGCCTTGTGCTTTAAAATTCAAACAAACCTGAATTAAAAACACACAGATCTGTGACTAAATCATTGTGTCTTTTGGGGAGAATTGATAAGATCTTCAAGCCTTGGTCTCTTCCTATGGAAAATGGGTATGCTAAAAGTACTATTACTATCTCTTTTGAACGGCTATTACACAACTTAGAAATTACTCACCTCCAGGACACAGTCTTGCTATGGGAGGCATGCAAAATTGGGACATTCTTAGTCCTCTCTTAAATCTAAAATGTATCACTGTAGCCACGGTTGCTCTTATTAAACAAAACATATATTAGAAAGTAAGACACATTCACATAATTGTTCCTGCCTTAAAATAAAAGAACGGCACATTAGAATCGCACACCTATATCAGCTTGGGCTATTTGCTGTCTCTGGCCTAGGCTTAGCTAAGATACACAGAGATCCTTTCAAAGTACAAGGAAAAAATTATTTTTTAAATTTTTTTGGTGGAACCGGGGATTGAACTCAGGCCCGCGGTTATTCTACTGAGCTATATCTTCCCAGCCCCCAGGAAAAATTATTTTTAATTAGCAGACGGTATATAAATTGCTCCGCAATAAGAGATGCACAAATGGGGCCAGTGAGATAGCTCAGGGGACTAAGCACCTGCGTAGGCAAGCACAGGGACCAGGGTTCAATCCCCGGCACCACAGGCTGTGCTGGCCCTGCCCTGGGCACCTGAAGCCGGACACTGAGTCTGGGCATGTTGGCACAGGCCTGTAATCCCAGCCCTGGGGAAGCTGAGACAGGAGCATCACTGAGGAGTCCAAGCTGCATAGTGAGACCCTGTACCAAATACATTTTTTAAAATGCACAAATGTAGATAGTAACTGAGATGCATTCTTTTCTTTTGGTACTGGGAATTGAGCTTAGAACCTAACAATTGCCAGGCAGGTACTGTGCTGCTGAGGTACAGCCTGGGCCCTGAGATGCATTTAAGGAAAAAAAAAAAAACAAACTACAGTGAGAGAAGGACATATAGTCTTTCCTTATCATGTGCAAATTTAAAAATTGCTACTGAAATGATATGATATTAAAAGGCAACTGTTCCAGTAGGACAAAATATATTCATTTTTAAAACATGCCTTTAAACATCAGCAGCTGATGGAAAAGAAAAAATAGTTGTGTTCATCTGCAAAGGAAACAATGTCTTTTTGAAAACATCATTCAGCCGGCCAAATAGCTCAGCGGATTAATGTGCCTGCAAAAAGTGACCCCAGGGCCGGGGGTTTGATCCCTGGACCCACTGTACCAGCCCGGCCCCCAGGGGCACTGAGAGGGCAATTGAGACTGGGCGTGGTGGTGTACGCCTGTAATCCCAGCTCTTGGGAGGCTATAAACAGGCAGATCACTACAAGTTGGATCTAGTAGTGAGACCCTGAACACCCTGTAGACCCTTCGCTAGAAAGAAAGAAAGAAAGAAAGAAAGAAAGAAAGAAAGAAAGAAAGAAAGAAAGAAAAAAAGAATCATTCATTCATTCAAAAATATCCATAGATTTCATAATTTCAATCAGGTTTTCTCAATTTTGGGAGAACAGTGATAAAACTGACATTGTCACCCTTGTAGATCTTACACCTTCTTAAGGAAGCAGCTAAAATGCCGTACTATATTTCCTTGAAAGGAAGAACACTGCATTTTTATAATATTCCCTAATTCAGATAATCACATTCACTAATACTGTCTTCTGTGTTTCAGGAAATTTTAACATGGGGAGGCTTTGCTACGGTGAGCAGAAGAGGCCAGAATTCCAGTTGTGTTCTAGGCTACAGAAACAAAGGTTTTCCTGTTAAGGGGGAAAAAAAAAAAAAAAAAAAAAAAAAGAATCTGATACACAATCCAACACTGGTACATCTCAAGCATACTTGCTTATACAAGGTTAACGACATAAGTTACTGATTAAGTCCGGAGGCTTCTCACACCTATGGACCATGTTTATAAGAGCTGTACAAGTTAAATTGTTAGAGAACAAATGCATTTTGTTTGAGTCAGTATGTCGCCTTCTTGTCTAGGCAGGAGGAAAAAAAAAAATGGATACCAAGACTGTAACCCTTTTGGAGTAAAATCTTTAAATATAAACATGATTGCCCAGGCAGACTGTTTAATCTAGTGATATTGTATTTCATTTCTGTTTTTGGAGAGGTTTGTTGATTTGACCATACTGGGTACAACTCAGTGCTTATCTCAACTGTTTACATAAGATTTATTTGACTTTGGCAGGTGACAAAATCTAGGGTGTGGAATATGGGAGGTAGAGGAAAAAAAAAAAAAAAAAAAAAAAGGCTGGCATAGTCCCAGATAGTGTTTATTTTAAGCATAGTGTATAGATGAGCAAACAGTTTCAAACAACGCACCGTACTTTATGTAGAACATCCACTGTCTGCTGAATGTTTTCCGTAAACCAGCACTGCAAAATGTCCTTTATTGGGCATAAGAGACTTCACCTTCTTGCTTAGGTAAACATTTACACTCTTGTAAAAGAGAGCTTAGTGAGCTCCCCTGGGAGTAGTCCCCTAACTCGGCGACCACTGCTGCCACTGATTTTTAATGCAAGCTCTCAAAGAAGAGGGTGAAACTGGAGTCTGGACGTAGGCATGTATATTTCTCCACAAGTACAGAATCTCCCAGGAATCTAAAGTGTCTTATGCCAGAATAACTTTCATGTGGATAGTAATCATATTTTTTTTTTGCAGTTTAATTCTACACAAACATGTCTCACTTTGAAAAGAAATCCAAAGCAGAAAAGCTTGCAGTTATAAACACAATGACTATTAAGAGTTTTAAAGAAAAAATTCTTTTTATGATAATTCACCTAAATATAACTCAGTCAGCTTCTTTTGGACATTTAAGCATTTATATCTGGGAAGGCATGTTGAGCTAAGAGAAAAAACTCAGGAATTTGGTCACTGATAGCTAAAAATTCATCCAAAAAAATAGAGTGGTTGTAAATTTATATGACAGAGAAGATTAGTACTTACACGCCCAAATTAGGTGTGTGACAGCAACACCTTCCTGTACACTACTCGAGGGACCTTAACTATCTGATCCTTCCAGAGTATCTTTCTAAAACATTTAAAAATAGGAAAAAGTAGCACCCAATATAATATTTATCATGACCTCTTGGAATAATGTCACATTTTTCTAAATCAACAGGTAGTTAATACCCTCAGAATATGAGGCATTAGTTATGTATGCTGAGCCAGACTTTGTTCAACTTGCAGGTTTCTCTTACTTTCCATCTATATATTGATATGTAATAATGTTTCATTACTACATGAGGAATGAGAAATCAGTTAACTATGGGAGGGATTCAAGCATTAAAATTTCTCTGATGTGCTTTAATGAATAAAAAGTTGTTCTAGGTCTAGCAGTAAGTTTTCAAATATAAGATGAAGGAAGCTACGACCCCATCCTTACTGTTCCATTCATACTTTTGAACCCCAGTTGCACTGTCAGGCTTCTTAATCCCACACCACACTTTTCTAATGAAAATGTTTATTTCATCCTAATGGTAGCCATCTGGGCATCTCAACACTGCATGGCAGGGGAAGGGTACGGGAAGCTAACTTTGTGTTCGCCCCCTAGGGATGATGAACAGCAAGGTATGCACATAACGGGAGCCAGTGTGGCTCACAACAGCTGCACCTGGAGATGCAGGAATTCTTGTGCCTGGGAGCTTGCCATGGTAGTTCTTGTGAAAAGGAGCATCGTGCTGAGTAAGTAACACCCATGCTTATTTGTTAAAAGTAGGGCTACTGCTGTTAGTGAATTACTAATTTTAATTTTATGCATTTTATTATATTAAAAATGTATACTTAAAAGGAAAAATATCAATAAAATGAAGTACTGAATTTTAATACTCTTAAGTGTTTCCAATTGGGTTCAAAATTTTCAACATCAAATGACTCAAATAGTTTTGTTTATAAAGTCTAAAATTAACACAAATGAATTCCTACAACAGAAACACAAATACAAATAAAACTTTACAACAAAATATTTTCTTCAATTACCACACCTACGGCAGTTTTCATATATGAAAACAGTATGTTTCCCTATACACATACTGCTTACATTCACAGCACGTGTGTTCTGCTCGCCTGTTTTTTTCAGGAGGATTTACTTGACATCTTGCTGGTCTTATTCTGTCAGCAGGTTCTCATTGTATAATGTATATTATACACTATATATTGTGTAATGTACATTTATGCTATTATATAATGTGTACCTAACAGGAACATACAATATGAATAAAATTGTGTATTAATTTTTAACATGTTCCTCTGATTGTGCAGAATAAGCATCAACATTTTCAACACCAACTATTTATTTAGAAAAGCTAAAAGGTTTCATCAGACATAAATTCCTATGCAAACTACAATGAAAATGCAAAGGAAAGTCTACTGCAAAACTAACCTTTGGTTCACCTCTCACACCCAAGGCAGGCTTCACACGTGGAAACTGCATGTTCTGTACACCAGGGTCACACTGACAGCATATGTGCTTAGCTTGCCTTTCCTGTGTGGAAGGCATTCTTGTCACCTCTGTCCTCCTCTTTTGTCAGGAGCTTCTTGCTCTATTGTACAATGCACACTTAGCAAGAAAATAAGAAAAAATATGGAGGCCGGCGAGATAGCTCAGCAGTCTAAAGCGCCTGCTTAGGCAAGCACAGGGCAGGGACCACGGTTTGATCCCTGGCACCACATGGCATACCAGCCCTGCCCCCAGGGTGGGCTGAGCCAGCCACCCAAAGAAAGATCTTTTTACTTTTTTTTAAAAAAAAAGAAAGCAATATCAAATAAGAAATAAGCACTTTTCAAATTATTGGCCAAGCAATGGTTGTGACTCATCCACATGGCTGACACTGACAAAGGATCTACAAACTGCGGTACAGGGTTTCAGGATAAATCCTGAGGGGATTTGACTGACCTTATCAGATACAAAAGCTACATTTCTTGTTATATAGGTCTTGCTTTATCTTGGTCTTAACCATCCAGCAGAAAAGTATAAAAATGAAGTATAAAAAGTAAAGCCATATTAATATGCTGAGCTGTAAAATGCTCAAATCAACAAATTCTGACATTGCCAGTCTTACGGATAACCCATTACTATTATGGACTGCTGGAGTATATTGGAATATTTTGCTGAATTCACACACCTACAATATTTTAATGACAACTGGAATACTCTTCTCTGACAAAACTAAACAAAAAAGTGGGATACAAACAAAGGACCATTTTATATCTGTATATTCAAAATAGGATAGATATACAGCTGCCTTCTCTTAATTCAATGAATAGTGAGATTTGTCCTAATAGTGTTTGTGGACAGGATATCATGTCTGCATCTTGTATAGTGAACAACCACTAAGACAATAATATGCAATGTATTCATTATTGAAACTGTCCTACTAATAGTTTTTTAAATTGTCTCATTGCTATTTATTTCTCAATGAATTAAAAAAAAATTTTAAAAGTGAAATAAGCACTTTTAAAAGACATTAGCATTTTCATATCAGCTATCTATTTGCATACAAAATCCAAAAGATAACATCACAAATCAATTCATTTGTTAACTACAGGGGCCTGGCCCTAGCTCAGTCCTTTAAGTGGCTGCTTCCACAAAGCTGTCAGCCTCAGGTTCCTGGAGTTCGAACCTCACAACTCTCCCGATGGCCAAAAGTGCCCTGAAGGCATTCGAGGAAGAAAAAAAAAATAAAACCCTTATTCCATTTGTTAACTACAATGAAAATACAAAGGTCTACCACAGAAATCATCTTTAATTGTCACACTCATGGAAACTACATGTCCCATACACAAGTGTTGTTCACACTGAGCATGCAAATTCTTGTTTCCTGTCCTTTTTCTGCAGTGCACCGTGGACATCTTCTTGGCTTTCTCGTCATCCTTGCAGGTCTTTGTGATGCTGCACTTGCCTCTTCACCTGTCAGATCGCCAATATGCTGCAGAATATTTTTGCATAGTGCCTTGGCCAGAAACATTTTCTTCTTCCTCTACTGTAAAGGATTTTGTACAAGTTCCAGTCACAGTTGTCTAAGAAAATCTCTTCATGGTATTTTAGATTTGTTATTTTCTTTGTAAACTATGAAAGTAGTTATGCCAAACATGTTTAGGACAGAGGAAAAGACAGTCATTGACCAATTGACCAGTGCTGTGTGTTTGTACAATTAGCTGCTGCCTAATTTATCAACATCTATTCTGCCTTTGGTTTTGTTGTGCAGTCACCATCTCTGGCTTCAGTTTGGTCAAGGCTTCTCTGTCAATCTTGCCATCACGGTGCAATGTAGACATCAACAGTACCCCATCGTTTTTCTTTACCATGTAGAAGGCCAATGTTATGTATCCGAAATCCAAAAATTGCACTACACAACTCTTTATTTTGAACTTGCAACATTTCAGTGGGAATTTCTGCTTTATTCATCAGAACAGTTCCTGTGCTGATCAACCTGCTCTGCTAGCCACAGTAACACCAGATGGACACTGGAAACCAACGGTCAAATGTCACACTGCCGTTACTTTGGGAGATAGGAGCAACAAGTCTGTTGACAGCATCATTCGGCTTACTACTGCAACTAAGGACCAGGAGGCGCAGTTCATGGCAAAACTCTAAATTGAAGGTGCAATATGTATTTCCTACCAAACAAAGACAAGAAAACAAGCCACATGTGCGATCGGCGTAAGCAGTACGTGCTTATGGACCATGCTGCTTCACTGGGTGCAAACTTCCCCAGGTGTGCTAAGTGAAGCAAAGATTATTTTTGTTGTACAGTTTTGTGTGTACATTCATTGTAGGTTACATAGGAATTTCTGGGTTTTTTTTAAATGTATTTAGTATGGGGTCTTCAGGGTCTACAGGGTCTTACTTCATAGATCGGACTCAGTGATTTTCCTGTTTTCAGCCTCCCAAACGCTGGGATTACAGGTCTGCACCACCACACCCAGTCTTTTGTTATTATTTTTTAGACTTTGTAAACAAAAAGCAGTTGATGTTGAAAATGTTGATTCTTATTATAAACATTTAAGAATATTAATTCAGTATCTCATTTCAGTGATTTTTTTCCTGTTAAGTACACACCATTTAATACAATAAAACCTACAAACTCAGAATTAGTGTTTCATCAATAGAAATAAGCAAGAGCATTAAATCCCCTACAAGATCCTTCTTTTAACAAACACTGTTGGCAACCTGAGATGAATGGAACCTCCACAACGACTGGTGAAAGGAAAGCGGGCTGTTGAAGAGATTTTCCTTCCTCTACCTCCCTTCCTGCCCTCACACTTTTCATTCTCCAGCGTTCAGTTTGGTAACTACCCACTGCCTTGGCCTGGTGCCTTGACCAAAGGGGGCTAGCAACTTGGCTTCTCTCAAAACCATTATCTACTTCATTACCATAAAAATCCAGCGACTCTCGGCGCTTCTGCAACCGCAATGGTCCACAAGTGCTTAACTGAGGAAGCTGTGCCCATCCTCTTCTTGTGGCCTAGAGGCTTTTAATTCAAGAAAACTATCTTTATTAGGAGAGCTTCTTTGGTCATTGGCGCTATGTGCAAAAGTTATAAAATATAGTCTGGGTATCCCTGCTTAGAAAAGCTTTAGATGGAAACCACTGGATGGAGGATAGGGTTCACCTCCTGGGGGCAGCAGGTACTTTCAGCATAGATCTGCTCCATCGTGCGACAGTAGGTGTAAGGCTGTTTCAATTCCCCTTAGAGTAAATTGCATTTCAAACTCATGCTGTCCTATCATAAAGATCCTTTCTGTTTGTTTCTTATTTTCAAGTTACACAGGATCAATCCAAACGTATTTGTGTAGGGGAAAATAGTAACTAAAACACTTTGTTAGAGCATTTAAAATTTAATTTCAGCTGAATAATGATCCTCCTTGTTCAAGCAGCAGCAATTTTCAATTAAAAATGTCCTTGAGAATGGCCCGTCTCCTTGTATTTCCTTGTCTTCTAGGTGAACAGAAAAGGAAGTGTATTGTTTGCTCCTGCCATCCCACTAAGGAGTACTCACTCTCTTTCATAAATTCTTTTGCTATAGAATGAGTTAAAGACTATAACCTCCCCAGACTTTAGCATATTTCAGCATCTCAAGCCTTTCACTAAGTGTTCTGAAATTACTAATCCCAGATGCTGGGAAAGTGACGTCATGTCCCTTTGACACCTGGCCATGGCTACGTGCAGCAGATGACTGGATCCAATACTGCAAGGCCACCACCGAGACCAGGACAATGAGCTCTGCACTGCTATTTCAAACAGCCCTGCCAACATGAGGCCAGGACCCCCAGTGCTTGCTTACCATGTTATAAATTTTGAAAAATAGGTGCTTTCAACATGAAGATATGTGTACTGTATCATAGGACACTGCAATTAGTAAGTTAAAACGAGAAATAAATAATTTTCCTTAAAGTGCAAACTGCCGGCCAGCCAAATAGCTCAGTGGATTAAAGCACCTGCAAGCAGGCCCCGGGGCTGGGGGTTCGATCCCCGGGCCTGCTATGCAGACCTCGCCACCCCCCCCCGGGGGTGGGGGGACCCTGAGATGGCAATTAAGACTGGGCATGGTGGCGCATGCCTGAAATCCCAGCTCTTGGGAGGCTGGAAACAGGCAGATCACTATGAGTCCAATCTAGTAGTGAGTCTCTGAAAACCCTGTAGGCCTTTCCCTAAAATACAGGGAAAAAAATAAAAGAAGTGCAAACTGCATTTTTAGAACTAAAATATTCAGTTCATTTTGGAACTAAAATGCTTCTAATCATTTCAAGTACAGTATTTCAAACAATAGTAATGCCTGTGAGGATTTAAATATTTGTGTTTCATTTTAAGTAAATTCAATATCTTACATTATCAGCTCCCAAATATCTGAATATTTCAAAAGCCTAGAATCAGATGAATAAAGTAATGCTAGCAGGTCTGGGTACTGCTAGTTGGGTACAGCATAAGCTTTAAGAAACATGTCCTGTCCCTCTACTAATTAAAAAAAGAAGAAAGGATAGTATCTATAACTTGGTTCAAATGCAACAGTCAAAGAACATGAGCGCTAACAGGTCAGAGACAAACCTATCATACTGGATTGTACAATGGAGTCAGAATTAAGGCAATATTAACTTGGATCCTACAGCGAACTCAACTTATATGCTCTTCCAAATGGCTACTATGGGGCTGAGGAGATAGCTCAGTAGAATAAGTGCTTGCCTGGCAAGTACAAGGTCCTGAGTTCAATCCCTGGTACCACCAAAAACAAACAAACAAACAAACCTCCAATTTAAAAAAATCCTTCCCAAATGGCTGTTATGACAAATTCCCAGTGCTATTAACAACCCACCAAACTGGTCATGAAAATATATCTAATAAATAGAATTTATATTATGATCTATAATCATAAATATTTTAGGTGATCTTTACATCAGTGTTAGCAAATCAACACACTTGACTTTTCCATCAAGAAGGGATCATTTGCAGGCCTGATACACTCTATTTCTATACACTTAAGAGTGCCTTTGTTGACGAGCTGCCCCTAGCAACTATTAGGCCAGGTTCATGCTCCTCCTCTTGCAAAGCATCTGGCTCCCAATTGCTTTCTTTCCACTCTCACGCAAGCAAGACTCGGCCTCTACCGGTTACTGTATCACACCGCCCTTGGTAAATCCCCTGATAATCTGTGCCATACAACCTTTTATTAACTCAGGTCAATAATTCTAGAATCTTCTTTCTGTATAGTCTGCATCTAATTGACTAGAATATCCTGTGGCCTCATACCTCCACATGAAGACTCTGACCACCTCACACAGACCCACTGCCACCACCCTGACAGCCCCCAAGGATCTTGAATCCACTCTTGTTCTCCCACCTACAGCCTTTGAGCCTTTTTCTGTGAAGCCACAGAGCAAATGTGAAGCCATAAATCAGAGTCTTCTGCCTACATCTTCTAATAGTATTTATTTTCTTGGAGCAAAAGCAAGTTCTTGAAATTCAGCAAGGCCTTACAGTGATCCACTCTTCTATCCCCCTTATTTACCCAAAATATATCTCCAAATTCTCCTGAGTTCCTGTGTCCAGGAACATTCGGAATATGCCAGACATTTAATGTGCTACAAACCGCCTCAGGACTCTTGCACCTGACTGCTCCTTTATTAAGCCTTCTCTCCCCTTAAGATGTTTACAACTTCCCCACCTTCATACCGGTCAGATGTCACTTTCTCCTGGGCTTCCTCTGACTTGTCTTACTCTATGTTCCTTATTTTTATTCCCTTTTGTTTTTTTTTAAATCAATAATCCTTGCCACCATCTGCGATACCACATATTTTGCTTTATTCTTAAAAACTGCCCTCCACTGGAAGTTCTGACAGACTTGGCTATTTGTCTCTTTGCTTTTATTCCTGTATTCCAGTGCCAGGAATGGAGCTTGGCACCAAGCAAGCACATGGTAAACACTGGAGTGACTGAACGATGACAGGTTGGAAGGAATGAAGGAAGGAGTGAAGGAAGCGTGGCCTTTCTCCCTGGTGTTAATTCCAGTTGACATCTTCTTGTGTGGGGAGAAGAGGGGCCAGTGAGCCAATACCGAAATCAGTCCCAAATGTCTAGCCCAACATTCAAGTGAAAATATTTCACTAAGGTAATCAGTCTTTGAATGAATGCTTCTCCCCATCCATGTAATCAGTACAAAAGTTTGCCACGTAGAGACGCCTGCCTTTCTGTGGCTTTCGCATGTGACAATGCCATCCTGGGCATCACTGAAGTCACAGAACTTAGAAGAGACAGCGGCTAGTGACAATAGGAGGAATTTTAGAGCAAATCCTCCAAGGCTTCATCAAATAACATCTTTGCAGTCTTTCTCTCTGGGTTTCTCTCCCTCCTCCTCACTTCTCTCAACCTCAATCTCTCTCATCTTCCTGCTCTTGGGGTGTGTGTGTGTGTGTGTGTGTGTATGTGTGTGTGTGTACTCATGCTGGTGCTACACATAGCCACTATAATTTCCAGCCAGCATGCTTTTATAATTAAGAACCACGGAGGGAAAAAAAAAAAGCCATGCACAATTTTTTAAGTCTCTGATAGCACCAGTAGCATGTAAAGGTCTTAGAAACATAGTAGGAATTCAGAGCACAGCCCTGTATCCAGAATGCCTGTGTATAAATCACAGCCCTACCACTTGCTGACTGAGATTCCTTTGCTTCTCTGTGATTGGTTTTCATCCATAAATTGAGGATAACAACATCACCTACCTCCCAAGGGTGGTTGCAGGCTTGTGCAGTAATGGCCAGGGGTGTTCGCTTTTATAATCAGCAATTGCATATATTTAAATTTGGAACCACACAACATAGCACTGACAAAGTCTTACAGATAATCTTTTGACATCCCATCAATCCAGGAATTTCTTTTACAACAACTTGATTCATAAGGATTCCATGCTATCATTAATATTAAAGACAGAAGTCTCCTCCTAAGATTCCCTATTTCCTCAAATTAGCTTGTTATTCTCCAGAGGTGAAAGAAAGAAAGAAAGAAAGAAAGAAAGAAAGAAAGAAAGAAAGAAAGAAAGAAAGAAAGAAAGAAACAAACAAACGAAACTTTATAATCCATACCAAAAAAATAAACAAAGTTCATGCAGGAAGTTAGATTGTAATAGTTCGTTCTCTTTCTTTCTTTCTTTCTTTCTTTCTTTCTTTCTTTCTTTCTTTCTTTCTTTCTTTCTGTAATTGAACTCGTGACCTCTTGCTTGCCAGGCAGGCACTATGCCACTGAGTCATCTCCCCGGCCCTAGGAAGCTAGAAATCATTTTTTTTTTTCCATTGTAACCTTTAAGCTGATAATTTATTTTTAAATCATGTTAAGCATCTTAGTAAAAAATTGTTTAATTGAAGAATATTTCCATTGGCTTTTGGCTAAGAAGTGCTACAGGGAAACTAAAGGTGTTTTATTCATGTTTGACCTGCCCAGAAGACACAAAGTGACCACAAGCGTGGCGTGGCGCCACTGCCTTGCTGTCAAAAGGTAATATGGTCTCGGCATTTTATGATTTTATCTGCGGTCTCAGCACAGTAAACTTGGGAGAACCACTGTGGTGACATTTCTAGAATGTATCCTGTAAGAACAGGACATGTGGGACTCTAAGGGAAAGGCATAAAATGTCAAACATGTCTTTCTCTTCTCCAGTACTTGCCAAGCCTCCTACACTCGATGGATCAAGAAGGCAAGAAAACACCAGGCAACGGCCCAGTGTAGGACACTGGATAAGCACGACCTCGGTTACCCAAGGAGCTTCTGCTTCTCCAAAGATACCAGTCCAAATGCATCCCACGGAAAAAGAACATCTTTTGTAAAACCTGCCCCTTCATATAGATTGGCTCCAGGATCCAAGCTGATGTGACTGATTTCGGGCTCACACAAAGTTCTCTGCACTCAGCTTTGAGCTCTCCCAGCACTCACGTCCCCGGGGCTCCAGGCCAACCCTGCAGCAATCAGCCAGTGACTGGAAAGAACAGACACAACAGTGTAGGGGGCAATGCCCTGAGCTGTAGGCAGATCTTTCTCCAGGTTCACAGAGCTCTCTCCAGGGGAGGATCTTTAGGATTGCATAAGTTAACACACAAATAAATAAATGATGTAATTCATATAGTGAGGGCAATGAAGGCAAAGAATGACCGTTTTCTCAGCTTTAGTATACTCCCAAGTATGTTCCTTCTTCCCATAAAAATATAATAAAGAAGCCTAAGTGTGGAACAATGTCATAAAAATATGTTAAGTTCAGTCCTAGGTTTTGTTTTTTGCTGAGCATGCAATGAAAGACTTCTAAAAATCCAGTTTATCCTGATGGAATAATCCATGTGTGACTTAAAATGATGCATGGGATCTTTCTTTTTATATAACAAAACTCTAGATAATCAACTTTTATTTAAACTAAGGTGTATTTGATATTAAATAGTACAAAATAGTTTTGTTTTGTTTTTTTCTGAACTGGGGATTGAACTCAAGCCCTTATGCTTGCCAGGGAAGTGCTTATTCTACTAAGCCGTCTCCCCAGCCCCTACAGAATACGTTTCAATAAAAATATACTACCTCATGTGTATTTTCCCCACTACAAGGCTACAACTGATGAAAAGATTAAACAAGCTAGGGCCCACTTGCTTCTCCAATGTCTAATTCTAAATGACTTTACATTTCAAAGAAAACCATTCACTCACCCTTCCAATACCATGCACTACATCTAAATGTCTCAATAAATACAATAAATAGGTTTTCAAATTCTATATTCTACATCATAGTGAAGAAAACACTTAACATAAAGACTTTTTTTAAAAAAGTGGGGAGGGGAAGAACACTGTGAAGCAATTTCTAAGTAACCTTTGCAAATCTTCCATTCACAAAGAAACTAGACACTAGAAAACCTAGTGCATGGGGTGGGGGTGGGGGGAGAAACGCTGCCCACATTGAATGCAGTTTTGAAGATATTATATCAAAGGAAGACAGAAGCTTCTAGATCTCTACTTAGCCTCTCTACTCATGCCCCCCACACCAGGATTCCTTCCCTGATAAAGCCATGCCCTGTCACAATCTTCTCTTGTTTGCCTCTCAGAGTCCACAGGGCTACATCCAGAGTGCTGCTTACTCAAATAGCGCGATGTTTAAGAAACCACACCAACACGGAGATGTCAGCCTTTCAAGTTTCTGAACCAATTTGTTCTCCTTACAGACAGAATATAGTTCAAGGCGGTGGCCATATTCAACTTTTAAGAGCTGCTAATATACATAATTCTTATATTTCTCTTCATTCAGAAAGCAGAAATGGGCGGAGGATACTCCGCGTTTCAGTAACACTGGCTGAAAACCCAAACTATATGACTCAGATATCCTCCCCTTGTACTAAAACTCCATTCTCCCCTCCAATATCATGCCCAGCTCCCTCAGAAAGGATAGCTCCTGCATTCTATCCCCTCTTTTGTTTCCCAGCAATTGCTTTCAGTCAAACATATTCAAGGTGATCAAGAAAACAAAACAAAACAAAACAACTCCTAGGGTTGGTGCTCGCTCTCTCTCTCTCTCTCTCTCTCTCTCTCTCTCTCTCTCTCTCTCTCGTCACTCTTGTTAGATGTTTCAAAGAACTCTAAAGTCTACAGATTTGGCTCATTTCCTTAAAAAGTCAAGGGAAAAAAAAGGACAGCTAAGATATAATGCATAATACAGGGGGTCTTGTGTACTTAAAATTAAGATCTCATTGAACAGCCCTTTGCTGAAGAAGAAAGTGAAAAAAAGACATATCCAGGTATCTGTCCAGGTTTCCTCAGTAAACCAGCCACCAGCAGAACCGGGGTTCCTGTGGCTCTGTCAGAGCAGGTTGCCAGAACTAAAACTAGAGGGCTTAAGCAACAGCAGTTCAGAGGGCTTGGAGGTCTGACCAAGGTGCCGGCAGACTGAATCCCTAGTGCAGGTGCTCTTCTGCTTGTACATGGCCACACTATAGCTGTGTCACCCAGCACTCAGTGATGGTGGACCTTTCAGAGATTTTGTGATACAGCCTGCTGCACCCACATGCCCTAAGTTCACTACCACTGCATCACATGATGGGGCGGGAACAGGGAGAGACGGGGCGGGGGCAGGGAAAGGTTCTGGCCTCTCTAATTCTTAGAAGGGCAGTAATTCTATCTCAGGAGCCCCTTCGCCCATGAATTCACGTAAACCTAATTATTTCCCAAGGCTCTGCCTTGAAAGGCCACTGCATTGGGAGTTAGGTGTTAACATATGAATTTAACAAATCAATTAGTTATGAAACAAAATCCAAGCAGCTGGGGCCCCAAAGCTGCTCTCTGAATTGTTGCTACACTCCACTGGAAAGCAGAAGGAAAACCCAGGGACACTAGAGGAACACAAACAAAAACTAGCATGCTAAGTGCTTGACACAGTGATGTACAGCTGTAATCCCAGTGCTCTGGAAGGCTAGCGCAGAAAGATTGAAAATTCACATCCAATTGGGCAATGTAGGGAGACACTGTCTCAAAATATTAAAAAAGACTCAGTGCCAAACACAAGAACATGCTAAAAGAACAAAAGCTGAAAGCAGAATCACTGAGCTCTATATAATGGAAATCTTTTCATTTCCTATCAGCTCTCTGAGCAACTGCTGACCCAGAAAATAGTTTATTTTGTATCCATTTTCCATGTACTCACAACTTGCCTTTGTTCATTGGTAAACTTAGTCCAGGTTGCTTTTTCTGTCAATATTTCAGTAGCTTTTGCTTGGTTCCGAACAAGTAACTTCATTTATAATTTTCTTAAAACTTTTCCCTTATTTAATTCACATACATGAGAACAATCCACAACTTCTTTTCTCTAACTGTTAATAAATTATCGAGACAGTTTGACTAACATAAATGGCATTTCCTAAATGTATATTTCCTAATGTTTTAATAACTCCAAAACACAAAACAAATGCTGACCAAAAGTATCACATCATTTTACCAATCGTGTTTTTGCATATTCTCATTTTATTAGCTAGCACATGCCCTTGTCTTAACAAGCTAATGTAAAGCACAAAGCGCAAGGAGCTGGACCAGGAGTCCAAGGAACTGATCGCCTGTTCTCGCCCTACTAAGCTAATCTCCTAGGCCGATTAACCTCACACCCTCAATGCCTTTCACTATAAAACGGTAATTATCTCTCCTTCTCTGCACTATTTTACACAATGATCAGTAGTAGTGATAGAAGGAAAAGGGGAGAAAGAAGCAAGTAAAATTCAAACCAATAGTTAATTTCACTTCACTGTATCTTAATGAAATGATCGGTTTGTGAATGATCTTAGAATATATATCCTGCTTATAGTCAGCAATTCTCATTTTAATATCTGTTGTCTTAAATAATTCCTTCCTAGACAATTATCAGGATTCTAGTTCTAACCTCCTTTGGAAAAGAGTAAGACAATAGAGGGTGGAGCTTGGGACCTCACTGTTGAAGATGGCTGTGGTTCACTTTGGGGGAGCTCTGGCCCTTGCTTCCTGGCTCCAGTTCAGATCCCTCAGCCTGCCAACACAGATCCTTCATTCCACTGGCACAGACTTTCTAGCTTTCACAACTGATCTTTGGTCCTTCTTAGTGCAGATCCTTGAAATGGGCCTGCATGAGACATTGTGGTGGGCTCTAGGTCTTCAGCTGGACTCATGCAGGACACTGCCATGGGTTCCAGGACTCAGCTGGATTCTTCGGGTCTTTAGAGTGTGGACAGATTTCCTGTACTCTTTGTACCTGACTCTTGCAGGTGATGACTATAAAATGATCCTATAAATTATGTGTCCTGTATTAAAGTGTTTCCTTTATAAGCCCTGACTGCAAGGAGATCTCTGAAAGGTATTTCATCCATGCGTTCTTTACATAGTCATAAGAATTGGTAGAGATTAGATTAGATTAGATTAGATTAGATTAGATTAATCTAGTAAAGGTTACAGCTTGGATCATCAGGAAGCTGCTAAGGCTTAGGACCTAAACAGTGTTGTATCCACACACAGGTTGAGTTGGATTTCTGTATGCATTCTACAAACTATATATATATATATAAAAAATTCCCACCTCAGTGATGTGTGTGTATCTTTCTGGAGCAAAGCTTTCAGATAAAGTTGTAGTTGTGAGTACCCGTAAAGACAGAGGGCCAAGAACCTCAACTTTACAAAGTAGCCTTTTCGAACAGCTTCATTCTTAGCGATCAATAAATATCTGTTTAGTAGATATAAATGTTATGAGCAAGGATTAGATCTGAAACTTGCTTCAGTTTGATCTGGTAGGCTAGTGACCATCCATACTGAGGTACCTGTGAAATCTCTCATTTCCTTATTGCTACTAGCATCAAAGTATCCCATTCGGGATAAAATATGGACACTCAGTGTAAGGAATAAAAACTGAACCTTACAGAATTTAAAATTCTTTAGCAGCCCCAATTACCTGAAATAAATAAATAAATAAATAAATAGACCCATGAGCTGTATGACATTGATCTCTGAAATGTGGGTTGGATTCTGCATAAAAATTCCAATCCATTTCCCAAAACTAAACTACCATTACAAAGCTGTAGGACACACACATAAAAAGTTTCTTCAAGGAGTGCACTCTATCACTGAATCCATCCTTCCACTTGTAACAACTAAAAATGCTGGATAAGATATATTTATAAATTATCATAAAGACACCAAAGAGATGACAAAATAGTAAGCGATCATCATGCCCCATAAAAGGAAAGAAGAGAACTGGGAGAAGTGATCTAGCTTGTCATGCTTTTGTCCACAGGCTTTTTGCAAATCTGAACTTCCTATCAGCAGTCTAGCGGGACCATGGGTGAAATATGAAAACTCCAGATTCCTGGAAGCTAATCCATGCAGCTGAGGAGCATTTAGTATCTCCTGAAGAATCCTCGGAGACTGGCTTAAGGTGACCTTCAACCTACATAGCCTCCAGGTCCCAGCACCAAGAAAAGCCAAGTTCCTTCTGGAAGCCATTTTAAACGAGGTTTAAGCTACATTCTTCACTTGAGAAGTGCAAAAGAGTTGAACCTTTGACGCCTAAAACTCAAGGCTTATCCACTTATCACTCTAAAAGGTATTGTAAAATCAACTGTAGGCTTTTCTGGAGGTTTTTCCAGGAAGAATTAAAAAAAAAGAAAAAGAAAAAGAAAATACATGCAGCAAATATGAGAGGCACCTTCTGGATAATTAACTTTGTGTGTGTAACCGTTACAGTGAGGTAGAAACTGCTAGAATATGGCGGGGAATGTACCTTAGTGGACCCCTGCTGGGCCCATCAACGATCCAGTGGGCAGGGTGAAACTGTGGCATGCTATTGCTGGAAGAACTGAGTAGAACAATGTGGTTTTAGAGATAGTAGTAGCGGTCACAGGAAAAGCAGGCCCTTGAGGAGATGGCACACTGAACAGGTCCACTTGACGAGGAGGCCCCCACGCAAGTTCAGTCTGTTCTGTTCATGACAGGCATGATGTTGAGAGAAATACTGGACCACTGGTTTGTTCTTCTATAAAATGACACTGGAGGCCTGGGTGGATTCTGTAGCTGCTCCCACAGCCCAGATCAATGGTGTTTATGCTTCTGTGGGTTTCTGCACGGGGGCACAGCCTGCGAGAAGCCAAGGGTATTCTGGAGGCCACAAGTGATCCCCACATGGAAATCAGGGCTCCAGACAACACACCGAGACAGAGCAGGACTTCACATCTAGAAATGGCAAGTGCTCACTTCTGCAGATTTGGAAGGCAGCTGCTTTGTAGAAAACAGTGCACAGAGTTTCAAAGAGACTCAGGCCATCATTTCCCATCCTAATAGGATCAAGTTCATGCATAATTCTGGGTGACCCTCTAGCGTCTGACATTCACGCCACGTTCTTGTTCGCATTGCATGTTAAGCAAGCAAATTTTCAATGAACTCTCGCTGGCTGTACCACAGACACAGCTGTCAGGCGGACTCCTTTGTTCATAAGGTTCTCATTATTAGCTCAAGCCGAGCTGAATATTTGACTGAGGGAAAGGACCATATCATTATTTTCAGATTTCATTCTATGACTTAACTAGGCTACATCTGCCAGTGTTAGAAACACCAAGTACTTCTTGGCGCCAGCCTTGGCGTTCTCTCCTATGACGATGACCCAAAATGTTTCAGCGTGAGCAAGTCTCCTCACCATCAAAACAATTTAATAAAAACTTACATTGTGATTAAGAGTTACTCATCAACTGATGGGGCATACCAGTCTTGTGCTATTTATGAATTATTCCACACAATATTTTTGGCCTAACAAATAGAATCCACATTCATAAAGGGGGAGGCTAGAAAGCCACTTAAATGTTTTCATGATTTATAAGGTCTGTATTATACTTGAAACCATATTTCTTTAATAGGTAGACTGGCATTCCATCGGATAATTCAATCTGCTTTAAATCTATTCTAAGGCTTTAGGCATCTTAAGGGACATTCAGAACATAAATTTAATTCCACTATGCACCTTTGAGCAGTATTTCTCTACACAGATATGAGAGGAAAGAGCATATGAATTTCTATGTCAATTGTAGGGTAGAATTCCAAGTATTAAAATCTTGATACTAAATCTACTTAGAAAATGTTAGAAACCTCCCTAGTCCAAAATGCATAAGCCTATTTAAAAATATAAGTTAAAAAAAACAGGTAAAAGAAATTATGAAAGCTCATAATGGTAGTGCACCCATGTATAAAAATACCATTAATAATTTTTTTAAAAATGTATTTGGTATAGGGCCTCACTACCCACTTTGGACTCATAATGATCCTCCTGTTTTCAGCCTCCCCAGTGCTGGGATTACAGGCATGCACCACCACTCCTGGTCTTGGTGGTTGGCTCAGCACACCCAGGGATGGGGCCAGTGTGGCATGCGGTGCCGGGGATCAAACCCTCGTCTCTGCAGTTGCCTAAAGCATGTGCTTAGTCCACTAAGCTATCTCACCAGACCACACCATCAATAGTAAAACTTAGCAAAAATAATCTAAAATCATCTTTAGTGGTCAGTAGAAAAAAGATACTCCTTCCCTCTATAGTATAAAAACTTAGAGCTTTGTACTCTATGATTATCCCAAGTAACTGGAAGAAGTTTTCCATCCTAAAGAGTTAAATATAAAAATATGCTTTAGTTTTTTAGTATCTTGGAACATGAGAACTAAAAGAATGCCCTAAAGACATCTGAGACAAATGGTCCTTCAGCCATTCGAAGACTTTTCAGCTCATTACTAAATACTGTGATCTATTCACCTTTGAGATCTCTAACCAAAAGAACAATCTTAAGCCAACAACTGAAACAGGCTTCTCTGTAACTCTCACACTGTAACTCTCAAACCAATACCTTTAAGTTACTATCTCTTCTTTATATTAGTTCCTCAAACACCTGAAATTCATGGCTCAATCAATTTTTTTTTCTTCCAAGAAGAATCTGATCGCACTACTTTCTATGGCTGAGCTACCCCACTGTCTGGCTCATGCTGGTATTTACCAATAACTCTTTGAGTGTAGTGGCCATAAGTAAACCACTTTAAAGTTACAGAGCATATTAGGATTATTATAGCTTATGATATATAATTCAAAGATTTATTCACAGCAAATAAAATGTATCTGCAATGGAAATAATGCACATCTGTGTTTCCCCCATAGTTCGTATGTTGCAATTCTGAGCCCCTGTATAATAGTAGTAAGAGGGCTGGCCAGATAGCTCAGCAGATTAAAGTGCCTGCTTAGGCAGGTGCGGGGACCGTGGTTTGATCCCCAGCGTGGCGTGGTGTGCTATGCCACCTCCAGGGTGTGCTGAGACAGTCAATGAGACTGGGCATGGTGGCGCATGCCTGTAACCCCAGGACTTGGGAGGCTGAAAACAGGAGGATCACTATGAGTCCGACTGTGTAGTGAGACCCTGTAGACCTTGTACTAAATACATGAAAGAAAGAAAGAAAGAAAGAAAGAAAGAAAGAAAGAAAGAAAGAAAGAAAGAAAATAGGCCCTTACCAAGGTACATTACAAAAGAAAAGTCAAATCAATAGTATCCTTTTAGACACAAGGGCAGAAGAAAATTCGGTAACATGGAAAATATACTAATCTCAGTATACACAGGTAAGTTTGAAATGCAAACATAATGCCCTTTTGTACAAATTTTAACATTCAAAAGGTGAACTTTTATTTTCTACTTACCATGTTGTATGTCTTTCATATCTAAGTGAAGACTAGACATTAATATTCCAACTGCTTGTGATCTTTTGTTGCTTAATAACTTGACAACCTGCTCCAGAAATAAAAAAAGGGGAAATGTTAACTTCAAATCCAAAATACATAAGATTTTTTAAAATTCTACAGTAAAAATGTAAGAGGAAATACCTATGTTATTACTTTTTGTAATGTTTAAAAAGAGCTTTCGATCATCTAAAACAATCTTAAAGGTCTACCACCTTTCTCCCAGTATTCACCATCAATCTCCCAGTCATGTGTTTTATCAGTCTTATAAGAGTCTTATCTGTCAACCAGTAAAATTTCTAACAGGCTAGGAAGTGAGTCTGGGCTCTGTGAAATAACAATTACATGTTTGATCATTTATACCATAAAGGAGAAAATGTGCTTTTCTTTGGGTCATTTCGAAGTCTCACTATTTTACTAGCAGTCCCTCTTGCTCTGCACTTGACCCACATTGGGTAGAGAACTTTCCAGTTAATTAATAGAAGAACACAACTGTCAAACTGCAAGGACTGCATCAGCTCAGTCTCAAGTCTGGCTGTCCAGAGAATCTTCAGAAGCCAGCGCACACACCCCAGGAGGTTTCTCGGGACCCAGCTGGGTGCACTGCCATAGAAAAAAGTTACATTTAGACCACGTTCTCCAGACACCAACACCACCAATAAATCTTGTTTATGGAACTCTTGTCCCAGGTCCTGATCTTTGAGGGACAACAACTTCTATTTACTCTCTCTGTTTTGTTTTAAATCTATTTAGAAAAACATTGGAGGAAAAGGAAAGAAAAGTGGTGATGGTCAAATTACCAGAAGTGACAGTTGCTGTAACAACCATCACCTTTGTTGACCTTGTCTTCCTTTTTTGGTTTAAGCTGGATCAACCGGGACACTAAAAAAATAATCATACCCAGCTGTCACACAAAGTCACAGGGTAAAATAATATGCTTAATAGCAATAATAGCATTCTGAGTCCCCAGCAGGAATGGGGAATAAAACAAAAGACTTTCAGAAGGACCAATCACAAAACCTGCCCCGCTGTTTCTGAAAGTTTCCAGGGGTAAAGGACAATACCTCAGAAGAGGTGCTGCTAAGTCAACAGGGGGGAAATTATGTAATAAATTTGGTTCTAAATTTTCTCCCTAAACATTTTACTCTTACTGAGAAAATTTGGCTTACAATTTGACTATGCACCAGTTAGAGACACATTTCTAACACTAGCATTGTCTTGTTTAGAAGTGAAAAAAACAGGAATCTAAAACCACGAACTCAGAAGGCTTACATACTGTCCTGAAAGATGGCATTTCTAGCTTCAGATAAATGCAATCTGGGCCCCATCTGTGCTGCTTGACAAAACTGCTTTTACTATGTTTCCTATCTTTTTTTTTTTTGGTCCAAAATGCAATGAGCACATTTGAGCACATACATCATCTGACTTCCTGGAGTGCTGACAGGCTAGCCACACTCTCCTAGAAACTCTCCAGAGCCCCTGCCAGTGCTTCTCGGTCCTTTGGAAAGCGAAATATTCTCCGTTCACCTTATATTAGCATGTCCCAGAGTCCTATTTCCTGCACCTTGCTCTCTTTATAATCTATAATTTCTCCAATACAGATACATATGCTTGCATCTTCAACTCAGCAGTCTCTTACTCTCCTAAAAGCTATCTCCACTTAAATTACCCACATCAGTCTTTATTTGATGTGTCTAAAACCAAACTCTTATCAGTCCCACCTGAAAACATCCAGCTGGCTTCTCCTTTTTTATTCCACATGTTGAGGTAAAGGAACTACCACCCTCCATCTACACAGCAAAGCCAAAAACCTAGAACTCAATCTAGACTTGTGTCCCCTTCACTGCATACTCTTAGGATATGAGGTCAGTGATAACTCATATGTATCTTTAAAAATCCATCCCTCCTCCTCCTCCTCCTCTCTCATCAGAGTTTAATTCTACATGATATAACTGCATAGATAAATGCAAAAGATTTCTAATCCATTTCCTAAAAATCTAGTCTGGAGATTCTCAAAACTGTGTTCGCTGGTCTAGAGGACTCTTGTCATCACCATCCAAAAAATCTTTAATGATCCAAGTTCTCGGGCCTGATTCTCAAGACTTTGCATTGGGCTGGAGAGATGGCTCAGTGGTCTAAAGCACCTACTTGAAACAAGCTTGGCGAAGCACAGGGACCGCGGTTCGATCCCCAGCACCACATGCCAGCCCGCCCCGCCCCCTGGTGGGCTGAGCTGGCCACACACACACAATAAATAAATGTAATAAATAAAAATAAATATTTAAAAAAAAAAGACTTTGCATCAACAAATATGCAAGTAGTAGACTTCAGTTTGCACGTAAAAAGCCCGTGATGTAGTTCTAGAAGTACTGACCCAGTTTTATCCCTCCTTGTTCATTCTCCAAACTTATATCCAAGTATCATAAGTTCATCTCAGATGGGTTTTTGTTTGTTTGTTTGTTTGAGTTGGGTCTTTAAATTTGGAAGGGTTGGTTTTATTCAATTCTTTACATGTCCTAGATATAAGAACTTTGTCCTTAGTTACTTTATTGGTGGGACATGTTATGATTTGTGTCTAGTTGTCTCTCCAAAGCCTCATGAAGTCATTGGGGAAAGCTTCTAGAATTTCTAATTAATTCATGATCCAATGCTGGGATTATGGCTGTGCTACACCCGCCCTGGGGTAGGCAACCTTTGTACAAAGAGGCTTTTGCCCATTGCCCTGGATAACAACTGGAAGCTATGAAACTAGAACATTTGAAAACTCCAGTTAGCACAGATACAATAGAGAAGAAAGAATAGACTCTTCTAAAATTAGATATCAAGTTGCTTGGCCAAAAAAAAAGCAGAAAATACAGAATTAGTGAATTTGAAATCTACAGGACTAGACTATAATCAGGGAAAAAAAATATGTTAAATCTTCCTAAAATCACATCAGGTTCTGTGAATTCTCTTAAGGAGGTGGCCATAGACTTCCCTGGGAGGCACGAATGTGCAAGGTTTACAAACATGAATGCCGCAAAGTAAAGCAGGATTGTTCAAACTACTTGTACTGAATTACCTGGGATCTTTTAGAAACACAAATACTACATGGAGCTAAGATTTTGTGTCTAACAAGCTCCCAGGGCTCAACCGCCCAGAACGTAGGGTGCCATGACTCTCCAACTTCCTTCCTAATGCATTTGGGAAAAGCTGTTCCAGTGCTCTAAAGCCTCAGACGTGTCACCCCAAAAAATAAGGCATCAAATTTAAGGAGTTGCAGTAGGTAGTCGGTGTGATGTTGCACCAGTTAGCACAGATACAATGGAGAAGACAGAATAGAGTCTTCCAAACTTAGATATCAGGTTGCTTAGCCAAAAAAACAGAAAATACAGAAGTAACAAATTTAAATAAGAGAAGAACATGTTCGGAAGCTTTTACCTTTAATGGATTTGCTCAATCCTTTGAGATTGCACTGAGAAAGAAAACTGACCCATTCATGGCCACATTTAATCCTTCAAAGTATGAACACTCTTTTCTTCCTCTCATGTAATTCCTTAAAAAATAAATCAGGTTCTGCTTGGCTCAGAGGAGGTTTTCAGTGGTTAGAAGTGACTTCTCTAAGTTCTTTTCATGACCAGTGAGACATTTCCTCGGACCAGGTATAATAATTGGCCATGGAAAAGAACAAAACCAAGACGTTCATGCTTTCGGCCCCAGTCACAACTTTCAGGACCTTAAAATAGTTAACATCATTTGGTTTGGGAGCTACAAATATGTTTAAAACTAGCACCGACTGATTTTTGGTATGAGTGATTGCTGTCCTACCAAGATAACCTCAGTCTACTTTCACCACCTGTATCTTTTTAAATTTCACTTAATTTATATACAAAGCCAGTACCACTAAGTTATGACTGAAGAACAATGATTGAAGCAGCAAGAATAACAGGAATATATGCACAAGTATTTTTGAGATCATTTAACATTAATTTTTGGGGGTGCTGTGATAAATCCTTGTTATGTAGCTGACTGTATAGGACATTTCTAATAACAGTCTCAGCAGTTAAGTAACAAGTATCCCAAAGCGTATTGCTTTCAGGAAATACTAAAACCATCTAAAGTCCACCAACTCGAATTTTCCTAGCCTTGAATTTTCACAACTGCTATTTTGTGAAAATGCATGGTAAAGTGATGAAGAGAGGCTTTCTCTCCACTTCTCTCTTCCTCAAGGCTCTTCTAGCCTGACAGAGGGAGGCAGCAGAGGCACAGGTGTGTTCGAACAAAGCCACATCGCCCCGTGGCTCAGGCTGTAACGTACACAGTGCGCAGAGCAAAGGCAGAGCCAGCCAGCCCTCTTTCCCTCGTCCTAGAGACTCTGTGTGGAAGTTACCCATCTCTTATGACATCTAGCTCCTGCACCTGACATCCATGTATACCCAAGCCTCTTTGATACTGTGTCGTGAGCCGTAAAATGCAGGGGACGTGTCACAGAGTAACCCACAGGGAGAAGGATGCAGCTGAACATCAGGATCATCTACTCAGAACATGGATGGTGGGCTGCCACCAGTCCACCAGCCCTGCCACTCGTCCACAATAGGACAAATGGGAACAGAAACTGAGCAAATGCTAGAACCTGATAACCCGGTAGAGTAGTGTTTTGACCACTCAATCTAGACTTGTAAGTTTTTGTTTTGGAGGTTTTATTCTTCATATTGTTTTTCTAGTAATTTACATTATATAATACACTATACATAGTGTATTATATATTACTTGATAGGATGTAATATATGCATATTATATAGATGCATATAGTATATATTACTTTGGATATTACTGTATGACACTATCAAAAGGAGATGGAGAGCGGGCCTTCTTTAAAAAGCTCTTTGCTGGTGGAGTCTGGCCACACACTTCCTCAGGCACCAAGGAAAGTGTCCAGGAAGCAGGGCCTGAACAATTACGGATGTCTTCCCCCCCAAGCCACTCATGATTCCCAGGCTTCTCCAACAACTTCAGAGTAAGGCAAGAAGAACTGCTGGTGAGCTGCATCGCCTCAGAGCTCCCTCTAGGAAAGCTCACTCTGCTTCGCCACCTGAGTCCCACAGCAGCCCACAAGTCCCAGATTCACAGACACCCCTTTAAATGAGTCAGGAAAAAAAAAATAGTGAGGAACCCAAAGCAAGCACTGCATCTCTGAAAGAAAGCATAAAAGATAAGAAAATTTACCTTCACTTTGCTCTTCGCACAACTGCCCAACAGTAATTTCTTTATCTATTTTTTTATTCACTGGCACTGAGGCTTAAACTGAGGGCTCCACACGTGCTCACCATGTGCCCTCCCCCTGAACTTCTCAGAGGTATGCTCTGAACTCAGTAACCTAAAATACAGTCAAGAAGTGCCAGGGGATACTGAGAGCAAAGTACTATAGAGAAAAGAAAAAGACCCTTATTTCCCACTCCCTCACTGCACCTCCCAACAGTGATCAAAAAATTAAAACAATACTAACACTCCACAGAAGCCCTTGGGAGCAGTGCCTCACATAATGTACAATAAAAATATGAAGAACTCCTTAGTGGCAGACCTGTAAGCAGAAGACGAATCTCAGCACTTAAATGAAAAGAGGACAAGACTCCTCTTCAGTTTCCTAGAACTGAGCCATCCAACAAAGAACCAGCCACATGTAGCTAATTGGGCCCTTGAAATAAACACAGACTTCAAAGATTCTGGTTGTATTTAAGAGGATGCCAAATACCTCATTAATTTTCTACACTGATTACAAGTTCAAACGACAACATTCTGGATACTCTGCATTGCATGTAATGTCTTAATATTAATTTCATGAGTTCCTCCATACTTTTCAAAAGTGTGGCTACTAGAAAATATTAAAATTGTATATACAGCTCACACTTTAAAATTTTTAAAGTGCACACAGGCCTTAAATTCTATTTCTATATGGTAGCGCTGAACCAAGAAGATCTAACAGATTAGGTATGGTAGCACATGCTACTGGAGAGGGCGAGACAGGAGGATCACAAGTTCAAGGTTAGCCTAGGCAACTCAGTATTCCCCATCTCAAAAATAAAAGTCTAAGAACTGAAATGAAAAACTAAACTCTTTTAGCCTCAGCCTAGATTTCAGGTTTTCTTTTGAATATTAAAATACAACTCAGAGGCCAGGGAGATAGCTCAGTAGAATAAGCGCTTGCCTGGCAAGCGCAAAGGCCCAAGTTCAACCCCTAGTTCTGCAAAATAAATAAATAAATAAATAAATAAATAAATAACTACTCAAACAAAAGAAGATAAAGATGGTGTCTGCGTCAAAGATTCCTTGGCTGTTGAATAGTTCTCCCTATCCACAAATCTTCTGACTCAGTAAAAAAACCCAAAACACTATATGCTAGTTTTTCCCCATTAGACAGCACAAGCAGCAGTGAGTCAGAAGGGTACTTGGAAGGACAATGCGATACAGATGTCAAGGGAGTTGCCAAGGGAGAACCTCCTTTCCATCAGACTATAGTGCTCCAGAGAATAAAACCACTACAAATGTAAAGCCCTTGCCCTCCAGACGAGGTTTGAGCGTTCCTATTAATCAGATACGGTGCACATTACTTGCTGATTACAAAACCAACCTAACTGAAGCTATTTGTACTAATTACAATAATTTTTTCACCATTTATAGAAACTAGATTCAACCATGTTAGCCTCCATTTCAGCACAGAAAGAGGAGAAAGTAAATATTCCATCATGACATCATTGGTCAAGGACAACCACTACTCATCAGGTATTTTCCTATCCTTAATGAAACCTCTACTAAATTTTCCTCCTGTAACAGAATGTATTCCTCAGATCTGATGCTCTGGATAGAACCTGATGTCAGCACGCCACACACCTGAGCTGAAACTTTTGACATGTTCAGCTGTCTTTTCTCTCTCCTCATACTCTGAGCTCTCCATCTTTTTGTTTTTTTGTACCTCCTAACTTTTCCTCCTTTCAACCATGTCATTTCATGTATATTTTTATTCAGCTTTGGCAAAAATATATATTTTTTCAAATCTTTAGCTCGTTACTTCTGCAAATATTTTCAGTTCGTCCCTAGACTAATTTTTCTCACTTGTCCTTCCTACCACCTAGCCTACGTGTGCTCCCCACCAGAGCTTTCTCCGGGTCTTTTTCATTGCTTCTCTTAACATTCTACTGATTTTTGAAACTGTCCTACCAATTTGGTTTGAAACTGTCTCATTGCTATTTCTCAATAAAATTATGGGAAAAAAGGAAAGAATTAAAAGCATCATACCACAGCAAGGTACCACAACCATGCTTATAGCAGCACAGTTTGTAATAGCTAAATCTTGGACACAGCCTAAATCTCCATCAACTGATGAATGGATACAGAAGATATGGCTTTTGTATACAATGGAGCACTACTCAGCCATAAAGAAGGATAATCCTGAGACACACAGTTAAAGGGATGTACCTTGAGACTCTATTTTCAGTGAAATAAATCAGTCACATATGTATAAATATTGCATTGTCTCTCTGGTGTGAGAAACAAAAATTATAAATAAGAACCAAAACGTATAACAAATATTGTGAAACAGAAAAAATTGTTCAAAAGAAAAGGGAAATGGGAGGCAGAAAGGAAATAAAGAAATAAGGGGAAAAAAGAATAAAGTAGAAATAAAGCTTTGTAAATAAGAGGGGAAGAGGGATTGAAGAGAGGAGAGGGAAGTGAGGGGAGAGGAACTAAGACATGTCATGTATAGATACAGATTCCCTATGATGAATGTGATCATTATGCACATCCAAATTGTACTCATAAACTTAACTATTAAAAAATAATAAAGAGAAAAAAAGAAAATATAAACTAAAAAACAAAACAAAACGAAAACATTCTACTGAGTACATCCACAGCCTTAGGCAATGACTTTGCCTGCTTAAATCTCACACCACCCTCACTCTTCAGAGCTACTGTTTCAGGTCTCTACCCACTTTTAATTAACAGAAACAGCCACACCAACACTCCACCGAGCACATCCAATCAGCAGCAGGCACTGTGCTAAAGAGTAGGTCAAATGCTCAGATGTCCACCATGACAAAGAAACTCATCATCCTCTCCAAACAAATTTGTTTCACAATCCCCACATTTCAGTGATTCCACTTCCCCAGGCATCAGGATGGGAACCTCTGGCTCATTCATCTCCCGCATCCGGGAACCTCTGGCTCATTCTTCCTCATCTCCCACATCCGGGAACCTCTGGCTCTTTCTTCCTCATCTCCCACATCTGGCCACACACCAACTTTGCTGAGGATTAGCCATTACCTTTTGGTCCTCCCTCTCACCTCCCAGGCGAAGTTCTTACCATCTCTTCTCAGAGATGCAGACCAACTGGCTTTTTCCGCGAGGGTCCCCGGCCAGCTGTCAGCCTTTGTGCTGTCACTATAAAAGAAGTCTAATGCTCGCTTTTAATTCTGCTGTACTTTCCACTGCCAAAGGAGCAAACTCTATCTACTCCCTGGACAGAAATACTGAAGTCTCAAATCTCAACAAATTTTTTCCTGAAATTGATGACCTCCCAGGACCTTGCATAGGAGCATCTTCTTTACCCTCAAAACTGTATGTTCTCCTACTATGATATACCCATGTGGTAATGATTGAAGCTATTCTCATTAAAATATATGCACCTCTAGAAAAAGACTATATAATTGCATTCCACTTGCATCAGAACAAGTGGAATTCAATGTCTGCTGAATAAGTAAAACTTATTTAAACTATTCTCATCGTACAAGCCTCCCTCCAATCAGAAAAATGATTCCCACTCTTGGCTAGAGCTCAGAATCTCTAAGCTTCATTGTTTTGTTAGTAGTGCATTATGTTCTTCCTTTTTTATTCTTGCAGTGTTGGAGATCAAAAACAGGGCATCATGTACTCTAAGCAAGCACTCTACCACTGCACTAGAACTCAGCCACTAGGTAGCTACTTAGATAAAGTAGAAAATCTCTAAAAAATCTGTGTGCATGTGTGTGTGTGCATGCATGCTTTTGTGTAGAACCTTTGAAAAAATCCACTTAAATGCCATAGCTAATGCTGATGCAGATTTTGGAAGTACTGAAAAGGAAATATTCAAATAATGGTTGAGCTATGATTCTACTAAAGTCAAGAACTATGAGCTAATAAAAACTTGCATTAGAATCACATCAAGACACAGTAAAAAGATGAAATAAGCTATATTTATTAACTAAAACCACATTTAAGTAATTACTTGCCTAACCAACAATGTTTGTCATTAATTTATAGAGCTGTAAATAAAAAAAAAACAATGTATTCTATGTTAAACGTTTGGAATAGTAGATAACTAAGATGATTCATCAAAGACCTCCACATTAAATATCTAGTGTAGATACTCTAAAGTTTCTTGCAACTCCTTACAATCTAGTGAATCATGGATTAAGGAGCAAAACTAAATAATTTGCTCACCATCTAATGCAGAGTCCCAACAAGAGTCTTGTTTCCCAATTCCTAGCTAGAGAACCATATTACTTTCTTCTAAAATGATGTGTCATGGAATTGCTGGAAACTGGATATCAGATTAAAGGAAAAAGTGGCCAGACCCAATCTGGCAAATTCTTTTCTAAGCAGACGAACATAAGAACAGTCAGCTAGGGAAAGGTGAATTCCAGAGGAGAAGGAGCCAAGGTAAAACCAGCTGTTTCTCACACAGATATGTGAGCACGCGGTATTCAACGCTCTCAAACAGGGACAGATGCACAAAGCAGCCAAGAGCATTCTATGGAGAAACACGCAAAGAAGATATGTGAGCAAATATGAAACAGCAACGCCAAGCTGGGTGAGAGGCTCAGGAATGGGAGGAAATTCAGAGAGACCAGTTTCCAACTTCAAGATATCCAGTGATTTGACCTGTGTAGAGATAAGAGCTCTGTGACAGCAGGTCAGGTCTTTGCCTACATTAGCAGCCATGTACCTTTAGACAAGTTCCTCGCCTGTGGATCTCAGTTTTGCTATCTGGAGAATGCAATTCATAATCCATAGGCAATAGTCCCATAGTTGGAGATTAACATTTATGACAACATGCCAAATAGGTATAAAGTATAAAACATCTAGCAAATGCAAGATTATTACTACTATATTTAGTTTATTCCAACAAGTGCAACACTGTAACAAAGCTATAAGGAATAAACACTCAGACTTAAGAGAGCAAATAACTTACACATTGGCTAATTTCCAACCTACTGAAGATTTATAAATGGTTACTCATCTAAGAACTCCTTAGACATTCTGTTTGTCACCCTATAATTCTCATTGGGAGCCAAATGTCTTATTTTGAAAAACTAAATTAATCTCTTGATTTTTGACCCAATAGGAATCCAGAACCTTTTCTAACCTGACTGAAAGCAGTTCATGAAAAAACAGACATCCCCAATTTTAGCTAGTCTATACTCAGAAGTGAAGAATGCTTGCATGGGATTGTGCAGAGCAAGAGGTGATCAGAGTTTCCTTCGTCCACACCCACAAGCAAGGAGGACTGCAGTCTTATTTATAGGACCATCTTCTCTTGCTCAGATTAACCTTAAGCCTCAAGGCAGGGTGGCCAACCTCACAGGCGTCCAGCAGCATTCCAAGGCACAGCAGGCCACAGAACACACTGACACTGACCATACCCAGGAGTGGTATCTCCAGACTATCTCGTTGGCACCAGACAGCCTCTCTACTCGGGCAGCCTACACAGACTCAGAAACAAAACAGGCACAGCCTAGTAATGAGCGAGAAGACATTTGACATCGCTTCCTGAGTAAGACTCAAGAAGTCAACCTTGAAAATAAAGCACAATCTAGCCAGGCATTATTTACCTGCTTTTTTTTTTTTATGTATTTAGTACAGGGTCTACAGGGTCTTACTACACAGATTGACTCATAGTGCTTCTCCTGTTTTCAGCCTCCCAGATGCTGGGATTACAGGCATGCACCACCATGCCCAATCTCAATTGCTGACTCAGTGTGCCCGAGGGGCAGGGCCAGCACAGCAGGCTGGGAATCAAACCCCCAGCCCCTGTGTCTGCCTAAGCAGGAGCTTTAATACACTAAGCTATCTGGCTGGCCGTTTTTAACTGCTTCTTAATTTAGTCTTAGACCTGTCTTTTGGCACAGGTGTGAGGCAGTGGCAGAGGCGAGCACAACCTCCCTGCATTGCCCGCCCTGTGTTTGAGCCTGCGTCAGCCTCAGAAGAAAATGGACAGCTGTAGAATTTGGAAAGGTTACCACGAAAAGCCACTGTGCTGGCTCTGAGAGCCACTGGGCTCCTGCCTTCCCTGTCGTTTCCACCTCTATTTTCCTGATGGATATTTGAGACTTCAGTTTAGAAAGCTGTCTTTGGTTATAGAATCTGGGCGCTGTTCCTCAAATGGATGAGTTCAGTGTTTCAACCTCTCCTGGCATCATCTCTGTAGTTCCAGCCTTTATGCTTCTTTGGTCCCTAATCCTAATACTGGTCTCCTGGGTCCCAAGTCAACTGGAAGCAAGAACTTCAAGGGTGTGTAAATAATTCAGTAGTATCGTACATCTCTTCATCGACCAACAATTACTATCCATCTGGTCCAGCACTATTTCTTAATAATAACCTCTCTCTGTCATCTTGTGGCACTCAATAGAACATTACAAATCACTGCTAAATTAGCAGCTAAGTTATACATAAGACATTTAAAACAACACAAATATACGTTACACAAAAGTGATTTAGAAAACGAAGACGTATGTGATCTATGCGTTTTGAGAAAGGTGTATTCAAACAGAAAGAATGAATGCAGGGCATGGCGATATCACACACACACCTGTAATCCCAGCACTCAGGAGGCTGAGACAAGAGAATCACTGTGCGTTCCAGGCCAGCCTGGATGACATAATGAGTTCAAGGCTAGCCTGAACTAGTGAGACCCTGTCTCAAAAAGAAAAAGCAAAGACAATAGAAAGGATGACGTCCATCTTCGCTATAGAAGTCAGCCACACTGGGTTTAAGTCTTGGAAGGCAAGCTGCTAGGGTTGGAATCCCGGCCTGGTCACAAAGCACTTCCCTAGAATATGTGAGACCCTGGATTTCAATCCTCAAACAAAATAAGTAAATGTATTTTTTTTTTTTAAAAAAAAGGCAAACTGCTAAAGAGCTGCGGAGCCATAGGTCTATGAAATAAAGCCAAACTGAATAGAGTCATTACACAGCCTACCTCTCCATATATGAGACATACGTGAAATGCACTGACTCTCAGAAAAAGACAAGGAGAGTTAGTATGGAACAATGAAAACAAAACAAGACACAGGGAAGGCCAGATTCCCTCTCCTCGGCCTTCCAAGCGTGCTTATTCCTCAGCCCTGGCCCTGGGCCCCTTTAGCCGCCGGCATATAAACTCATAGAAAGTGGACACACCAGAACACAAAACGATGCACAGGAATCCACCAGTGAAAAGCTGAGAGAACAACTTTGGCTTTTTGTGTATTTTTCAATGGGGTAAATTTAAAAGAACTAGAAATTCAATTTCTTGCTTATTACCAACTTCTTTCTTGGATAGAATTGGAGACACAAGATGACCTTAACCAGAAAGGCAAAACAAACAAACAAACAAAAAATTAAAATACCAAAGTCTAACATAATACCAAACTGACAGAGGAAAAAAAGTGGCAATATTTATATTATCAAAAATTATATTCTAATAGGTAGAATTTTGAAAGCTCACTTTTCATTTTAAAAAAATACAGTAAATGGGGCTGGAGAGATGGCTCAGTGGTCTAAGGCACCTACTTAGAACAAGCTTGGCAAAGCATTAGGGACCGCGGTTCAATCCCCCAGC
>NW_004524593.1:6561112-6561892 GCF_000260255.1 Octodon degus | reverse complement strand
TCACTGTGCCAGTGACAAGTGGCATGCAGTTGAAGGCCTGGCAAGATTCATTGAAGCTAAGAGCTTCCATCCTACAGAGAAGGGGTGGTGCTGTCAAGGAAGAGAAAATCCAACCTGGGAATAATCTTCTGAAAGGGAACTGCCTTTCTACCACTGGAATTGAGTGACTGAAAAGAGCTGAAGCCATATGAAATGCCCCAACTCTCATTAGAATCCCATACTTGGCCCTTCACAGTACATACATCACTTACGGATTTAATTTGCTGTAGCTGGAATCATTGGCCTGCATCATTTATGCCCATCCTGCCTGCAAGCACAAGGAAATTACAGTGGGACCTCGGTTCACAAACTTAATTCTCTGCAAGATTCTAGTTGCAAAACCAATTGGACCAGGACCAAAATCAAATTCAAAGGCTAGGTTCAGTGTTGACTTTACGGGGAAATTTGATATGGCTCTCATCCACTTGGGTTTGTAAGGAGAATTATGAAAAGAATTAAGGTCTGTTAGCCGAAGTACCACTGTATATATCAGAAAGTTTTGGGAAAGTGGAGGTGTACACATCATGTAATAGACATGAGGACATACAGTTTAAGATTTTATAGATACTTGAAAAAGAAAATACATGGATAGCCTGGAGTGACTTGTGATTAAGTTTCCGGACCTTCCGGGTGGGATTCTTTCTGCCAATCCTACTTTGATGCTGGTGTAGGAAAAGGAGTATAAAAATGGATCATTATTTTCAAAAGTAGAGTATACCCCTGCAAAGTCACCGTTCAAAG
>NW_004524593.1:6552557-6556740 GCF_000260255.1 Octodon degus | reverse complement strand
CTCTCTCTCTCTCTCTCTCTCTCTCTCTCTCTCTCTCTCTCTCAAATAAATAAAATAAATAAATAAATAAAAAAAATACAGTAATGCACAATAAAGTTTAAATAAACATGACATGGCTCTTAAAATGCTTTTCGAATTAAAACCAACTATCATAAATCTCCATCCCTCCCCACTTTTCTAAAGCACAGAAAACATGCAGAAACTCCATGAATTTAAGACAATATACAACTTTCTCTTTTATATTCTCTGAACATAGCCTTTTGTCAGACTAGCCAGTTTTGTTTTATCTTTTTTTTTTAAATTTAGTACAGGGTCTACAGGTTCTCACTCTACAGATCAGACTCATAATAATCCTCCTGTTTTCAAGCTCCCAAGCTCTGGGATTGCCCTGTTCCTATGGCCAGTATGGCACACCCAAGGTTTGGAGACCAGCAGAACATGTGGTACCAGGGATTAAACCCGGGTCCTTGTGCTTGCTAGGCAGGTGCTTAGACAGCTGAACTATCTTCTCAGCCCCCATAAATGAATTCCTTTTTAAAAAATCTATTTAGTACAGGGCTTACAGGGTCTCACTACGAGATCAGACTCATAGTGATCCTCCTGTTTTCAGCCTCCCAAGTGCTGGGATTACAGGCACACTACCATGCCCAGTCTCAATCGCTGTCTCGGGTCAGCATGGCTTGTGGAGACTGAACCCCAGCCCCTGCCCTCTGCCTAAGCAGGCACTTTAGTCTGCTGAGCAATCTGGCCAGTCCTAGATGGTTTTGTCACGTAGAATATATGCAGTATACAACTTGGCCCTTCACCAATTCAAAAGCTTGGTAAGCAGAAAACAGTGCATCAATCTGATTGCCTGCAACTCTGCTGAACTATATATTCCTCTCTCAAAAATTCCTTCTAGGACTGGGGAGATGGCTCAGTGGCTTAAGCGCTTGCCTAGCAAGCTCAAGGTCCTGAGTTCAATTCCCAGTACCACAAAAAGAAAAAAAGAGAATTTCTTTTAAAACTTGTTTTTAGATCTGTATCCTATCTACCATTTTCACATCATATTTTTAGCATTTAAAATTCACTGAGAAGGATGACAAGCAGTAATTCAAATCAAAGTATCAGAAAACAATTAAGTCCTAAGTAAGTATATGATCTAAATATTTCATTACCGTGTCGAAAATATTTGGATATCGGGACTAGTAGTGGAGCTCAGGGGTAGAACAGGTGCTCTGCACGCACCAGGCCCCAGGTTGCATCCCCAACACCAAAACACTAAAAATAAACAAACAAAAATACTTGGATATCAAATATCTGGATACAAAATAGGGACATCAATATCTTGTTCCATATTTCAGTATTCTCAAGGGGAGATGCTAGCCACCACAAGTAAAAGATGAGAGATAGCTAACCAAGTTAAGGAAAAACACAAGTAAATAGAACTTACTGAGAACCTGCACCTCCTTATTATTATTGTTTACAGCAACTACGCATGGCAAGAGGATTCCTGGGCACATAATAAAGGATCCTCTCTTGCTATCCCTGGAATTGCTACAAAATCCAGTGCAGAAAGCACCGTTACACTCCACACTGCACTGTTGAACCCAGCTGCCCAAGCCGCACATCCATTCAGGGGCACAGCCAGCACCTGGCCCTCGGTGGCCTGGATCCAGAGGCCACCCTCTTGGCCAGCACCCTGAAAGACCTCAAGTGTGCATCACTTTCCCATGTCCTTGATGTTCAATGATATCACACATAATTAATATGGACAGATTTACACATAACGAGAATGAATTATCTTTCAAACTGTTAGCCAACACGCAAGCCTCGGCAATAGGCCCATCTGAGTATTCTGCTTTGGGTACTCCTCCATGTCAGGAAAATCATGAAGAAGAAATAAAACCCAAAATACTCTCCTTCTGTTCTTCAAAGAACAACACACCAGTGACAAACGTGGTGAGAAGTGGTCTTACACAGGGACAGTACTCAGGTAGCTGATGACACAGCAAGCATATGTTTCCTCCACAGAATGGCACAGCAAGCTCCTACCAATGCAAAAAATAGGTATTCAGTTTGTGGGGCATTCAAGCCTTCTGCTTCCCTCTCTGCTCTCTCTAGTTGTGAAAATAACATTGTTTTCATCCACAGGGATGAAACTTGTTTTCTGGTTCTATCCACAGGATCTGCTAGCGCAGTTAGCCCTGTGTAGATAAAAGAGCAAAAACTGCACTTCTTCCTACCATATGGAGGAAGCTATTTCCAGTTTTCTTGCAAGACTACACTCTTTATTTTTGGAAATGACATACTAACTAAGCACTGGCATTTATTTTCCAAAGACCTCCTAGAGTTTGGAAGTGAAAAAGAGATAAACAGTGATTTGACAGTGAGCTAATTTATGGTGCTCATTTTTAGAGAATAAAAGTTTCAGCATGTGACTTCACATCATTCAGACCAATAGTCATCTTTCTTACGGTGTCGAGTTCAGAGATCATGTATTTAGCAATTTCCCTTCAATAATTCCTTTTAAAGAAATATATTATACTGTACTAACTAATCCTCTCACATCCTCATCCAACAACAGCGAAATCATTCATTACTCACCTCTAAAGAGATCTTCCACTGTACTCTTCCGAAGTTTCAAATTAGTGTTTTACTATTCAATGAATAGTTCTGGTAAACCTGCTATTGCTTGGAAATTTCTTTTGTTAAAGCATTCATATTAAATTACACTCAAAATAAAGTACTAAGTCTCAAGTATATACTACGTTTAATTGTAACACACACACACACACACACACACACACACACACCCTGTAACTACCACACAGATCATTGTATAGAATATCAGTAGCATTCCTGAAGGCTGCATTCTAGTTCTCCTTCCTACCAATATCCCCTCTCCAAAGCCTCATTCTGACTTCTATGGCCATGGGTCACTTTGGCCTCTTCATGAACCATATATAAATGAGAAAGTACTGTTCACATGGGCTTTTGTCTATGAGATCCATTCATGTTGTCATGTGAAACAGTATATTCTTAGTTTTCATTGCTGTGTACTGGTCTACCATGTAATTATACCTCAAATTATTCTTTTATTCAATACTGATAGATATTTTAAGGTTTTTCTGTTTAGACATATTTAAACAGTACCACTGTATTTCTACATCAATAGATATACATAGGAATTCATTTATCTCAGATATACAGAGAAGCAGTACAACCCCTACACGTAATGTACCGCAGTGTGTATACATTAAACATTAGTATTTACTACAAAGCAGTTTTCCAAGGTAGCTATACTTGTTTGGAATTTTTTTTTCCAGAACAGGGGATTGAACTCAGGCCCTTGCACTTGCCAGGGAAGCACTTATTCTACTAAGCCATCTCCCTAGCCCCTCTACTTGTTTGGAAATTCAAGAGACCAACTTATGAAATAAATAAAGCTTCATACTTTCCAGTAATTTCTTTAAAACTTTACAAATATCATGACAATAAAATTATTTGATATCTTTGAACAAAACCATAAAATTAAATGTCACCCAATAGGCCATAAAATAGTTAAATCTTTGGGGAAGCTGTTAAACATGTCAGTGGTTTCCAATGGTACTTCTACAGAGAAACACATGAAGGACAGACACACCAAGGTATTTGGCAGTGAAACTGTTTCCATGATCATTGGCTAAGCTTTCAGGAGCAGTGGATATAAATATATACAATGGTAAGCATGTTTCAATAGTCCATAAATCTAGTCAATAAATACCTAATGGGTACCTAAATCATATCAGTTCTAACTTTTGAATGTTTCCCAACTCGTTCCTTTCTTCTTAATCAGTGTTTCATTTGAGCATTATTGTCTCTGGAACACTGTTGTCAGTTGTATATTTGTGTTTGGTTAAAAGTAATTTTGAATTATTTATGAGTATATAAGCATCCCTATAACATACTACTGGGGAATATTTATTTCTGGGTTAGATTTTTCCAGTAAGTAAATTCTGTCTCACCCGTGCAATGTGTTTAGAAGGGTAAAGCGCTTGGAGGAGACAAGTGAAATGAGGCCCAAATCCTAAGGAGACAGATCATCTTTTAAAAGATTGATTCAAAAGTCATATAAAAGCAATTTTAGACTCAAAGGCTGACTTATGATGATAAAAGTCTGTTTTTCCCAGATCAGGATTGTGTTGAGTGAAACACAGCAAAA
>NW_004524593.1:6529838-6549062 GCF_000260255.1 Octodon degus | reverse complement strand
TCCTACACCTTCTAAGGCTTATTAATGCAATGTTTTATTAAATTAAGTTACATAATTGTGGGAGATGTAACATGTTTATGGTTTCAACCACAAAAATGGGAATTTATAGGCATTTTTATGGCATATCTGAAATTTGCCGTTTTTCACAATTCATGGGCGCTTAAGTAGCACAGTCCCCACAAATTTCAGGTGTTCTGTGTATTGGTGGACTTCTACCCTCTAAAGGCAAAAAAAGCTGGAGATTTATGACTTTCACTGAAGCAAGATCACATAATTAAAATATCAAAAGATGACACAAATGACAAGTCTTTCAAAAGAAAAAAAAATGCATATCAGGGTAATTTTAACTTCATCTCAGGTTGATATCTTTGCCTGAAGTTTCTCTTATCGGTCACCCAGGGACAACTTCTGGGCACTGTGTCTCAACTTAGGTGTAAGGAAGAGACAGGAAAGAGTCATTCTTGATTGATAGCAATAACTCAATCTTTCTCGTTTTCTTTGTTTCCCATTTCTGAGCAAGAAATTAAAAGCTGATCTAAAGTACGGTTAGTTAAAAAAAAAAAAAAAGCAATTTGAGTATCCAACTAGCACGCTAACAAGACCGGAGAAATAAGGTCGGGAACAAACGCATAAAGAACAGAATAACCCCTAGTTTCCTCAGAATGATGATGGGAAAAGAGGAAGTTGTTCTCTGATTCAGTATGCTTCATTAATTATGACTAATCTGTGCAAGGGTTGATACACGCATATCTTTTATTCTAGTGACTATGGAGAGTTTTTCAGGCATCTTCTAAAGCACAGGTTGGGGCTTGCAGGTTAGCTCACTTGTCTAAAGTGTCTGCTTGGGCAAATTCAGTGAGGTGCAGGAGACAGCGGCACCAGACCTGACCTTAAGCAGCCTGAGCCAGCCAAAAAAAAAAAGAATCCTAAAGCACAAGTCATATGATTATCGTCCAGCGTCCCGATTATGTCAGGCATGGGTATGTCTCTCTGTGGCACAGCAGAATCAGACATGCAAATCAGACTGGACCAGGGCTTTGGAAAGACACGCAAAAGGGCATCTTCACGTACAATGCTCGGGAGCACTCACCCTTCCAGGGCCTGTTCCCCTTTCTTCTACAATGGGCTTTCCCTTTTCTGGAAGGAAGATCTCTACCCCCTTGATATCTTCTCCAACAGAACTTCTGCCCAGTGTGTAACACTTCCTTGGCCCTTCTCCCCCTTTGCTCCTCCTTTCAGGGCTCATCAGGAAGAAGGGAAGGATCATGGCGAGGATAGGGGGATGAATGTCACCTGAGGAGGTTGTGAATGCAAAAAAAACTTCAATGGCTTGTTCCAATTTTTTCTGCCTTTTTCCCCCTGATTCATCCCCTACAAAAACCAGCTGGCATTATGAGCCAAAAGCAAGCCTGACTGCAGTGAGTCAAAAGGAATAAACTGATTATCACTGGTTTCCATGTGTAAAAAGGAATCAAGAACAAAATGAGTTCATGCCCTATTGCAGTTCTGTCCCTACCCATATCCCTTTCTCATCTGAAAGGCTAACTGATACATGTTCCAGGCTTCCAAGTCACTCCAAAATACAGTCTGCTGTCACCAATGAATAGCACCATGAACTGTGAAGAACCCATTTCCAAAGTTCACAGAACACTGCCAGGGCCTACTGGGCTTGCTAAGATGCAGAGGAGATTAATGTACAATGTTTGAGACCTTCCGACCTCTGCTTCTTTTTGCAGACATGCACAAGGGTGAAGGAGTATTAGTTTGGCTCTCTTCCTAATCAGCAAAAGACTTGGTTCTATCGCTTTGAAACTATTTTATTGAGTTTTCAGACTAAGTAACATTGTTTTGCTTTAATCTGAAGTTTAGCACGAGTTTTTATAAAAATATTACTCCATCCAAATGACTTCTGTGTGGTTAAATCAAAATGAAATAAAAATTAAAAGAGGATTCTAGCAAGAGACATTATTTCTGATGCTTTAAGAATAAAACTTTGAAGATAGAAACATGCACAGTAGATTTCTAATAAGGTGTGTTGATGAAATACCTGTTAATGAATGAATTTGAAAGGTCTGTGCAATAGATAGTCCACTGGAAATGTACAACCACTTCCATTTTAAAAATATAATACTGATGTGAGTAAACACAGAAAAACTGAATGAATATATGAGCAAAACAGCAAGACCACAATAAGATAAGTCGGAAAGACAAGGATGACAATAATAGATTTAATTTAATCCTGGGTAGCCCAGTGGGACAAAAGGTACAGCAGAAAAAAGGTATGAGAAAGGAATGGGACGGTATTAAGCAGGACAGAGAAATCTGTGAAACCGTATTTATAACCTCAAAAATGGCAAGCATTACTTATTAAGTTGGATTTCTTTTAAAGTGATGCTAAAATCAGTAAATTACTGTTTTATACGAGTCATGTGTTGTAAGTTCTTTCTAGAATTTCACATGCAATAATAGTTGCTTTATAGAAAGTGCTAACTGTACCTTAACATTGAATCTACAATAAAGCATACAGATTCTTACTCTGAAATTTCAAGTGCAGCTAAGAGAACTACACTCATTTCTCTTAGAAACACTGACAGGACCTGGATAAAAAAAATTACAAACACATAAAAACAGACCAGTTTAAAGTAAGTCTTCAACTAGATACTGCTGTATAATTTCAAATTAGGAAGAAGAGTCAACGGAAGGGATGCAGCAGGATACACGTCGAGGTATACATGGTCAATACAGAGCTCAGGGGACACCACGTCGTGTGGAAGTGAAGGCAACTCTGAGACCATAAAGGAACCAAAGCAATGAGGAAACATGGGCTCAAGGACCACCTGCAAATGCCTTGGAGAGCAGGACTTTTTTCTAAGAAGCAAACTCTAAAGGTCAATAAAGACCTGCTATGTGAATTCACACACCTACAATATTTAAATGGCAGTGGAATACCCATCTCTGACAAAACTAAACAAAAAAAGGGGATATAAGTGAAGAGCCATTTTGTATCTGTATATATCAAATAGTTACAATAGATATACAGCTACTTTCCCTTAATTCAATGAGAAGATTTGTACTAATAGTGCTTAGACAGGATAGCATGTCTGCATCTTGTACTATGAATAGCCATTACAAAGACAACAATATGCAATGTATTAATTATTGAAACTGTCCTACTAATCGGCTTTGAAACTGTCTCATTGCTATTGTTTCTCAATCAAAGTAATAAAAGTAAAAAAGACCTGATAATGTGACAAGAGGACTTTTTTCCTCACCACTATTTCTCACCCATGAAAATTTTTGCTGAATCACTTTACTAGCAAAGAGGATCATGCCACATATGATACTTTCCTGTTTAGGTGGAAAATCCCGAATGAAGTAAACCTTAAACTTTAAAAAGCCAACCAAGGCACCAGTTTCAAAACCTAATTGTTATTTCTAGTCATCATTGTCGCCATTCCAATCCTCTCAGATATTATTCTGGATTAAACTTCTCTGGGTCTCAAACAACTATGCTTTTAAATTTCTATTCAAACTCTGCGTTGCTCCTACTAAATATGCAATGCTACTTCTGTCAGCAGCATAACTTGCTTTTCAATTGTATGTTTTCTATGAACCTAGTTTCTTACTCACTATGTCACCAGAATATTCTGAATAAACTGAACTACGCTGCCACTTGGTGATTATTTCCTTCATCTGTATTTTACAATGATCATCTGCTGAAATATAACCAAGCTTTTTGCATGTTTGATAGAAAAATGGAGAAACATTGCTTCAAAAGGAAACATTTTGTTTTGGTCTTAATTTGGCTTCACTATAATGTTTTTTAGAAGACTTAATGCATAATGAAAAGAGACTATGAAGTGGGAGAATATACCTATTGTTTTCTTGTTTTGCAATACCTTCCTATCTACCTACATCATGTGTGGCAGTGTTCAGAAACAAGCAGGTATTATTAAAACAGGAAAGGTTTTACTTACAAAGAAAAAGAAAAGCCAATTTAATCTGCAGTGACCAGAGGAAAACTATGAACCCTGCAATACTTCAAGACATTCTTTCCAGGGTAGGATGGAATCTCAGTGTTGTTTTAATTTGTATTTTCTCAGATGACCAATGATGTTGAGTATTTTTTTTTTTTTTGTATATTTATTTGCCGTTTGTATTTCTTTATCTAAGAAGTGTGTATTCATCTCAGATATCCATTTTTGGATTGGGTCTTTGAATTTTGGGATATGATTTCTAAAAATTCTTTATATGTTGTAGATAGAAGTCCTTTATCTGAGGGACAGTTTACTGCAATCTTTCCCCAATTCATGGATTTGCTTTTCATTCTGTTGGTGATTTCTTTTGATACGCGAAAACATTTTGATAAGATGAGATCCCAAGTGTTGACTCTTTGTATTTCCTGCGCAGTTTGGTTTTTGCCCATAAAGTCTCTTCCTACTCCTATGTCTTCAAGATTATTCCTCAAAAACCAGGATTAGAGGTCCCATTCAACCCAGCTACTCCTCTCCTGGGTGTTTTTCCTGGGTGTAGTTCTCAGGGAACTGAAAAGCCACACCACAGTGATATTTGTGCACTCCTGATCATAGCAGCACAACTTTTAGTAGCTAAATCTTGAAAACAAGCCAAATGACTATCCACCAACGAACGGATAAAAGATGAGGTATTTTTATACAATGGAATATTACCCAGCTGTAAAGAAAGATAAACTTGAGGCTTCTATAGGTAAATGGGTACAACGAGAGAGCATACTCATAAATGCGTAATAAACTGGATTCACATGTATAAGCATCACATTGTCTCCCTAGTGTAAGAAACTGAAAAGTAAATAAAATCGAAACTGTACACTAGACATTGTGAAAGGGAAATACACTACTTAAAAAGGAATAACAATTGGGATACGGAAAAGGAGATAAGGGGGACATATACACACACACACACACACACACAATAGCCAAGATAACTATACCACTAATTTCTATTATTTCACTGAAAGGAAGTTGGTTCTTATTATTTATCATTATTTGATCAATTTTACACGCCCACATCTGCTAACCTGAGCAACCACTCTAAAAACAGCGATATGCACTATGACAACTGGCAACTTCCTATCATCTTATTTTGAAATTCATGTATCATTTTTATTGGGTTTTTTATTCTCTTTAAAATTAAGAAGAAAATACTTCAAAACAAAACAAATTACTTTGTCTCTCCTTGCCAATTAGAAGGACAGAGACTTGCTCAAAGCCAGTTTTTTTTAAATTAATTTTATTGAGAAACAAATAGCAATGAGACAGTTTCAAAACCAATTAGTAGGACAGTTTCAATAATTAATACATTGCATACTGTTGTCTTCGTAGGTTATTCATAGTACAAGATGCAGACATGCTATCCTGTCCAAACACTATTAGTACAAATCTTTCTTCTCACTGAATTAAGAGAAAGTAGCTGTGTATCTATCCTATTTTGTATATACAGATACAAAATGGTCCTTCATTTATATCCCCTTTTTTTGTTTAGTTTTGTCAGAGATGGGTATTCCATTACCATTTAAATATTATAGGCATGTGAATTCAGTAAAATAATCCAATATAGTCCATCGGTCCATGATAGTAGTGGGTTATTTGTTGGACTTTTTTATAGAGAAACTTGTACCAATCCAGGCCATAAAAGAAAGGCTTGATCATTTAAAAAGCACTCAGCCTCAAGTGAATCTCAACTCAAATTCTGGCTTCTAATGGGCTCAAAATGTGCTATCTTCTTTTCTTTTTTTTTTTTTTTTTTTTTTTTTTTTTTTTTTTTTTTTTTTTTTTTGGCAGAACCAGTGATTGAACTCAGGCCCTTGTGCTTGCCTGGCAAGTGCTTATTCTACTGAGCCACCTGCCTGGCCCCAAAATGTACTAGTTTTTGCTTGTTGTTGTTCTTTTTTTCTTTTTTCTTTTTTTTCTTTATTTGAAAGAGAGCAAGAGATATTCTATCCTAATTACCAAAAGCTTTACTTACAGTAGTAATTAATTTAAGTACAAAAAACTCAGTGAAAGGGATGCAAATAAAAACACCAACAGTATTATAAAAGCAAAGCAAGAAAAGAAAAAATTGTGTTTTCTTTTAAACTATAGTAGGGTTAAGAAACTGTAAAGGCACCTTCGCTGTATTTTGTAAAGTATTTTAGCGCCAATATTAGAGTCCAGATGGAGAAATACACTAAAGTATACACAAAAAGATCATGACACGAGTGGATTAAAGAAAAACCTTGACTAGACTTCTGATAGCATACATCCCAGAGCATAATGACTTTAATGGCTACAGAGAAATAGTAAGAAACACTGAACACTCCCCAAAGCCTCGGAGGACCTCAACACTTCTCTGCTCATTTCTACCTCCCTTACACTTCTCTCCAAATTTTTCCCACTAATTTTAAGAAGCAATGTTTATACCACAGTTACTTACATTATTTTCTAAGCTTGACATTTTCCCTGCCCTGTTTAAAATGTTCAACTATCGAAAACTAGCATTGGCCTTTCATCTGCTTTAACCCTGGCATACTACCTCACGAAAAGAATCAACACAACCAGCAAATCCAGTCCACTTTGCTGCTTTGAGACTAAACATATATAAACAGTGTGCCCTCCTGGCGCTATTATGAGCTCCAAGTTGGCACCTGCCGCTTCTCTGAAGAGTGGTAACCATGTCACCAAGAAATCAACATGCTTTGCTCATGTTTTCATAGATTCTGCATGACGTATGTAGAGTCAACGTTTAAGCTTTTAAAACTTTTGTTCCAGTAAAAGACACACTGTCATTCATCATCCTCAAAATACCTCCCCCACACGCACACACTTCAAATATGCTCATCCCATTGTTCTTACAGTTTTCCTAAGCAGTGTTCCAGTCTTTCCTGAGGGTCTTTAGTTACACTGTTGGGACTACCATGATGTCCTGAATGGATTCAGAATGTTCACCTTTCATGGTCATTTTGACTTTAGGGAAGAGCCAGAAGTTGCCCAGCGCCATCTCCGTGCATAAGAGAGATGAGGACATGTTGTAATGTTCTCACGCGTCTGCCTTGTCATTGGATAACACTCAGCAGCAGCATGCACCATAATTTTTATCATGTCTGGTAAAAACATTCATGAAAAAGGCTTCCAGAACTGCCTGAGAAAGCTGCAAGAATGATGGAATAAGTGTCCTAAGAGAGGGGGAGGGGGGTGATGAATGGCAATGTATCCTTCACTATAATAAATCCTAGTGTACACATCCACTCTATGAATATTTTGATCATATTTCTTACATACGTGTGAAGTCAAAAGTGCTGATTCCCACAAAAGCATCAGGCTCTTGCACAAGGGTGGGAGAGAGGAAGGAAGGAAGAAGGTTGTGGGGGAAAGTAGGGAAAAAGAGAGAGAGATGGGAGGGAGAGGAGCTAGAGGAGTGGGGGGAGGAGTGGGATGGGGAGGAGGAGAATATAAGTGAGAGAAAGAGGGAAAGAAAGAAGGATCCTTAGGAGAGAGACTGGTGGCTGGTCCAGGGCACACAGGCAGGAGGGCCGAGCCTGAATGTGCAGGTGCAGGGGAGTAGTACCAGCCAATTTTAATCAGCATACTTAAATTTAGACTAACTAGACTGTGCAAATCTCCTCCACCTATGTCTGTTCAACATGTACTTTAAAAACACAGAAGTCCTTAGATGTTACTTCCATTTCTGTTCCCTGTGTGAAGAATGGTGGAAGAAACACTTTTCTCTCATCAGAACAAGCAGTGAATCTGTTTACAGTCAAATATGAGACCACAAGTGGAGCTACCCTCCAAAAACACAGCAGATCTATCCTCTGGGGGATTCTGGTGACTGCCCACAAACACTTCCTGAAAACCAGTAATGTTTTCAAAAGGGCCTTTAGTGATATTCCCCGGATGCAGATTTCTAAGAGAAAATCACAGGTCATATCTCTTTAGTCTCTTCATCAAAAACAAAGAGTAAAAATTTAAATTTCTCCTCCAGAGATTAAGGAACACTTGCCTAGAAAATGATATTGTTCTTTAGAAGTTTAAAATAGCTTGCGCTTTTAACGATGTATTTTCAGAAGAAAAATTTTATCTTCAAGTTCTTTTGAAGTTGGAAAAATTCTTTACGCAGAAATTATCATCTGACATAATCACTTCACTGGTTGCTAACCAGAGCTACCAGAAAGTGTTTACTTCTTTGTGAAATGTAGGTGTCTACTGGCAAATACAAGCATTTGTGGGAATCGAATCAAAAATCTTATTGAAACTCAAATGGCTCAAGTTTTTATATCCCCACCAGCCATGTGTCAGGCTCCCCATTACTCTGCACCCCTAATCATGCTAGGGCTGGTCCTCTTCATCACAGCCATCCCAGCACCATCAAATGTGTTGCCCTGCGATTTTGATTCTCCTTTCCTTAACGCTAACAACTACGTCCAGCATCCTGGGTGTACTTACTGGGTGGTGCTACACCTTCTTTGGAAAAACTGTTGACTCCAACCCTTTGTTTCCTAACCAGGTTGTGTTGTTGTTGATGTTATTCTTTTATAATTCAGGTTGTGGTGTTGTTATTCTTTTATAATTCAAGATACTGACCTCTTACTAGGTACATGATCTGCCATTTTTCTTTTTTCTTTTTTGTGGATTTGCCCTTTCTGCTATTGTCTGCAATGTAAACATTGGTTTGCTGTTTTTTGGGTTTTTTTGTGGGGGTCTACAGGGTGTTCAGGGTCTCACTACTAGACTGGACTTGCAGTGATCCACCTAACTACAGCCTCCCAAGAGCTGTGATTACAGGTGCTAATGGCCTGAGCACCACCACACCCGGTCTCAATCCCTGTCTCAGTGCACCCTGGGGGTGGGGCCAGCAGGCAGACCCTAGGATAAAACCCCTGGCTCCTGCGCCTGCTTGCTGGTGCTTTAATCCGCTGAGCTATCTGACTGGCCCTCAAAAACTGTAAATTTTTATGGTTCTAATTTGTTTTTTTTCTTTTGCCACATGTGCTTTTGGAGTCATTTAACTAAGATATCATTGCTGAAACAAGGGTAATAAGGATTTACTCTTTTTTAATTTTTACTTATTTATTGAATACAGGGTCTCACTATGCAGTTTGGACCTTGTAGTAAGCCTCCTATGAGGCCTCCCCAGCATTGGGACTATAGGCATGCACCACCATGCCTAGTTTGCTATTTACTCTTTTCTTCTGAGGTCTATAGTTTTAACTGTTATCTTTAAGTATACACTCTTTTTTGAGCTAATTTTGCTAATGGCCTGAGCTAGAGGCTCAGCAGCATTTTTCTTAATGTGTATATCCAGCTGTCCCTGTACTATTTATGGAAATGACTATAATTTTACTCTTGAAATATTGTAGCATCAGCCCCGGGCTTCCGAGACACCAGTGATGTGGAACAGTACCGAGAGTCCTGCTTGATCGTCACCTGACCTCTGTCATGAGCAAAGCTAGGAGAGAAGATTTATTTCCTAAATAAAAGCAGCGTCTGCCAAAAAAAAAAAAAAAAAAAAAAAAATAGCAAAAAAAACGTCTGCAAAAAAAAAAAAAAAAAAAAAAAATTGTAGCATCATTGCCAAAAATCGGTAGCCCATACATGTAAGGATTTATTTCAGGACTATGAAACTACTCTATTGACCAATATGTCTATCCATGGACAACTTAAATACCTCCTAACTGAATTGCTTGAAAACAGAAATAGTTCAGATTTTGGATCTTTTCAGATTTTAGAAAATCTGCATAGACTTTACTAATAAAGCACCACCAATCCAAATATCCAACATGCTCTGACCAAGCTGCAGATTTCAGAGCACCTCAAACTCCTGAATTAGGGACTTTTGTAAGCAGAAAATACGAATCCCCCTCCCCCCAAAAAAGCATATTATTTTTCTATATTGCTTTGGCTATTTTAAGTACCTTCCTTTTTCAGGTAAGTTTCTAAAATCAGCTCATTTCATTAAAAGGAAAGAAAATGTCATTGGGGATACTGATAGATAGTGTGCTCAAGCTGTGGGTCAACTTGGGCAGTATTGCCATCTTAATAATATTAACTGATATTAAATATTGCCATCTACGAAAATAGCATGTTCAGGTTATTCGGATCTTCCTTAATTTGCTTTAATTTCCACGGAAATTTTTCTTCCCCACATCTCCAGCTTCCCATACTTTTATACTATTACTATTAAACATGCTATATATACATATAGGTGTAGATGTGCATACAAACGGGACACATACAATACACAGTTGTCTATTGAAGTTGAGCATAAACATGTGTGAATATGTGTACAAGTGGTTCAAACTGTTGTATTAGTTTATAAACTTGTCTCTTGAAGTTGAAAGAGAATTAATTTGCTATATTAATTCTCTTTCAACTTTTACTTTTTAAATTCTCTTCATTTCTTCCTGTATTTCTGAATTTCCATCTGATGTCATTTTCTAATGCCAGCCCATGTGTTTCCACTCACTGGACTTGTACCATTGTTCTTCTATATACAACATTCTTATAAATACCAGGCCCACTAATACAAATATTGCTTCATGAAGTTTTTTTTTTTTTAAATCAACCAAAAACAAAGAAAGGAACTATGTAATTATGTTTTGTGTAGATAAAAGTATGTTTAACACTCTCTGGGAAATTTTGTTCTACGTGTGTTTGTGTGTGTGTGATTTCAAATTAATGTCTATACCATCTTGCAGGTTAAAGGGCTATCCTTGGTACTTCTTGACAGGCAGGTGTGTTAGCAACCAATTCTGTAAGGTACCTTAAATCTGGAAATGTCTTTTGTCTTCAATTTTGAAAAACCACTTCCCCAGCTAGCACACTTAGATTAGCTTTTCATTTTCAGAACATTTAATGATGTGCCACCGTCTTCTCGCCTCTAATATTTCCACTAAGTCTGCTGTTAATAAGATGGGGGCTCCTTCGTATGTGATGTATTGTTTTCCCTGTTCTGCTTTCAAGAGTTTTTTTTCTGTCTTTCAACAACTTAACTATGATCTATTACAGTGTGAGTCTTTTTGTATCTTCCTACATAGAATGCATCAAACTTCCTGAACATGTACATGTTTTCCATAAAGTTAGGAAGTTATCAGCCATTATATCTCCAAGCATTTTTCTGCCCCTTTCCTTCTGACCTGCCTTCTGACGCCCTGCACACGTGGTGGAAACCTAATGAGGTCCCGCATTTTTGTGAAGATGTCATTTCTCATTCTTTTCTCTCTATTCTTCAGATTTATCCAGCTTTAAATCTGTTTCTTTGGCCACACCAAATCAATTGCCAAAATATATAGAGATTTTTTTTTTTTCATTTTTGTTACTGTATTTTAACTCCAGAAATTTCTTTATAATTTATACGTCTATTTACATTTCCTACTGACAGAACATTCTCATCAAACCTTCTTGTAACTCTTAGTAATAGCTCCCCTAGGATCTAAGATGGACACCCATTCTGAGATATTTAGAATGGGTGCTTTTAAGTCTTTACACCCAATAGCTGAGAGTTTCTATTTCGTGTTTGTTTTCTTGTATGTGGGATATGCGTCTGTTTCTGCTGTATACCTAGTATTTGTTGAAAAGCAGACATTGCATGCAACTAGATTAACAATCCTGAATGCCATGTCCCCTTCCCTACTCTGTAGCCTGTCTCTGTTCTTTGCTTATTTGTTCAGTGACTTAGCTAGGCTAGTTCAGTGAGGTCTGTTTCTGCCTTACTGAGTTGCATTCTTGTACATACTTCCCTTGCTATCTCTTGTTAGTCTGTCTACTCTTGATGGGGCCGAGCCATTAATTAGCCCAGGATTGTGCTTATGTCTCCTGAACTCTTTAGGTTTTAACCATTATTTGAAAGGAGATTTGTTGTTTTTCCTATTTCAGGGACTTACATTTTTTCCTCCACATTTACTCAAGAATGAGCCACTTGGCTTCTCCCCAATCTCCAGTTGCTTCCAAGGAAGTACAACCTGTGCACACCCAGTTTCCTGACTGCTAGGGATGAAGGTAGCGGCTTCCTAGGAGTTGCCCCTAGATCTGAGTAGCTCATTATTCAGTGACTGTTGGAACAGAAATATGGCTAACACTTGTGTGGGTGAACTTCCACTCATCTTTGATGCGTCTGGGTGTGGATGGCGATTAATGCTTTTATGTGCAATCCACGTCATGCTCCGATTTGCTCTTCGCTGAGTACAGTCCAACACTGTGCTCGGCCCTCCATGACTCTCAGGGTTTGCTGCAGTCCTCAGTGAGTTCTTCTTGGCTGTCTCTTTTCCTGGTCCTCCCTACCTGCCTCTAGTTGACCCGCTGCAACAGGAGACAGAAAAGACTTCTGCCAACATTCTGTCTCTGAGCATGAAATCATGGCCACAAACCGAGCTCCAGGAGGGGGAGCCCTGAGTTCCACCTGCCTGTGACTTAAGTAGGGTAAATTTGGGGGGAGCTGGTAATGGAGTGGGTCATAGACTCTCACTCTTCTTGCTGAGTTTGAGTAGATTTACCTGAATATTTGTTTCTCCATATCCTTTATGCCCTTAAGACAATTAGCAGATACCTTAAAATTTTTGTTATAATTTTCACCAGTTAAATTGTGTTGTTGAGAAATACGTTCATCAAACCTACCCCTCTATTCACAGACACTTCTAAAGAACTGCGTAAAATGATACTCGGGACAGTCTCAAGCTACAAATTTAATTTTGAAGACCCACATAATACCATTTGACCAGAGAAATTAAGCAGAAACATTTGAAACCTCCCACAACAAACACGAGTTTGAGAAACGAAATTTATGTTAACTTAATTTTTATATTAAAAAATGATTTTTCTTATTTTTCTTAAACTTGTATCTTCAATAGTCAGAACCACTGTTCACTTATACTGTCAAGTCACTGGGAGTTACACCATAGTATATAATCACACCAGGATCCTGCAGTCAAAAGGTTGGTGGTATCATAATTCTAGCTAACATAGTTCTATCATGAATTCTACCATAATTCTATGTGAGTCAGAAAATGAATAAAGCCCTTCTTCCTCTGGAATTATCCAAAATCCTGTTGCTGTCCATGGTAAAGAAACATACATTCTGCTATTAATAACAAAACATACAGAAAAAAAAATCACTTCCGGTCTGGTTTCCCTCAATTCAGTTGTCATACTTATTCTAAGATGACAATTCTGAAAACTCTCCAGGAGGATGACAAGGAAACACTCAGCGAATGGAAAAGAATTGGAATGCTCTACATTCCCTTTCCTGGAAGTCCTAGACAAGAGCACACAGCGGAATCCTGCTAATGTTGACTGATTTACTGTGGGTTAAAATAAGCTCCAAGGAAATCTTTGCTTTGCTTTACTCTCAAAAGTCCACCCTTAATCTTCTGTGCATATCTAAACCAAATAAATTCTTCAAGGCCCCCTTCAAGTTGTGCCCCTGCCACACAGCCTTTAGTCTATGGAAGTTTACACGCTCTGTCCAACTCCTGACCACCCACAGCCCTGACGATCTTAAATACAAAGTGTAGACCCTGAAGACTAGTTTAAGTATAGCCACTTGAGCTATTTAACAACTGTTTCTCTTTGGTTGTAATGAATTAGTCCTCCAGAGAACTTCTCCCTCTCAAGCGTATTCAGCTTATATTTTCTGCTACTCTCCTGCTGAAATAAACTCCGCTGCCATTAGACCAAAAAAAAAAAAAAGGAACTAAGGAGCGCTTCCTACCTTTGGTTTTCCAGGGCTCCTCAAAATAGCTGTGGCACCCTAATTGGTTGTGTTGAGAAATAGTCTACTCCAAGTGTACAGCATGTCTACTCAATACTTTTCCTTCAATTCATTCATGTCAGAATAAACAAAAGCTGTGGCCATTAAAATTCAACACCACTTTCCTTATCCATCCAGTCCAACAGAACCTTAATATTATCATGGTATATGAATAGAAGGTCCAAAACAATTCACCTTTGGCTTTATGATTAAGCTTTATACAATTCCAACTGTAATTAATTCAACATAATTTCCTAATACAAAATCTAGCAAGGTCAAGGATCATTAGCTTAATTACATCTCCTTATTACGCTGTCGACTTTTTAAAAGCCATTTACTTAGAAGTATAACCTTTTTTGGCTGAAATACAATAAAAATAGTTTATTACTGTTGCATTCTTTGAATTGATTGGGTATGCTCTACAAATAGTTATAGGAATAGCATCTTCAAAAAATAGTAAATCTTTCAACATCTAAAACAAATCCAGATTCCACAAGACCTATGTTTGTCTAATTATAGCTTTGTATTTTGATGTGGTTTTCAATGTAAATACATTTTTAAGACTTGCAATTGGAATGTACTCTATTAAAAGCAGATGTTAAAAGTTTCAAAGTACCAAAACTTTATTATGCATCCCCCCCAAAAAAAAATTCTGAATTGCCTTCTTATAAGATATTTGGTGTTTCAGGCATTATTTTAGGTCGTCTATCTAAAAGGCAAATATAGCTGTTCAAATCAGCCAAAATACCTCTGTCAGAACAACTAAAATAATTTAAATGAATACAAAAATCTAGACTTGTGCTATTCAGTTGATTGTTCAGCCTGTCACCTAGTGAACACTGAAATCTCCATTGGCTATAACAAAACATTTTCCAAATTCTAGAATCGAATCCTTACTTATGTAAGCAAAGCAGAAGCAGGATTCACAGGACACATAGAAACCCTCTTTTTTCCTTTTTTATAGCTGTCAGGATTTCAGCATCAGACACATACATTCCCCCTAATTCCTCAACAGAGCAGGAAAAAAAAAAAAAAAAAGCCTTTTAATGGCAATTACTGATTCATGTAAGAATGTTTAGGGGCATTATGTTATGTGTAACATATGAAAGCAGCTGAATGATAAATGTTTCTTTTCTCATCATCATTATGAATTTTTAACAACATTAAAAAAACTTTTTTAGAGGTTAGGTCATCAAGTACAATGGAAAGATTAAACAGGATGCTAAATGTCCAATTGCTTGATATTTAACATCTGTATTAAATGTGAATTTTAAAGAATCCCTTCACTACCCCCCTCCTGCTATTTATAATAAATAGCAGATTTAACTATCTATTTCTCTAATCATACTTCCAGAGGCTGAAGCCCAACAACAAATAGTTCTTAACCTAATTCTTTGGGCAGAGTAGTCTAATCTGATAAACAGAAGAAACCCAGGATAAGATTCACTTGTGTTGCATTAAATGGTTGCACAAATATTGTTTTTGTTTTGTATTTTAGGGAAGGGTCTACAGGGTGTTCAGGGTCTCACTTCTGGATCGGACTCATAGTGATCCGCCTGTTTACAGCTTCCCAAGAGCTGGGATTACAGGCATGCGCCACCACATCCAGTCTCAACTCCCATCTCAGCGCGCCCTGGGGCTGGGGTTGGCACGGCAGGCCCAGGGACAGAAGCCCCAGCCCCTGAGCCCACTTGCAGGTGCTTTTGGTAAAGTATTTTTAAAATAATGCAGATTTCTCTTATTCAACCTTATTAACTTCTGTGTGCAACTTCAAATCATGAGTAGCAGGTACCTTTACAGACACTGTACACACAATTAGACATTACTTACTAAAAGGATATTTAATGGAACTGGCTCTTTGGTGTTGAGGGGTGAATAAAAAGTGTCATCGGGTGACATCTGGTGAAAGCTAACCATTGTGGCTGTCTGCTTCTAACCACTATTTCCATGCCACTCTTGCAGTGGCCCTCATTTTTATTGCATACAGAAACTCATGTGTACAAAGCTCAAATCACTCAGATAAACTTTCATTTGACTGGACAAATGCCATTTTAGGTGCATCATCTATGTGCTTGTCAAAATTGGTTAGAATATGAAAAAGTTTTTTTCCAAATGCCTCCACAGAAAATTTTATAAGCATAAACTACAGTAATTGAAAATTGAACATACGTGAAAAAATACAAATTCAAATCATTTTTAAAGTATATATTCTGGTCTCTACATATACCAGATACAATATTCACATAAAATTCTTTGCATCCACATTTATGACTTAATTAGGAAGAGCACAGGTTCTGGGGCTGGATGGCTGGGTCTGAGCCCTCTCTCTGCTCTTCCCAATGTGGAAGCATCCTGGGACTCACCCAAGACTCCAGCTCTGTAGAGTGAAAACGATGCTCTCTCTCACAGGAGTGAGGATTCTGTCAGTTAACATAAATAACGCATGAAGAACAATAAAGGGTGTGCAGTGGATGACTTGTACAGCATGCCTTATGGTTTCCATGGTTACTGTTCTTGTCACAATTACTGTTACTCCTACCCCCCTGTTCCCCACAGGACACAAGACTGACCAGAAACTGCATTCAGAGATGGTTCTTACTTCCCAAATCATTCCAAACTAAATTCTCATTCTCTATTCAACAGCTTGGGTTATATTTAATTTAATTTAAGCTTTACTTGGTCATGGAAGATCCTGAGGTGATTTAAGGTTACTATCTGCACTAACAATCACTTTGATTATGCTGACAATGGAGAAGAGAGTAGACTAAACTTTTGATAACATTGCTAGAGCATTCCTTAAAATTGGGCAAGGGTGTATGTGTGTGGATATTTAAACATAGGCATCGTAGAAAACCATTTTCTCTACTTTCCTCTTTACTCCTTAAGGGATAAGGCTGCTGCTATTTTACCTTAGCAGGTTAATATGTAACTCTGGCATGTAAATGTCACACTTGTTTGCTTGTGAACAATGATGTCAAATTATAGTCTGGTTAACCAGCACATATCTTCTCAGCTAATCTCCTCATGTGGAGGACTTCAAAATAAAGCACAGAAGAAGAAATCATCACAGAGTAAATTTAAATATGTTTCAAGAGGGCAGGGGAGATGGCTCAGTGGAATAAGCGCTTCCCTGGCAAGCGCAAGGGCCTGAGTTCAATCCCCGGTTCTGCCAAAATAAATAGATAAATAAATAAATAAATATGTTTCAAGAGAAAACTATAAAATTCTTCTGTCTTTAGTTCCTTTGAGGAAAGGAGACTGAAAGTACAAGATGTTTATCATTACCAATAGTCTAACCGTCCTGAGAGCAGCCCACTTTCTCTTATGTGAAACGGCAAGGTGCCCAACTGTAGAATCTTCTATTATCATCCTGAAGATGTCTCGGCTGTGACAGTAAAATCAACACTGGCACTTCATTAAATACCAGTGCATTCGACCAGCCTCACTTTCAAAAAGACAGATCACAGAAAAATTATTTGACTATTTTTAAATATTTAAAGAAAACCAGAACTTCCAGCTTCCACTGTATATAAGAACAATCACTTGAAATACCGTCATAAACATGGGCCATGGCGTGAAAAGCTATTAATTTTACTGGAAATGAATCATGAGGGACAGGGCGTCTGCACAGACAGTAAGTACGCATTTCCCATAAAACAGGGAACTATTTGCACGCATCCTGAAAAATACACTTTCCTTAAACAAAATTCTAAACGTCTCAAGGAAATGAAAGGCATAGATCTTTCTTCTCAACAAGACAAAGTTATATAAAATGGTTTTGTCTGTAAAATATCTTTCTGCAGCACTTTTTCTCTCTACCGTACAGGGGGGAAAAAAAACCTTTTTTTTCTTTTTTTATCCTTTCAGAAACAGATCTGAAACGCAGCGCTCAGAACCAAGACCTGGGCCAAAGAACTGCCGAACACGCTTATCAGGTGTTGTGATGGAGATATTTTCATAAACCCTGCTTGAAGCTGGAGGTCGACAGTAGCGTCCTTATCAATAAGCACAGATCACAGCGTTGGCAAAGTTCCTTACCTACAGTTTATGAAATGTCTTAACGACAGAGGTGACTATGCTAAGCTGGCACTCGATACAGATGTGCTGCTTACATGCAAAGAGGCCCCCTAATGCCAACAGTTTAATTAGTAGCTTTGATGAGACATAAATCATAGTTGAGCAAGCTAAAAACTGACTATTACGCCAAACAGAGCATGAAGTCTCAGTCTCGGGCAAAACATGAGATGTCTTCTTTATCTGAATTCTCTTGGTGTAAAAAAGTGGTGCTGGAAGTTGAGGAGGGCATAGTCTGTTTTTCAGAAAATAGAGTGGCTGGACAAGAGACTTCCCACACCCTCTGCCAAGTGACAGTTCCAGCTGTCTGGCTCTCCTGGGCGTGTGTATTCTCCCTCCCCGTTCCTTGCTCAACTAGCTTTTCCATCTCCACCAGGGTCTATAAGAAGAGATACGGAAGGCCAGTGAGACAGACAGCCCAGGGGACTACAGCACCTGCTTGGACAAGCTCAGGCCAGTGCAGAGCTCCATCCCCACCACCACATGCCACACCAGCCCTATCCCCAGGGGCAGGATGAGCTGGCCACAGAGTCCGTGCATAGTGGTACATGCCTATAATCCTAGCACTGGGGAGGCTGAGAACAGGAGGATAACTGTGAGTCTGAACGGCTTAATGAGATCCTGTAACAACCAAATATATTTTAAAAAAAGAAGAGATACAATGACCACCTCAGGGCATTATATGCGCAAATTCACCATGGAAGAATTTTAAAGTATGTATGCAGCCAGAGAAAATGTGGTTTTTCTATTTACTGTTGTTCCCATTAACACTTTCACTTTCAGCTTGTTACTATGACATCAATGATTTTCTTGTTTTTAAATCATTGCTGGGCATATAAGTACAGATATTTATAAAGTCCTCCACTCTTAGTCAGCTAGCTTAATTTATTTTTCTTTTTCTTTCTTTTATTTTCTTGAGAAATAAATATGAATGAGACAGTTTCACAGCTGATTAGTAGGACAGTTTTGATAATCAATACATTGTACATTGTTATCTTCTTAGTGGTTATCCACAGTACAAGAAGCAGCCAGGATATTCTGTTCAAACGCTATTCGTACACCTCTTTCTTCTCATTGAATTAAGCGAAAGTAGCTGTATATCTATCTTAACTATTTTGTATATATAAATACAAAATGATCTTCCCTTTGTATCCCCTTTTCTTGTTTAGTCCTGTCAGAGGTGAATATTCTATTGCCATCTAAATACTAAGGTGTCTGAATTCAAGCTAGTTTAATTTAACAAATACTTACCGTCTACATGTTAGGTACAGTCCCACTCACTATAGTCACTGACCTAAGGTTATCAGAAACCAGCTATAATGCAATGAAAGGCTCCAAAAAATTCAACTACATCATGCTTGGTTTGCATCCTTCTGAGAATAACAGAATGTC
>NW_004524593.1:6528363-6529398 GCF_000260255.1 Octodon degus | reverse complement strand
TGGTCCAGCTCTCCCACTCAGATCTAAGTCCTTCTCTATACCCAACCAGTCAATGGTCCAGCTCTCCCACTCAGATCCTTTTCCTGGCTGAACTGGCAGTTTCCCAGTGCTAGGCAGGTTTCCGCTCTGAAACCAGTATCAGTGCAAACAACTCTGGATTGTGTTCCTAGCTACAACTTCTAGGTTGGAGACAAAAAATCCAAGCCATAACCCCATTCGCTGGTCCTCACCTCTTCGTCTTACTCATGTCACAAGCTAGATCAAAAGATCTAACATGTGGGGTGCCCGGGAGACAGCTCAGTAGAATAAGCACTTGCCTGGCAACACAAGCACCTGAGTTTAATCCCCGGTTCCACAAAAAAAAAAAAAAAGAAAGAAAAGAAAAAAAAATCTAACAAGGAATGGAAATGTCAGAAGCAGATCTAAGATCTTCCACATGTTAAGTACAAGTGTGACCATTTAGCTGAGTTCGAACATCTAACAGGAAAATATCAATCCCATTATCACTTAGTGGGAAATGGACTTCTTGTTTTCTCTGCTCACTTTTTATTTCCACCTATATTAACCCTCAAATTTTAATCAAGCACAAATTTATTTCTGAACAACTACTTCTACAATGGTTGAGACTTTTGGAAATAAGTATTATAACATTACAAATAAGAGTCAGGGCAGTATCACTTGAAGGAAATTGTCTACTGCTGTACTGGGCTAGTCCTGGTGAACTGCAGGTTCTGAAATTCTAACGTTTGCTATTTTCACATGGCCCGCAGTACATAACGGTTTTGAAATTTTTCTCTACTTAAAGTTCATGCTGCTGCCAGAAACCCTGTCCAAGCTCAGAAAGCGCAAGAATACTCACTTGCTTGGCCTTCGTCTTTGAGATGGTGTCAGAAATAGGTTTCTTTCTCTCCTTTACAGCAGTCTTAGAAAATAATTCCTCAAATTCATGGCAATCTATGGATGGCTCTTCAATTTTTTCCCAAATAAGTGATGGGCTGGAGTCTCTAAAGTTAAGCAAAAGAATAATGAAAGGGA
>NW_004524593.1:6526017-6528223 GCF_000260255.1 Octodon degus | reverse complement strand
GGGAGGGAGAGGGGTAGCCAAGGAGGGAGAAGTGGGGAGAGAAAGATAAGAAAAAAATTTGTATCAACTTGATGAGCAAGTTAAAAATACCATCCATATACAATTAAACCCTTTGCCCAGAAATAACTTCCAGGACCTCTCAGTTATCACTGCATAAAAACCTAAGAGGGAGGTCCCTCTCAAGTAGACTACGAAGGCAAGACACATCCGGCATCTCACAGCCCCACTGGGACTGGTTAAATGTCCAGGAGAGGGTCCTCCATCACTCCACCTTCCCCACCTACTGTTATGCGGCTACTCACTGAGTCCAGGCTCATTTAGTACTATCTAAAAAATACACTTAAAAACAAAACAAAACCAACTTGAAATCATCTATCCAGGGTAAATGAGTTTAGAACATGTTTTAAAATAATTCATCAACATATACAATTGACGTGATTTCTACATAAAAAATGAACTGCATAGTTAAAATATAATCAAGATATACAGATTCTTGCCTCCTAATAGGATTTAGTGAAGAGAAAATTAACACACACACAAAAAAAGAAAATGAGCCTGGTAAGTCAATGATTCTAAATGCATAAAGGAATCACAAGTCAGATGGAAGAAGGCCAGTGAAGTTTACAATACACATTTTTCCCACCCCCACCAAGCCTCCCAACACTGTCTCAGTGACCAGGGAACCAGGTCATGGACTACGTACGTACAGTGAACAGTGTGCCTGCCCCACCCCCAAGGCGGGCTGAGCCAGCCACAGCAAACCTGGTGAGATTGATTCTTTTACAATCACCATTCCCAGCTCTAATTTCATGACTTCACAATATGTCCCCAATCATGTATAGAAGTGCCATGAAATTCTCAAAATTAAATTATTTCATACACAGAGTGGGTACATTTTTATATAAAGAGCTTCTGAATAAAAAAGTCCTACAGGGGCTGGGGAGATGGTTCAGTAGAATAAGCACTTGCCTGGCAAGCACAAGGGCCTAAATTCAATCCCCGTTTCCCCCCCCCCCCCAAAAAAAAAAAAATCCTACGAACTGGATAACATAGTAAAGTGAGTTTGTGCTTTTATAAAGGATGCCAACAGCACCCTCAGGAGTCAGCATGATGGAAGATTTGATTTACATTTGTACACTGTTGGAAGAAATGAAAACTGAGGGGCTGAGGAGATAGCTCAGTGCACTAAAGCGCTTGCTTAGGCCAGTCCAGGCAAGCCCAGGGACTGCAGTTCGATCCCAGGTACCACATGCGGCGCCAGCCCCGCCCCCAGGGGTAGTGGCACATGCCTGTTATCCCAGCACTGGGGAGACTGAAAACTAGAGGATCAGTATGAGTCTGAGCTGCATAGTGAGACCCTGTAACAACCAAATACATTTTAAAAAATAAATAAAAGTAAAAATAAAAATAAAAAGGACATGAAAATTGAAACAGTGGAAAGAGAGATGTTTGTACGAAAGAACTGGATTCAAAGTGTTTTGCTGAACAACCATTACTTGTTTTACATATAAGCAGTCAAGCCCTGTAAGCAAGAAGCAGAGCGTGTATGCAAAGAAAAACAGACCCTCCTGGCCCTAAGAGACGTGCTGATAACCACAGATGGATATAGGTACATCTCACATACTGATATATTTTACATAGTTAAAATTTTGTATGGTATTTATAAATTTGTTACATATATATTATTTGCTTTAATTCATTGATAGTGCCTGAGACTTAAATTTAAATAAATTGTTTTGTTAAATATTGATGTAAAAATGTATACAAAAGCTTTAGTCATACACAAAAAAAAGACGTTAAACTGGACTTTTCCAAAAGTAAGGTACTTTGCTGTCTTCACACTGACAAACTGGGCAAAGAGGAGCTTATACTCGCATTACCTTTTACTATGAAGTTGAATCCTTGTCCAGTAAAGAGGCTTCATTGGCCGACAAGGCTCTATAGGCTGCTTCCTACTCCCTCTGTCCTGATTCATCCCTAATCCAAACAGGCCACTTGGCAATAGAGGAGGAAGAAATCCACAAACTTGTGGCGTTGGTAAAGTGCTGGTCCCAACTTGTGGGGAGAGTGAAGGGTCCGGTCCAGGGAGCAGAGGGGGAGGTGGGGGTGGGGGAATTCCTGCCCCAGGGGGAGCCAGAGGTGGGGCAGGAGGAGGCAGAATCCCCATACCTGGCAATGGAGGAGGTGGAGGTATCCCACTTCCAGG
>NW_004524593.1:6513048-6525426 GCF_000260255.1 Octodon degus | reverse complement strand
GGGAGGGGGATGAACAGAACGTGCTCCCTCACCAGGCAAAGGGGGAGGAGGGGCTGGCAGCATTTCAGAACCTGGCAAAGGAGGGGGCGGGGGGACCCCTGCACTGGGCAGAGCAGGCACTGTCACGCCAAGGGCAGGTGGGAGAGTCTCCACAGCCAGACCAGGAGTGGCGCAGGGGGGCTCTGTGCAAGGCAGAGGTGGTGCGGGCGGGGGCGGGCTGCTACCGCTGTTTCCGGAGGGGGCGCAAACAGCGCGCTCACGGCTGGTTTCAGAGTCAGCGTGCAAAGGAGGATGCGAGGCCTGCGGCCCCGGCTGTCCCGGACCTTCAGGCAGCAGAAGGGGCGGAGGGGGCGGAGGCTGTGACACAGCCGGTACGGGCTGCTGGGCATCAAGCTGTACTGATATTCTCCTTGAAGACACAATCAAAGAAATCTCAGAACAGAATTTCGTCTGAGGTCCAGAAGCTGAAGGTGCCGCGGACTCCTCTCCAGACTCGGCCCCAGGCGGGCCGGCCGACGGCCACGCCAGCAGCCCGCCCCCCTCCGTCGGGGAAGTCTGTATTGACTTTGCCTGAACAATCCTGCCAAGGTGAGCATCCTTCCCTTGGGGCCCGAGAGCATCGAGACAGACGCCATCCGCGGCTGGCACTCCATTCTCAAGCCGCGGCGGGCTGCTGGCCACGTCCACGTCCAGGGCGGGGTACTGCTTCTCCAGTTCAGCTATTTTGGTCCTCAGGTCCTCGATGGTCTGCTCCAGCCGCTGAATTACAGTTGCCTGTCCCTCAGACTTCATGCCAAAAACTTCCTGAGGGGGGACAAGGCCAGACACAGGTCAATATGAAAGCAGGAAAAATCAGAATATCAGAAAAATAATTATCAAAGTAAGCAAAATTGTATTTGTTGGTTGTAATGCTTCCAAAGAGATCCTTTCGCAGAAAGACAGTGTTAATCTGTCTGTATGCCTTGTTTTTCTATCCTTGGGTTTTAAAGTGGTTCACACACATCACCATAAGATCCTAATTTCATTACTGATCTCATATCCAAATGATGCTAAGGACAAACAGATGACAGAGAACAGGAAAGCATCTGAACAGCAATTCTTTTTTATCTTTCTTTTTTCCTTTTCTATTGGTACCGGGAATCAAACTCAGGACCTTGCACTTATAAAATAGCACTTGTGCCGCTAAGCTATAACCCCAGCCCCTGACAATCCTTCTTATTTCTAAAATAAACTTCTTCCTGCCTAGGAACATTTGCTATTAGGATATTCTTTAAAGACACTTTTAAAATAATTGAGTCTTAATGGAAATCATTATCTTTTAAAAATAACCACTGAATTTTTTTTTAAATATTAAATTTCTAATAAGTGAAATATTTTTAACATCTCTAAGAGGATGGGCACATGAGGATATGCCACATCCCTTTATGCCACTTACTACAATTTTAGTACTTTGCCCACAGCATTTTAAAGAGTAATAATTGATGGATTTCCATGACTGATAAGGATGAGCACTTCAAATAAGCAGTATTTTAAGATAAACTATATTTACATTAAGTATTCACATAAACATACATATGCCATATCAGTCAGTATTTTTCTAATCAAAGCCTAAAGTATTATACTATACAATTTAGAAAAGTGTGCTATATTTTCTAAGTAGCCTATGGTAAAAGGAATAACTATTGTAAACATTTTTACATCCTATTCAGCCACACTAAGTTCCTCGCTCTAATCATGATGCTAATAAATACAAGCAAGCAAAACACAGGACACTAGTTTTCCAATTCAACCTAGTTAAGTGCGTACAACTATTTCAATGTTTCACTCTGGATTAGCTAAAGATAACGATCATGTTCACTTTCCCAGTGTAGCCTTACAAGTGATGGTTCACCATAATCGGTATTTTTTTGGTTATCCTGTTATACAACTAGAGTTCTTACTTGCCCACTAATGATTAGCATACAGAAAGGTTAACTGATTCATGACACACAGAAGATCCTGGGAGATTTTCCAAAATTCAATTTTTTTTTCAATTTTTAGATATTACCTAGGGCAGTGCTTTTTCATCTTAGGTTTGATTACAGTAAAAATATATAAAAATTAAGAACAGTTAACAAAACAATATTTAAAAAACACACAATGAAGAGTGTGAGACCTCACACAGTAGTAATCAATACACTCCTATCTCCACAGATTGATGCGTCCACAATCTCAGGTCAGCCATCCTGTCAGCACAGGTCCTGAGGTGAGTGACAACAGGCATAATAGTACAGCCACTAGAACAATATCTAGGATTTATAAATTTTAAATTACATAGTTAGGCAGTGAAAGACAAAGGAGAACCCTATTATACATGTTCATTAGCACAAGAAAAAGGCTTGTGTGGGCACAGCTGGCCCGAGTAGCGCCCTATTGAGCCTTCCCACCCCCAGTCCCCACGAGGAAGCCTGACCTATTCGCCCTGCACTGTTTCCCAGCATGCTATAAACAGAAAGAAAACACGGGAGTGGTATGTAGGCTTTATGCAGCCGCTTACCACGAATGCACTTCACTCTTTGCTATGAGCGTGAGATAAACATTCATCCTAACTGGTACAGATGCGCCTCACTCCTCCCCCAAACTGAGGGGGTTCACGGGTCTGGCTGCTGCTCCGGACCACCCTTTGCCAGTCCCCAGCCAACTGCACACTGTGTCTTCCGGATCTGTCTGCCTCTTCATGTGTCTCATAGCACCTCAAGGGCAGTTCTCGTAGGCTAGCATGGATGGCCTAGGACAATCACTTAAGTGGAATCCACTCCAGACAACGTGCCAGTTAGGCTGGAGCGGCTCTTCTAAATCCCCACCTTCCCCTTCCATACACTGAAGTGGGGAGAAAAAGCCCTATTTCTATACTTTTATAGCCAGTTTGAGCCACTTAGATGGGATTAGTCACACAGAGGTTTAGAATTAAGAACCATGCGCCTCTGTTTTTTGATTGTTCTGTTGACAATGAAAATGGGAGAATTTGAAGTTTCCTGGGACAGTCCTCCAACATCCACTCTCCAGTTTGCAATAACGATCTCTAAGATTTGAGCCTGCCTGGCCGATCGGGGTTCAAAAGCCATAAAAGTTTCCTTTTAGAAATCGACCCATTAAGCTTTCCACCTTTCCATGGAAATACTTTATTTACATAGTAAAGCCTTCTGTTTAAGAGACCTAGCATATTTTCTGGTCCTATAGCAAGGCTTTCCTAATATGAGCAGATACCAATATTTCAGAACAAACTGTGAAAAACAATTCAATTTTTTCCCTTATAAGAGAAATTAAAAACTAAATAACTGCACCACCTTATTTTTTAAAATGATTTTATTATAGAGTGGTGTCTTGGTTCACAAAATTCATTTTACAGTTTTAGAAGACAGAAAAATGTGTGCGTTTGTATGGAAAAAGATTCCCATGGACATATCTGCTGCCCAATTCAGAGTTTGCAAACAACAAGAAAACTTTCCCAAACACTGCTGTTTGCAAGCAAAACTGGGTACAAACACAAAGGCTCATGAGCTCAAGTGCCACTGAGAAAAACATATATGAATTCTTAGATCTAAAATTATGTTCAGGGCTGGGATATAGCTCAGGGACACAGCGCCTGCCTGGCAAGCATGAAGTTGTCAGTTTGATGCTTCATACTAGAACTAAATTTAAAAAATGCAATTATTTTCAGTGCAAATTTTGGGGGAAAATATATAATCATATAATATATATAAAAGCTTATGGGGGCTGGGGAGAGGGCTCAGTGGAATAAGTGCTTCCTTGGCAAGCACAAGGGCCTGAGTTCAATCCCTGGTTCTGGGGGGAAAAAAAGCTTATGAAAAGATAATCACTTTTGTAATATTTGAGATTTTCATTCATTTCCCAATGGCCTGTGACAATTTTAATGTGCAACTTCATTTTTATAAGCCTGTCACATAATCACCCTTGCCAAATGAACTGCCAAGAATCAGTTTCTTTTGGGTTTGTTTTTTTTTTGTTTGTTTGTTTGTTTGTTTGTTTGTTTTTTGTATTTTAGGGAAGGGCCTACAGGGTGTTCAGGGTGTCATTACTAGATCAGACTCCTAGTGATCCACCTGTTTACAGCCTCCCGAGAGCTGGGATTACAGGCGTGCGCTCTCATGCAGTCTCAGTTGCCATCTCAGCACACCCCAGGGGCAGGGCTAGCATGGCAAGCCCAGGCGATCAAACCCTCGGCCCCTCCACCTGCTTGCAGGCGCTTTAATCTGCTGGGCTATTTGGCCAGCCCAAAAATCAGTTACTTTGTGTATGATTCAAGATCTCCACCATCACCTTCTCCAAGTTCAAGAGCTCCAACACCTTCTGCAAGGTTGGCAACTTTACCTTATGTTATATCATATGGCCTAACACACCCTAAATGTCACTGGAAAGCTCACCCTGCCAAAACTAAAGCAAATGGATAGCAACAGATGGCCTGCGACAGAGCTGGGAGGTGAGTAAGAGTTGAACATGATTTTATAAATGGCATACTTATTAGTTTGTGTTTTTTGTTTTGCATTTTACTTATCTTTAAATTGATGGTTAAGGCCACATAATAATGTAGAATTTAAAAATAAGGTACTGAGGATAACCTTTAAAAGTTTAAAATGTGGGGCCAGGGAGATGGCTCAGTGGAATAAGCACTTCCCTGGCAAGCACAAGGGCCCGAGTTCAATCCCTGGTTCTGCAAAAAACATAAAAAAAAAAAAAAAGCTTAAAATGTAAAATATAATAAGAACTAAAATCAAGAAATGACAGAGCAGGGGCCAGGGAGAAAACTCAGTGGTCTAAATACCTGCCTGGCAAACCCAAGGACCCAGGTTCAATCTCTCGTACTGCATGCCATGCGGGCCCCCACACTGTGCTGGCCACTGAAACCCAGCATAGTGGTGCACGCTATAACCACAGCACAGAGGAGGCTGAGATACAAGGATCACTGTGAGTCTGAGCTGTGTAGCAAGACCCTGAACCAAGTGAATAAATCTTAAAAAAAAAAGGAAAGAAAAGAAATGACAGAGCAAACTGTGGAGACTAAAATTTCAAACCTGAATCTATAACAGACCAGTGTTGGCTGTGCAGTACAGGAAGGTGGCAGCATTGAAGCATCTTGAAGAAAATGACTAACCATAACACAAAAAGACTGAAATCTTTATAGAGAACTGTTACATAGGTAAATTCTATGGCGGACATCATTAAAGAAAGCTGGGGCAAGAGATTAAATGATTCTCACACTGTTCTCACTGTAGCAAGAACAAAAATATCAATTTGCTAGAATCGCCATTCTCCTCCATGAACTACCCTTACACAAAGAACTGCTGCCCTACTCAGGGTTATAATCCTCCTTTTTCCATTCCAGGAAAAGCAGTTAAGCTCATCGCAAACCTTCACTAAATAGCCTGGAAAGAAAGCCTATCCACTCACTGTTAAGGTAGCCAAATGGATACAGGATTTTGGGTTCTGAATTTAGCTAAGAGTCAAAGAATCCTTTCCCCCTCCTTTTCCAGGCTGTCCATGGAGGGAGGGTTGGCTCCTGGAGAGAACCACTTCTCAGTGTCAGCAGAGAGTTTGGCCCAGAAGCTCTCTGGAGAAGGCTGCCCGGCTTATCAGCAGTTAAGAGCTAATTGCTCTGTGTTATTCCCCCCCCCCGAGATTTATAAAGAAATTTACATGGTAAACAGTGATCATTATTAGGAAAAAAATGCCTATTTTCTGACCATTTGGTCAAAGATGTTACACTCAGGATCCACAGAAAGCAAAGATCTACAGGGCCTACTACTGACAAAGCCCAGATTTAATCTCTAAGAAACCACGGTACTTGGAGGTTCACCAAAAGCCCTCAACTTAGGGCCCTGCTACCCTATGTCCAGTTTCTGAAACTTTATCTGGGTCCCTCTAGTGTACAGCTAGAGGACAGCCAATCAGATTCTCAAGAGACTTGACCCTGGATAAATGTACTTTCATTATCCTTAGACTGCTTTTCAAAAAGACACGGCATTTCCAGACCTTGTACAACAGTTTACCCAGTGTCAGTGGTTGTTATGATCAAACATTAAATAATTTTTTAAAAGATGAAATGGAAAAACACAATCTTGGCCATTTTGTACAGAATTTATATGATGATTAGGTCCTTATAAGCAGAGGAAAGATAAACATATTTTAGTCAACACAATAAATAATACACTTTAAGTAATATTTGAGATTAATATTTTAAATTATTATTTCACAACTCTAAATCATTAAAAGTGGTACACTTTGCCATCCACTTTGGCTCAATGATTATATAGGATAAGGCAGCCAAAATTCCTCCATTCCTGTGTAATCTTTCATGTGGGTGGTGGTGTTAGTTCTTCTAAATTGTTTGAACACTTGCATATCATGAATTACAAATTGTCATTGAAAATTAAAATATTCACACAAAAAACATTTCTCCAAATGCAAGATTATCTGATTCCCAGAAAAAGAAAACGCTGCCTTCACATTAAGGTTACAACTGTCAAGAAGGAAGCCAAGATACACTCAAGTAAAGCTTTTGCTGAAAAGCTAATCTGCTCATCTGTGAAACTTTATCATGTTTACTATGTAGGCAGGACACTTTCAGAGCCCAGAATATAGCAATTGCTTATTGGTAAGTGAACGCTAACAGTTTCCCTTGTATGTTTTGGTATGAGATATGTAATTTATTTTTTACCATTCTCAGATTTTCAAGTTCTAGTAAGTTACTAAGCATTTATCACTGTCAGGTTTACTTACTTTATTTATTTATTTATTTATTTATTTATTTATTTATTTTTGGCAGAACTCAGGATTGAACTCAAGCCCTTGCGCTTGCCAGGCAAGCACTTATTCTACTGAGCCATCTCCCCGGCCCCAAGGAAACTTTAGTAGACATTTTCAAGCAGAATCTTACTTTTCATTGATTCATATAAATTCACTACCTGAAGGTCAGCGAGATACTCAGCAGACTAAGCGCCTGCTCAGGCAAGCGCAGAGACCAGGGTTTGATCCCCAGCACTATGTGCTGTGCCAGCCCCATGCCCAACACCCTGAACCGGTGACTGAGTCCAGGTGTGGTAGTGCACGCCTGTCATCCCAGTGCTAAGGAGGCTGAAGACAGAAGGATCACGGTAAGTCCAAGCTGCGTAGTGAGACCCTATATCAAATACATGAAAAAAAAAATACATAAATTTTGTATCTGTCATATTTTAATTTCTAAAGCATTCTAAGGTTTTGGAATGAACCAACAGACTTCCAAGTCTGCAATAAATCAAAACATGCTAGAAATGATCCTAAATTTTTTAAAATTCAGATTTTAAATAGATATGATCATGTATCAAAATAAAGTACAAAATTTTCAGGCTTAAAAAGAAATTAAGAAAAAAAAAGATATTAAGAAAAAAGGAAATATCAAAACATGGTAAACTATAAATAACTTACCTAAGGGCTTCTCACATAGAACATGTTATAGGAAAGAAAAGCTTTATGCATAGAAAATGCAAATGGCTTCTACAGTCTTTATAATGAAACAAATCATGGATTATTGAAAACTATGGGTTTTTTTTAATTATGTTCTTGAACTAGAATGAATGCTAAACTTTTCCAAGACCTTCACCATGTGAGAAAGAAATACAAGATGAAGGAAGGGAGATCCGAGTTCTAAATCGTAAGTGTTGAGCGCTGTGGCTGATGAGCAGGTTGACGTGAGTGAAGGCTAAGGAATCCTCATGAGGAAAGAAGCTCTGTGAAAGTAGTAATACATTTGGGAAGGAGGGTTGGGGGAAAGGAAGCAAGAAGAAAGGAGGGATTTTGGTGTCGCTCCTCCTCGTAGCTTATGAACTCCTTCTCTTGTTATCTCAACTAGTGTCACAGCCATGGCCTCGGCCATACTCCAAAAGTAACACATGCCTTAACTGACCTCAATAATGCAAGGAAGGGAAACACTACCATTTCACATCCCTCACATGATCCGTTGGTATAAAGAGAAGCTGTGTCTTTTGTTGTTTTTACCTCAGAACCACCTTCCTTGCATTAACACTCAACACTTAAATGTCATAATGAAACATCCTGAAGAACAAAGCTTGTGGAAAATCAAATGGCATGAAGTAGGAACATGAGCCAGGCTGTGTAGCTGCCCCTCGCCCCGTCACTCTAAGGGAACAGTTCTCTCAGGACTGCTCATACCCTCCTCATCACTAAATACTGTAGCTTTAACACTGGCTCTTAGAAAGAATCCAGGACTCTCAATCACCATCTTCTACAATTTTTCACTCTCATCTTCACGTTTATTTTTCTGTGTTCCTGCCCCTAGATTTGTAGAGAAAAGTGGAAAGATGTCAGTCAACCTTGCATCAGTCAGGCCTAAGAACCTGCCTGTCCAACCAGTCCCCAGTAGGTGCCAATTTGCTAGCTCAGGGACAAGCTTAGCGATGCACAGACTGATTTCCACCATAGGAAAAGTTACCCTGACACTATTTTAGTCTTGGGCTGCTATTTTTTCCTGCTTCACATCAACAAATAAATTGGGATTCTCATCATGACACGCAGTTTACTTAAGCACGTTAAAGGATGCTATTCATGTTAACTCTTCCAAACAGTATTATACTAAGGTTCGATCAATTCATGGCATTCGAGGTTGTTATAAATAGTCTCCACAAATGCTGTATTAATCAATACTGAACCACTGCTCCTAGAAAGATGCAAGGTTAGAAGCCTGTAGGCCTTTGGTGATGTTTTTGCCAAGTGACCAATATATCATCCCTTTTAAATCTGTGTTTCTGTTGAAAGACGCTGATTTAATGCCTCGCATTGACGCACAAACGTAGAACTGATGATGGCCGAGGGTGCTGGAACCCATGCCTGAACAAAGCTCGTCTCTGCAAAATGCAGCCATGCATTTTCTCCATAAGGTACGCCACAGCCTTCCTGACTTACGAACACCAGCGACACTGAACATTACACTTGGGGCCCAGGTGGAAAAAGCATACCATTAAACATCATGCAAACAACAACTTGCTTACAGAATAGGGCTGAAACAGGAAAGCAGGGCTGGTTCCACCTCCCCTGGGAGGTGCAAGGGACCTTTACCTGGCTGCGCATGTCTGCAGATAACCAGGCTATGGGGGTACAGATTTGGACGATCCTAAATGTACCACATGAGTGCTGATTTGGGGGATAAAATACATTTGAGGGCCAGCCAAATAGCTTGGTGGATTAAAGTGCCTGCTTCAGCAGACAAAGGGGCCGCAAGTTTGATCCCCTGGCCTGCCTTGCTGGCCCCACCCCCAGGGCACTCTGAGATAGTAATTGAGACTGGGCATGGTGGGGAGTGCCTGTAATCCCAGCTCTTGGGAGGCTGTAAACAGAAGAATCACTACAAGTCTGATCTATGCAGTGAGACCCTGTAGACCCTGTACGCCCAGTCCTAAAAAAGAAGAAAAAAAGAAAATTTGAGCAAGAGTTTGGGTCTTAAGCACAGAATCTGTGTATAATGAGGGTTGATTATATCATTAAATTAACTTTTAAAACCAGAGACTTGCTCAGCTATAGCAACTATAATGGTAACAATGGTAGCTAATATTTTGAGTGTTTACTAATATGCCAGAAGCACTTCAAAGCATCTTACATAAATTAATGCATTTAAAATCCACAAAAATTCAACGAGACAGGAACTATCATGTCCAGTTTATAGATAAAGCACCTAGCAAAATGCTTTCTCTGAAGAATAAAAAAATGTTAAACTGATTTTGATAAAATTATCTCCCAAGTCATGTGCTGGGAACTTCATCCCCAAAATAAGAAGTGGTATTTGGAGTTAGGGTTTTTAAGAGTAACTGAAGTCAGAGGAGGTCACAAGATTGGGACCCTTAGACAGCATCAGTGGCTTTCTAAGAACAGGAAGCAAGGCCCAGCTCCCATGCTTGCTGTCTCTCCACCCATTGCCCTCTGCTAACCTTGCCTGACACAGCAAAGTCCTTGCCAGATATCAACCCCATGCTTCTGGGCTTCGCAGTCACCAGAACTATAAGCTAAATAAATCTCTGTTCTTTCCCCCAGTCTGTGGCATCATTTTCTATGGAAACAAAACAGACTAAGACAAATCCTGGAAGATTCTCTTATCTCAAACTTGAGGCAGACTCCCCCGAGCCCGAGCCCTCTTCTCCCGCAGGCCCCATGCTTGGCCTATAAAGACTTAAGCCGATGCTATCATGGTTTCAAGTCCCCATCCCTAGGATAACCCTAGCACGCCTTAAAGTGCTTATGCAAGAAAACCCAGGATCTCCAAAAATGTACTGTTTGCTCCAGTAAGAGCTAAGGATAGGGACTATCTCTCAGCCTCAGGGGAGGACTGAATCCTAACTGCCACAGTTGCCAACTGGCAAACACAGCTGGCCTAAGCTCACACTTCCTTGATTCTCTTGAGTTTAACTTCCCTTTAAAGTGCTCAGTTACATCAGATCAAACTTCAGTTAACAACTCTTTTCCTTAGTCTAAGAGTTGCTATTGATGAAAGTCTGTTTTTATCACTTAACTGGTGTCTGGTCTCATCTTTGACAGTCCCCCAGTTCATAGTGCACTGAGTGGGATTTGGCCCAAGTAGGCTGGTCCCCAAAGGAACTTTCAGTGGTTCTCACTGGTGTGGTCTCCCCCGTGTTCTTCCACTAAACATTTTTTTCTAGGTTCCTCAAAAAATATTAGGTACCATATTACACACTGGAGGGGCAAAGAAAGTAAGGACAACCTTGTCCTTAAGCAGCTTGATTGTCATGAATAGCTCAACAATTTTAGGGGGTCACAGAATGAGGATATGGAGCTAAGTCTCTCAGGTTGGTGTGTAAGAAGTCAAGTTGATAAATTGAGATGAACAAGTGTTACCAAGATTTTTAACAGAGAGTGAAACACAAATACAAATGTGTAAATAAATTATATGCAGAAGAAACACAAAGACAAAAATGAAGTTTTCAGAAAACTTGGGTTTGTCTCCAGGCTGAGCCATAGGAAATGGTGAGTGACAAGGCAAAAACAGAGCCTACCAAGAGAAAACCCTGTATGTCAAACCCAAGAGCCTGAATATTTTCTCAAAATCTGCAGCAGCCCAGATGACTCCAGGCTACTCCAGATATCAGACATAAGCAAGTCTGATTTTTAGAAAGATAACTCCGGAGGCACCGGGGAGAGATCGGGGGGATGAGGACTAGGAGCCAGGGGTCCTATCAGGAGTCTGTGCAGGAACCCAGATAAGACCGGGCTGTGGGCCGAGGTGCTGCTGAGCCGCACACAGCGGCCACCCAGGGGGCTGAAGGCAAGCCAGGGTCTGCGCAGGAGTCACCTGAGGTGCCCCCCACAGCAGCCAGACCTCTGGGCAGCGCCTTCCACCTAATGCTACCTCTATCTCCACCTCTATGTTTTCACTGTCTTCTCCTGCCTAAAATCCTCAACTTCTTCTGTCTGAACAAAATAAGGGGTTGAACCAAGTGGCACCTCTCCTCGGAAACCGTCGTGAAATTTCTCACCACCTTTCCCATTTGTAATGTGTATAATATGCTACACGTGCACGCTGGAGCAGGATTACATCTTGTAGGTCATTTCGCACGCGCGGAAGCGAGCTGACCCTCTAACTCATCTCTCAGCTTCAAACAGCCAGGATGTTCTCTTAGAATTCTTTGTATTTCTTTCAGTATTTACCACGAATATCATGCCCAACCGGAGGTCAACAGCCATTGCTAAGAGATCAGCATCTTTTATGAACAAAGAATTGGGATCGGACTCATAGTGATCCTCCTGTTTTCAGCCTCCCAAGCACTGGGATTACAGGCACGTGCCACCACGCCCAGTCTCAATCCCGCCTCAGCGCGCCCTGGGGGCGGGGCCTGCACAGCAGGCAGGTGCTTTAATCCCCTGAGCTACTTGGCCGGCTCTTCGCTTGTCCCTTTCAACCAGCCGCTTGGACATTCAGGTGCCCTGCTGCACAGCTCCTTAGTACTGCTGCACGGCACAAAGTCGCTTCCACCACCGATAGCCCAGCAGAGCGAAGTTATCACCTCGCTGCACCTTCAAGCCCTATTATCCACCTTCAAATCTTTCTGCTCATTCTCATCTCAAATTCTAGCTGTTCTCTAGAGATCAGCTGAGGGTTTTCATTCTCAAACCCGGGGAAGTTTCTTCTGCCTCCCCCTTCACTGCTGCTGCTAAGATGTCTACATCGCTCTCTAGGCTCCTTGGAGGTTCTACTAAATACAAATGTGCTAGCCAGAAAACTCCGTCCTTCCTTCAGCACTGCCCTACAGGCACCCACTGAGATGTCACCCGCTCGCCACGCCTGGCCCTCCGCAGGGCTAGCCTTGCTCCTCTCCTAGC
>NW_004524593.1:6501953-6512608 GCF_000260255.1 Octodon degus | reverse complement strand
CACACACACACACACACACACACACACGATTATATATACCTTAGCCTCAAACTAAGACAAATAGTGTGAGGATGAAAATGTTAATACTCAAAGAACTTCAGATTTCAGAGCTTTAGGGGCTAGAAATGGACAATCTATATTAACTTTTTTCTCTGAGATTTGAGAAGAGGCTTGCATTAAATGTTTTCCCCGCTTTCCTATATGGCCACTACATCCAACTCAAATGCTTCTTATTTTTGCGAGTTTCCATCCCTGTTTCTTGAGGAATGCTTTCACCCTGCAGTTTTCTTTTGATCCAAACAATGCTCTATTAATCTTCAAACTTTTCTATGAGAAAGCCGTAAGGCTTCCCTCAGGCACCACCAACTAAGCGATTGCACTTTATTCTCCCGTGTTTCTTTGCTTTGTTCCTAAATAAAGACGCTCAGAAACTAAAATTATCCTGACTGGCCAGTGTATAAAGAGAACTGTAACGTATACTTTAAGGAGATTAAATGGAAAATAGTAGTCAGTACAAATAAATCTCTAATTGAATTGGGCATTGAGATGTTGCAGTAGGACTGATGTGAGTGGAAAATTTTTCTGACATTTGAGAATTTATTAGCATATAAATTGTACAACGTACAGAGAAAGGCAATGTTTCTAAAGACAGTGTTTAATTTCTTACCTACCACTAGACGTGGCTATTCATTATAAAGTCTAGACACCCAGCTTTAATATTATCATTTATTACTGAAAGTTAGTTTTCAAAGATTAAAATTTTATTCTGTTTATCTTTTTTTAGTTTTTAATCTTTTATTTATTTATTTGGTAGACTCATAGTGGTCCTCCTGCCTCAGCTTCCCCAGTGCAGGGATTACAGACGTGAGCCACCACGTCCGGTTTCGGTGGTTGGCACAGCATGGCAGGCTATCCTGGGGATCGAACTCAAGTCCTTGCATTTCCCAGGCAGGCGCTTAGACCGCTAAGCTATCTCCCCAGCCCTCTAGCTTTTAAGTAATCTATTTACGTTAGAAGTATGCTGGGAGGTTTTTTTTGTTTTTTTTTTTAAGGAGTACAAAATAGTATTAAAACAGAAAAAAAATTACAAATGATACAGAATTTCATGAGAAAGGGAGAAAATAAAAGACAAATTTCATTTAACAAAGTTATATGAATTTCACAGTATTTGTTGTCATACAAAGTGTTGTTATGTCAGGACTTTTAAGAAAATGCTTCAAGGGGGCCGGGGAGATAGCTCAGTAGAATGAGCGCTTGCCAGGCAAGTGCAAAGGCCTGAGTTCAATCCCACTTTCGCCAAAATAAACAAACAAACTTGTTTTAAAAAAAGAAAAGAAAATGCTTCAAAAATGTTATCTATTGCTTTAAAAGCAAAGAATAAGTTAAAACTTGGGAAGCAATCAAGTAAAGCACGCCACACAGACCCATCACTAAATTAAACATTCTTAAAGAAAATAGAGATTTAGCTATTGATATGATATGGAATATAAGAGTAGTTATAGTTGAAATCAAAGTAGCAGAGATTAAAATAAAAAAGAATTGAGCTTCTCATTTCAATTTTCTGCTGTAGTTCTCTACACTATGCAGGGTTTCCAGAGAATATTCTTTGAATTTAAAACAATCAGTAAGCCCAGGCCTACTGGCCGGTGCCTGCACTCCCAGGTACTCCAGAACTTAGGAAGACCGCGCAGAGCCCAGGAGGTAGAGGCCCGCCTGGGCAAAAGGCAGCAGGACCCTGGCTCAAATTAAAAATAAACAAATAAAATTATATAAGTAGAAAACATAGGCCTAGGTAATGTAGCTTAATTTTAAAACCTCCTAATTCTATAAGACATACATAGATGTGCTCAAGAAGCAGCTGTACTCCTTTCTTTCCACGAATGACAGCTGTATTTCACTTATTAATTTTTTTCAATTTTTTATTTTATGTTATTTTTGCGGAACCGAGGCTTGAACTCAGACCCTTGCGCTTGCCAGGCCAACGCTTATTCTACTGAGCCATCTCCCCGGCCCCGACCGTTGCATTATTCACTTTAAACTGGAAACACTACATCCTTTGATATGTCAGTTGAGAAAAGGGCATTAAGAGCCATGTGTTTTTTCAAGGGATTCTGAATTCTCAGAATTATTAACTACAGGGAGAAAATAAAAGACAAAACTCATTCAATAAATTCCAGCGAGCTCCGATTGACAGAACAGGTGCCCAAGCACACATCTGAGGAAAAGCTTAGCGCGCGCTTTGCAGCGCTGCCCCGGGGCCCGGCCCGCCACGGAATGACACAGCGCACAAGCCTCAGTTCATCACTCACTCGGCGAAGTGGCTTCACACACGTCTTACCCCGGCAGCCCTGGAGATTTACAGATGCACAGCTGCCACCTAGTGGCTACCGAGGAAACAGCAGACGGCTTCACAGGGAAAACTAAGCTTTTACGACTGCAATAACAAAACTAAAATTTGTAAAATTAACACAACTTAGCACATAAACATCAGAGTTCAATTTCAAGATGCATAGGTCAATGCACCCATGATAGTCTATAATAATACCCGCACCTATGACTTTTATAAAAGGTATAGTTGAAAGGTAAAGAATAACAACTTTTTAATAAAATTCTCATCCATCTGATGGTTTTGAAATCAGATTACTCATCTATAAGTATAAACTTTCATCAGAGAAGAAGTATAAAACTTGATGCCTAAGCTCAAATCTTAACTTTAGCCTTTATAGGTTTACTTTTAACTCCTACAGACAGGCAGGCAGGCATGACAACAGGCAGGCATCTTTTTTAAAAATCATATAAATATAAATTACAATAGCTGTGTTAAGGATTATAAGGAGTAATGTAAGAACACAGTTGGTGATAATTAATTGTAGTTCCTTATAATCCCATAATCCCTTTATGCCAGTTACTTTAGAGTCCTATGCACACACCTATGTCATTCAGAGAACCAACCCATTAAAACAAAATTTATGACAAAGGCCAATGATTCCAAAAGTAAGTGATGCCTTTGTTGAGGTGCTTAATCTTTTTTATTTTTTATTTATTTTCATAGAGGGTCTCACTATGCAGTTCAGACTTGTAGCAATCCTCTTGTCTCAACCTCCCCAGTGCTGGGATTATAGCGTGTACTACCACCCAGGGCTCTGGGGCTGGCATGGCATGCAGTACCGGGGATCAAACCCAGGACCTTGCACTTGCCAGGTAGGCACTGATGCCACTGAGCTATCTCCACTACCCGAGTGCTTAATCTTAACTGCTTCCAAATATTGTTACCCCTTGATTAACTCACTGTATCTCCTGGTTTCTCCACACCTCACTGCCAAGAAAGAAAGGGAAAGATGTGGTATTTAATCAATTTACTTTATCTTTGAGTCTGTTTTAAATCTAGTCCATTGGGTTTTCTGCTTTAGCAAGATATTCTGCTATGTTACGTAGCTCGAGAAAAATAGAAGGTCACAGGGCAAGCCAAATAGCTCAGTGGATTAAAGTGCCTGCAAGGAGGTGCAGGGGCTGGGGGTTCGGTCACCGGGCCTGCTGTGCTGGTCCTGCCCCTGGGGCACACCGAGATGGCAATTGAGACTGGGCCAGTGGCGCGCCTGTAATCCCAGCTGTAGGGAGGCTGTAAACAGGTGGATCACTATGTCTGATCTAATAGTGAGACCCTGAACACCCTGCAGACACTTCCCTAAAATAAAAAAATAAAGAAAAATAGAAGATCACTAAAAGTGATCTTCTATGCACATGTGATCATTTTGCACATGAGAATATATTACAAAATACTGTAATTGTAATCTTAATAGAGAGAATAACGTCATTCATATTTTATTGATATTATAGAATACTTAGTGTCTAGGTTTTCTTTCTAATAAAGAACTCAGTTATATATATCCTAGACATAGAATTTAGAAAAATCTAATTTAGTTATGTTTGCTTGCCCGGAAAAAGAAAATATAAAAGGATATTTTGAGGGGAAAATCTTTATTACTAAAACTCCCCCCCCCCATTATTTGCTAATCATTATAGTTAACTAATAACCACCAGTTCTGCCTACCTCGTTTCTCTGGGTCGATACAAGTTTCTTTTCTGACAAAACAGAATTCTGGGAAGACTTTCTGTTAACTGACACTGTCCTTAAGTGTATCTTTACTCTTAAAGGTGACAGTCCACCTAGATTTATTTTTTAAAAAGTTAGCTGTGATTCAAATTCTCAGTTAGTGCTATACCCCGCTGTTCCTGCAGGGGGAGCACAGCTCTCATGTACGACCCAAGGCTTTGCAAAGGGCAAATCCCTGAATACTTTGATAAATTTTCAAAGATCACCAATTCTTATTTTAACAGAAAAGAACACTGTGTTACAGATAAGCTACAAATGTTATCACACACTAACCAGAAACAAATCTTGGTCTAGAAGTGAGGGGCAAGTACTCTGATTTCCTACTGGACCACACTTTACAGAACTGAACACATTTCCTTATGCTGATTTTTAATATAAAATATTTTCTTTCTTTTTTTGTATCTAGTACAGGGTCTACAGGGTCTCACTACATAGGTCAGACTCAGGGATCTACCTGTGTTCAGCCTCCCAAGAGCTGAGATTACAGGCTTGTGCCACCACGCCCAGTCTCAATCTCCATCTCAGTGCCTCCCAGAGTCAGGGCTGGAGCAGCACACCAGGGATCGAACCTCAGTCGCTGTGCTCTGCCTAAGATGGTGCTTTAGTCCACTGAGCTATCTGGCCAGCCCTAAAATCATCTTCAAAAAGCATAGCTGTGTGTGAAAGTAAAAAAATAAATTTTAAAAATGGCTTATATATACAATGATTGTTACCCAAAATTATTGTTCCTTACAAATGTTTACTTTTTACTCTTTAAAGTAAGTCCATGTAAGTAGAAGGGAAAGAGACAAAATTTGACTTCTTTAATAACAGAAAAATAGGCCTGGTGAGATAGCTCAGTAGTCTAAAGTGCCTGCTTGGGCAAGCTTAAGCAGGCTCAGGAGACCACAGTTCAATAGCCAGCACCACATGCTGTTCCAGCCCTGCCCTCAGGGCAGGCTGAACAAGCCTCATAATAATAATAATAATAATAATAATAATAATAATAAATAATAATAACAATAATAGAAAAATTCCCACGCATGGTGGCACATGCCTGTAATCCCAGCACTTGGGAGGCTGAGGCAGAAAGATTGCTGTGAGTTTGAGACCAGTCTGGACTACAAAGTAAGTTCAAGACTTAAGGCCAGCCTGAATTGCATAGCAAGACTCTGTCTCCAAGAGGAAAAAAGATGATTCCATAGAAATGGAACAGACATTAATATTTATCCACTAAAGCAATTTAAGAATCTTAGTGGTTGTGGCTACAGCTCAGCGGTAGAGCGCCCTGGCACTGTCTGCTGGAAAGGGGGAGGGCAATCTGGTTTGATTTCAAAAATCTGTGATAGTCTGTTTCTCTCTTTCTCTGTGTCTGTCTCTCTTCCCTTCCCCCTCTTCCCCTCCCCCGCTTCCCCTCCCCCTTTCCCCCTCCCCCCTTAGCGCCCATGGTTCTATCCCGCAGCACACTTCAGCACAGAAGCCCACTGACAGCAGCCAGGTTTCTGCGCCTGGATACGGAAATGACGCAGCTTCTGAAAAGCTTGGACTTGTTTCACTTCAAAGCCGATTTCTCTGCAAAAGCTAAATGGGAGAGCACATCCCTTTCTGCCTGGCTGGGCTCCCATAGACAGGGAGAGGAGGGCGGCCCACCAGCTGGGAGACGAGCAGGTGAAGCGCAGAGCCGGGCACAGTGCTCGGACACATAAGACAGTGATTCGGCAGCAAAATAAGATCTCACCTGCTGAGCGGCGTCTGAAGTTTTCTTTGGAGTTTCTAAAATAGCAGATTGAGATTCTGAGAAGGAAACGAAGAAGACAGTCAGTATCTGAAAAGTCAGAGAGGAAGGAAAAAAAACATTTTCCCCAGTCAAAAATAAAACTTTTAGCAAAATATATCTTTATTTTAGTACCAAAAATGCCCAGTCTCTTCCAATTATGGCACTAATAGATTATGACAATGTAAGAACTTTTCAGGAAATAAAAACTATCTAATGACACTCATTATTTTTCAAAACCTGAATAGTCCTGTTCTCTGCACATTAGCTGAGCAATTTTTGTCAACTGCTAATGTTTTTATTGGGTCAGGAAATCCTAACAGTAACAGAAGCCACCTCAGCCTGGAAGGAGGACATCTCACAAGCCTTCTGGACTCTACTAACAAATCACCTCCAGGGCCGGGGAGATAGCTCAGTGGAATAAGTGCCTGCCCGGCAAGCACAAGGTCCTGAGTTTGATCGCTGACACAGCTTAAACATCACCTCTGGTTTCCGTAGGAAGGAAGGAACATTGCTTGCAGCACTGACTGAGTACTAACGCACTGTTTCTTCCCAGTTTTCATCCTTGGAGCCTACGAGATCGCAAATTTATCATGCCAGAAGCCCTAAGGAATAACCAAGTCTGGGAGACTTGTTTAAACTGGAGGACACCCTCTCCTCAAGGGAGCTTACATGCACATTCGAAAATACAAAAATAAAAGTAGTTTGCAGGCATCCCCAGAGTCCCTGGCGTCAGAGTGTAGAGACATCCCTTCTCATCCCTCCTTGGTGCTGCACGTCAGCAGCCCCAGCTGCACGGCACAGACAATGGCAAGACGAAAAGAGGGCTTACGTCTCCTGACCATTACATTCCTGCCCCTTAACTGCCTGGCCTGAACACCGTACAATGATGGACACAAGACACAGCAGTCCCTTGCCACGATCCCCGCAACAATCCCAATGTAGAAACACTGGAGCTGCCACTCTGTGGGGAAACACAAAGCACTTCCTGTCTCAGTAGCACACTCTGTGAGGCGGCCATCAAAGTTTTCACTGTCCTCGATGAGTGTCGCTCTTGACACAGGCCTTCGAGCACTTGCTCCTCCCACACTTCCCAGTCGGCTGCCTCCACTTTCTCCACTCAGTGCTCTTGGGGCTCCAGAACACTGGCTAGCTTGCTGTCCCCTTCTGCACCAGCCAGGGCCCCTGCCCAGAGCCTCCAAAAGCCACAGAGGTTGCTGTTCTGCCCAGGATGATCCTCCTTCTGCCCGGTATCTTCAGGTTCCCTTCCTCAGCTCATCTTCTCTCTTATACTGACAAATATACAGTCTGAATTGACATCAGAGGGCCGGTGACAGCTCAGCAGACTAAGCTCCTGCTTAGGCAAGTACAGGGACCAGGGTTTGATCCCTAGTACCACATGCAGCACTGGTCCCAGCACTGAACCAGCCACCGAGTCTGGGCGTTGTGGCGCATGGCTCTAATCCCAGCACTGGGGAGGCTGAAAACAGGAGGATCACTATGAGTCCGAGCTGCATAGTGAGACCCTGTACCAAATATATAATGAAAAATAAAGCTAATAATAAGGAAACACTCCTGTCTTCCGGCATTCTCTGCTTCTAGTTCCTCTCCTACACGGACTCCAGCCCAGTCTCAGCTTTGTGCACATGGAGGGAAGTCTTTCTCTCTTCTTTGCATTTACACAGCACAGTAGGAGTCCAGAGGATCTCCTAGTGGTGTCTTAATAGTTCATTACCTTAGAAATACTTCCCAGGTTTTTTTATATTCCTTGACCTGTGACCCACATTTTTAAAAAATCCTTGTGCTTACTAGAAAGATTGGGACCAAATATTCTGAACACCTATACCCCAATTCCATTTCCCTTCATTTACAGGGTATGATAAAAATATATGGTGAATTTTCGGGGTGGGGGGGTGGTAAAAATGTATCATAGCAAAAGATATATTGCTGTTAATATTTATTGAAGTTCTTCTCCCTTTCACTGCAAGAATACTTATTCCATTACTCTTGCCACTTTCTAAAAGAGTTCTGGAAGCTCTCTTCTGTGGGTGTCTTTTAGTTGTTCCATCCTGGCTCCCTTGATGTTCTGAGTCACCCAAAACATCCCCATAGTGTGGTCATTTTGACTTTGACGAATCAGCCAGAAGCCCCGTGACGCCAGATCCAGTGACTAAGGTGGGTGATGACACAGGGCAGTGTTTTTACAAGGCTGCTGGGTGGCACGTGGCACTCACATTCACTGTGCCCTTAATCACACCTTATAAAGAAAACAGCTTTAGAAAGTGGCAAGGAGGGGATGGTGCCTTCAAAGGGAGGGGGAGCATCTTCATGGAGATTAATGGCGATGTGTCTTTCTCTGTGATGATTAATTTATGTTATGTTTTGTTCATTCCGTCTAGGTCAGTGATTTCCAGAATAGAATTCACGCCCCTCTCGCCATTCTTTTGACTGTATACTGTTTTCCTCATTGCAAGTGTTGAAACATCTAAGAGAAATTCATGTCAAAATGGATTTTTTGTCATCATAAGCTGGAGGGGAGGAGCACTAGAGGGTAAAGGTGTGAAGATGAAAGGTGAGCAAAATGACTACCGTAAGATAAAAGAAATAACTGAAAAGAAAGAAAAAGAAAAATGGAGTAGGAACATACAGGCAAAAAAAAAAAAAAACAGGAGAAAAAGGGTATAGGAAGAAAAAGAGCTTTTTTAAAAAGGCCAAAGAATTGCACGAGCAGAGGCAAGAGCTGCGATGACTGAGGCGTTGGGGCACTGGGAGGCAGTGGACGTGAACGGCTCCAGGCAGGACTGGCCGGACAGGGGCACCTGAGAATCGCTCGGCTGCGGCACCCACCGCGCTAGGATCACAGTGGCCACCGTACAAACTGATGCTCCTCTGACCGTGCCCCTCTAGGCCCGGGGCACCCTCAGACCTGCCTTCACTCCAGTTAGTCTCTATTCAATATTCATCAACTAGAATGGATTTTTAAAAAGCAACCCAGTTAGTGTGACCTCAAAGGTACATTTAAAACCTCCATCCCCTTTACTAACCTTTTGTAAAAATCAAGAAATTAGAATATTTAATAGCAAATCTAGGGGCTGGGGATGTAATTCAGCAGTACACTGTCTTCTTGCATTTGCGAAATATGGAGTTCAAACCCCTCCACTGGGCAGAAAAAAACAGCATTATGAAGCAAAGAAGAAAATATTCCTAAAAAATAATACATGTTCCAGCTTTCCAAAGCTACCTCAGAAAACTCTCAGCATAATTTAAAATCCTAGGCTACATACAACTCCAATTGTTTCAGAAATTACTTTTTAACATCACAAAATAAGGCTACCACTATAAAAGGAAACATTCTTGGATGAGCTTTGTACTGTATTTATATCAATGAGAAAGGCATACATAGTAGGATATGCTACCAATTTGTGCTAAAAACATAAATTAGCACTGTTATTCTCCTACAGTCTTGCTTTGAAAATGTGTATCACTGTTCTTATTTTTCTTTTCTTCACATAATTTTTTTTAAAAAACATAAATTAAACTGCCTCTATAAGTGTATACAACATATGCCTTCTAAAAATAAATTAAGTGGTCTTGAGCAGTTTCATACTTTAAGTATTTTAAATGAAATACCCTGATATAGGAGTTAGGGATATAGTTTAGTGGCAGACTACTTGGCTAACATGTATGCGGACAAGGGTTCAATTCCCAGCTCCACCAAAAAATGTGTGCATATGAAATTACTCAATCATAGCACACATCCATTGGACTGAGATCTGGTCAATTTAATTGAAATAGAATTCATTAAATTTAATTTAAATAACATGCCTTAGAACTAGCTGCCTAATAAATGATAGATGCTTTAAATTTTGATGTGTCATGTCCTTCCAGCGATGAAGATGAACTTTAACATTAAGGCTTTCCTCCATGGAGTCAATCCTATTTCCATTTACTTAAGTCAACAAAAGATATTCACATTCAGGAATTACCTATGTAGTTACATAGGAAGTTACCTATATAACCGGAAAATACAGACCAATCTTACCCCTTATTTAAAAAAAAAAATGCACATGTGCACGTAAGTGCTCGCTGTAGGACACGCAATCCATCCGTTCTAGAACATTCGCCTCTAATTCGATGTAGGACTCCGTCATCTCACCCTTGCTGCCTCACAGTATCCCTGCATGACCTCAACTGAGCACAAAGTATTTGAACAAAACAGAAGTGAGACAAGACTGTGTTTGAATTACATCACACATATTCTCTTTTCTTGGGCACCATAAGAGTCATTTCTTCGAGCTATTAGAGACCAGAAAAATTGTACTCTTATGAACAATGCTGTTTTTAATCTGTTAGATACTGAAGATAATATAGAATGGCTCACATTTCCTGTCTACTTTTAACCTAAGGGATAAATTCCAAATTAGCTCTAAAATCTGTAGAGCCTTCTGAGATGTGTTCCGGTGTGCTAGGTTATCTCCACTGCACTTCAGCACTTCATCCTAAGGCCATTCTGGTTTGATGCATTTCCCTTTGTGACCCTTATGCATACCATATAAATTTATAAGCTGCTCACATCTTCTTGGAACAAAGGTAGGTTTTTATGCACTCAGCTAGCACATATATTCTTTAAGATTTCTAAAGAAAACATGCCAGCTGTTTCCACCAAATCCACACATGTGCTTGAGTGTACACATATATGCTGTTTTTTGAGTGTGAAGGATTGAACACAGGGCCTTACATGAGTGCTAGGCAAGTGCTCTATTAATGAACTAGTCTTTCAGCCAAATA
>NW_004524593.1:6489635-6494333 GCF_000260255.1 Octodon degus | reverse complement strand
AAACAGGATAAATTTACAGCTACTTTCGCTTAATTCAATGAGAAGAAGGAGGTGCACTAATGGTGTTTGGACAGAATATCCTGTCTGCTTCTTGTACTATGGATAACTACTAAGAAGATAACAATGTACAGTGTATTGACTATCAAAACTGCCCTATTAATCAGCTGTGAAACTGTCTCATTCATATTTATTTCTCAATAAAAAATAAAAATAAAAATAAAAACAATGACTTGAGCAAAGCAACATGCACAAGTGTATACTCAATGAATATCACGTGCTTGGTGCACATACATATAATACCTATTATGTGTTCCATGTTGCCCTGGCATGTGTGAGGCCACATCACTTATTTTGAACAGCGCGTTGCCTCGGTGTTTAGCAAATATTCAAGAAACATCAAGGACTTAAAAACAGCTAACATAAAAATAAAGGACAGAAAATAAGCAATGTCAAAAAAAATAAATAAATACAATTGAAAGGGACCGCATGATGCACTGAGCCATTTGACAGCTAGGTCATGATCCAATAACATGTGGCCATCAGTTCAACATACTGTTAATAATTACATTTTCAAAGTTCTCACTTGATAAAAGACAACATTAGATTCTCTGAGAAGGTTTTCTCCTCGTTCCTCACATTCTTACTCCTCGTTTCTTGGCAGTGACACTGACCACAGAAAGATCTTTCCAGATGCACGCCAGGCAGCCACAGCGGCCGAGGTCCAGGAAACACCCTTTGATCATTTTGGATAGACAAATGCTCTGCGGCTGCCAGGGCGGCTACAGATCAGCTAGAGAAAAATAATGCGCCAAGTTGAATTACTTTCAACTTACCTCCATCATCCTCTTCCAGAAAGCATATTTGAAAAGAAACAAGGTATGGTATTAAAAATGACTGGCTCTGGCATTTTGCAAGCTACATCAAATAATGAAAGAAAAAGTCTCAAACCCAGCTGTCATCTTCCAACTAAAATTCAGATCACTATTTTCAATCATCTCCTCATTAAGCATTCTTCCAGCATATATGACCAGTAATATATTATGTTTCATAACTTTTAAAAGTGCCCTAAATTTCAGCATGTGTTATATCATTTAGGAAAGTTGAGGAAGACACTGTACGGAAGAAAAAAATATCAAAATACCATCATAATCACAGCAAAATTGTTTACAGGATATGAACAACTGTTAAAAAAAAAAAAAAAAGGGTTCCCAGTGAAACTGGTCAATTCTACTACATCTATACCTATGAACAACTTGCTAAATTTTAACAAAAATAGTGTATAAAGAGATGGATACATTAATCGTATGCTTTTTCTTTTAAAACTAAAAATACTTTTACTCATTTGCTTTATTTTCAGGTACTATTAGGTTGGAACTCCCTCATCTTTGAAGATCTTCGAGGAACTCTCTGAGCTCTTGATGAACCACTCTCTGTGAGTATTATTTTAATAAACAGAGTCCCACACGGAACAAATGTCCTGTCTCCTAGCTCTCATTTCTGTTAATTTCAGGAAGTAGAGCTCATCTAGTAAATACTAAGCAGTGCTTCAAAAGCACTAGACATTTAAAAAGAGACACACCGGGCTGAGGTTAGGCCTCCCCAGGGCACTGGTGGGAAACAGGAATGAACATATTCCCCTCCCCCAATACTGGGAGAGAAGAAAGAAGATGGTCTGGGCTATGCAGACCTTTGACATGACAGGTCACTGTTGGTTTTAAAGGGAATTTATGAGAAAGATAATGACAATATAATTATAATAACAATAGCAAACATACTAAGAAAGGCACTGCATACTACATTTAATACTTTTCCTGAACCCATAAAATCCTCAATTAGCCCTCTAATGCTATTCTTGTCACTACTGTATGGATGACTAGAGTACAGTGTTTTGAAAATTTCCTAACATCATAAAGCTAATCAGGGGGCTGGTGAGATAGCTCAGCGGACTAAGCAACTGCTTAGGCAAGCACAGGGACAGGGTTCAATCCCCAGTACCGCAAGCCATGCTGGTCCCGCCCCTGGGCACACTTAGCCAGTGACAGAGTCCAGACATGGTGGCACACACCTGTAATCAGCACTGCGGCTGAAAACAGGAGGATTACTAGGAGTCTGAGCTGCGCAGTGAGACACTGTACCAAATGCATTTTAAAACAAAAAAGCTGATCAGTGCAGAGCCTACTCTCAATGCTGTTACGTGATTCTCTTTTACTACAAGCCCCAAAGAAGTGTCTAGTGACCATCTTTGTTTCACTAAGCCAATGAGGGTTTGGTAGAGAGCCAAACTTCTTCACTCTGCACCCACACTACCATTTATGGAAATCCACTGCGATGAAATCTGTGCCCAACAGGGCTGCATTTCTGTGGACTTCACCCTTACATCAGAAGTCTGTGTTTATCAGATCAGAACACCAAAAGGAAATTAAGACTGTACGGTGTCCCAATGAATGAAAAGCAAAGGATGAAGCCAACAAACTCCATAAGTCATTGTTACACCAAAATGATCCTCAATTCTGGATAGCAATAAGAAATGTTTCCCTACAATCAGGCTTAGATATCATGATTCTACTGAGCTCCTCCAAATACAGCTGATGCTAATCTCATGTAATCTTCCTACCCAACAGCAATACTACTTTAAGACGATAGAGAGAAAAAACAAACAGAAAAGTTTTTAAGAAAAGAAAATGGTATCTGAATTGTATATTTTTTAAAGCTATTTAAGCCTGAGATCAGTTAATAAAAGTGGTATCTTGCTGTCCCAGTTACCTCTGCTGGTAAAGACAATGATTAAGAAAAGCCAAAGAAAGCAGTTAAATGAGGGCACTCAGAGCAAAGGGGCAAGGGCAGAGAAGGCTTTCTAGGGCCATCTTAGCTCAAATGAGGTGGAGCTTCAGCCTTCAGTAATGGCCCCAGCTGGATATCTGAAAGGAGGGCCACTCAGACTTCAGTGCACACAGCAATGACTGCAGAACCCCAGTGTCCTGTTCCCAACACCATAACTCAGCAGCCTCAAAAGCAAGGCTGGATACGCTCCCACTTCCCAAGACTCCCGCGAGGGCCACGTGCTCACACCGTGTTGCACACTCACAGCCGACTGCCGCCCAGAGTCCTACCTGTCTCAGCATCCCTGGGTCTGCATTCTTCAACAGGAGATCTTGACGGTGGCCATGTGGATGGAACTCGCCTGGGAAAATGATCTTCAGCGTAATCCAGCGTGTGTGTGGGTTGGCTAACCGCGGCCCAGGTGTAAAGCTGATCTTGCTAAACATAAAATTAAAAATACATATATATGTGGTCAATTTAATTATAAGGAAAAAAGACTAATCAATTGCAAAAATCACTTCTGTGCAGAATCTGAATTACTGTCTGACAGCTGTGGCCATTCCCACCTATGACTGACCCATCAGAGTAGAGATGGCGTGTCCATTTCCATGGGAATAAATCTTAGTTGGATAACCTGCTTTATACGACGCTAGCAGCATGACCCCATTCCACTGTCAATGAGCTCCATAGATACAGATTTAAGTGGTGGAATACGGCAGCTGTATCCCAGAAATTCCAGGAAGTACAGTCTCCCACCCCACAGAAAATGTCTGCATGAATGGGAAAAAAAAAAAAAAAAAGAGTATAAAATTTGTCTCAAGTACACATTGTTTGATTTCTTCATGGACATTTTAAAGTTGACCTTTAGACTGCATTAAGTAAAACCTAGCTCAGGCCAGGAGAGGGCTCTACCTCTTGTTACACTGACTTACACAGAACTGCTTTGGGCAAACTACACTTGACCATGACTTCTGAGTCTGCGCAGTCCACTAAAGGAGAAGAACGCTAATGCGCCCACCTGCTTACATATCATCTGTAGGAGGGCTATCACGATACACTCATCTCTGGTGTTAGAATTTCACACTTCTGCCTAAAGAATTCAAATGGATGGATAACATTTGGGGTGTGTGTGTGTCTTAAGGACAACATAAATTGTGCTGATCAGAGTTGCTTTTCACATATTGACAATCAGAAAACTTGAACTAAGGATATGACCTACCTGTCACATTTTGGGGTTCCAGAATATATGACTTTCCTCTTTTTCTTCTTTAGCTTTTTTCTCTGACAGCATATTTTTGTTTTTATTGTATCTGTTCTTACTAATCTTTGGATTATGTGAGTAAAGACATCGCAATTAGGGGAATTACATAAAGTCCGTTTATTGATTGTAACTTATTCAAATCATTTATAAGATGAAAGGCCGAATAAAACGTAAATTTACTGACAGTAGACTGACTGAATTGATCTCACAAGACTTTGGTTTACATTTATCATTTAATTATTTAAAGAATTAAGACAACTCTACAAAATTGTTTTGTGGTGACAGAGATAAAATAAGAACAGGGGCCGGGGAGATGGCTCAGTAGAATAAGCAGTTCGCTGGCAAGCGCAAGGGCCTGAGTTCAATCCCCAGTTCCGCAAAAAAAAAAAGAACAGCAGTAACTAATCAGAAGCACAGCAACAGAACCTGAATACATGTTATTATCTGGTGATTAAATGATTTATTTACCTCTAATCATGGTTCACATGCCTTTTTTTTTTTTTTTTTTTTTTTTTTTTTTTTCAGAACCGGGGATTGAACTCAGGCCCATGCTTTTGATAATGCCATCTATATCTTTTTTCAAATAAGTGCATCATCCTCACACTTTCATATCTCTG
>NW_004524593.1:6487887-6489535 GCF_000260255.1 Octodon degus | reverse complement strand
ATATATATATATTTCTTCTCTTATTTTCTGTGCTTGAGCTGTATTTCTAAAATCAGTCCTCTGGCAGAGGACATAGTTCTCTGGTAGTGCACTGGCCTAACGTGTAAGGGGCCTCGGATCTGATCTCAGAACCGAAATTAATCATCTGCTTGACTTCTCAGCCATACACATTTTTAGAGAAAGATGAAAGACTTGATTTTTCCATAGATAAAAAGACAGTGAGCAAGTCCCTGTTCATATCTATACACCTTGCTTCTTATGTCAACAAACTAGGTACCTCAAGTTAATTATCTCTTTGATTTTGTGTCAGTCAATTGGATGATCATTGAAACGTGGAACCTAAGCCCCTAAAATGGCCCAGGAAGTATTTCAGCACACAAAATTTCTCCTTCCAATCTTGTATTCATATATCGAGTAGATATTTTACAAATATAGATTTTTTCCAATGAAAGATCTTCTTTCATTCACTCAAGTATTTGAGTAGGAAGTATGTGCCAAAAGCTCTTGAAATGCCTAAAGTCTATACAAAGACAAGCACACATAAACTGACAAACTGTAATACATAAATAATTCAAATGATATTGGTATGAATAAAATGTTGCAAGATTCCAGAAAAGCTGAATGGGTAGATACATGACACAAGTAACAGAACGTGAAGAGAGAGAATAAAAAAAAGATTTTCTTTTTATCAGTGTTTCCCTCTCAATAGCGCAATGGAGCTAATTACTTCCGAACTGTCTTGCCAGCCAGCACAGTCCTTCCAGGAAGTGTGCCACAGACTTAAACTACCCATTTGCATATCTTATACCCATCTGTGGAAATGTCAACTGTACAGGGAGCCAGGGGGAAAGCAAAGGATTTGCAGGAATCAGGAATCTGCAGTTCTTCCACAACTCATTGGTGAGAAAATGGCCTGAGTTTTTCACTTTGGCCTCAACATTTAAAGTCCATATAAGGAAAGGTCAATCCTTTCATCAATACATGAAGGTAGAGGAAAAATTCTTCTATAGAAGGGATTATAGCAAAACTAAAGTGAGATACATGAGAAAGGCCGAAGAGGCAAGACCATGAGTGGGAATTATCTGGACGTGTGAATCAGTAACCTATGTCCCATGTAAAGTAAAGGGGAAATAGGCAAAAAAATGTCCTCAGTTTTCTAACATGGACCTGAAAGTCTTTCTTCAGTAAGAAAAGAAGTCATTAAGCTCTTATTTAAAAATGAGATATCTGACCAACCCCAGGCCCTGTGAGTGTGGGGGAGAGCTTCTGCTCTGTCCTGCGCCAGCCCACAGCTCCAGGCCCAGGCCGCTGCGACAGAGAGGCACTTCCCTGCATTCCCCAGACCTCCCCCCACCTGGCCAGACCCAGTGCAGCCCACCCTCTGAGTGAGAACTTCCCCCAAGCCTTGGGCCCTCCATATCTGACCAACCCCAGGCCCTGCGAGTGTGAGGGAGAGCTTCTGCTCTGTCCTGTGCCCACCTGCCACTCCAAGCTCAGGCCCTCTGCGTAAGAGGCCTTTGCCCTTGTTATTCAGACCTCTCCTGGCTGGCTGGCCAGACCCAGCGCAGCCTGCCATCTGAGTAAGAACTTCTGCTGCGCTCTTGGGAGTCCTGCAGACCCACCAAAACACAACACTGGTGAGTGTGTG
>NW_004524593.1:6460055-6475682 GCF_000260255.1 Octodon degus | reverse complement strand
ACACACACACACACACACACACACACACACATAAATAAATAAATAAATAAATAAATAAATTTAAAAAAATGAAATAAAATAAAAGTGAGTAAAAAAATAATAGTTTGCATATATAGTGAAGTAATCAAAAGTCTTTAAAAAGTACATCTCGGGGGGTCCAGGGAGATGGTTTAGTGGAATAAGCGCTTCCCTGGCAAGCGCAAAGGCCTGAGTTCAATCCCCAGTTCTGCAAAAATAAAGTAAAAGTACATCTCGGTGGCAGAGCAAAACCACAACTAAGCCAGCCAGTGATTGTAGGCCCCAGATACCTACATCTAAACAGGAAAACTTTCTAGCACCATCCCAAGAGCTAAGGGGGCCAGGCTAGAGACCAGGCTGCCTCACTTCGATGCAACGAGGAAAGATGCAGTAAAGGAACAAAGACTTGCCTGCGTGCCTGCTCACCAGTTCCAAGCAGAGTACAGACAGATGCTCCTGCTTAGGGTACCAAGGAGGAGGTAAGTTCAGGCCTTAGACTTGAAATCCAGTAGCAGGCCTGCCACTCTGAAATGCAGCACTCAGAGGCGCTCTATGATCCCTTCTCCTAGGCCAGGGCTCACGGATCGCCCCAACTGAAATACATTAGTTATGTAGCTAAGTGACTATATACTCTGAATCTACAATATTCCCCAAAGGTAAGCTGAGAAGCTTCTGGAAGGTAATCAGACATGCAGAACTCTAACTTCATAAAATGTATTAATCCACTGATTAGGTCTTGATTTGATGGCACTAGCTGGTAGTGATAGAAATAGGCAGGGCTTTATTCAAGCGAGGGGATCCTAGGGCCATGACCTTAGGGATACACCTGGCCCTCAGCCTTTTCCTCTCCGAGTTTTGCCTTTCTTTCTGCCTCCTGCCTGCTGGGAGGCAAGCAGCTTTACTCTTCCAGGTCCTTTTGCCACAATGTTCTGTCTCATCTGGGGCCCACAGCAATGGAACCAGCCAAGCATGGCCAGAAGCCTCTAAAACTATGAGCCAAAATAACTCTTTCCTCTTCTCAATTCTTGTATCTCAAGAGAGCTTTAAAAAAATTGATAATGCTCAGAGGAAAGCAATAAGTAAACAATCATCAGAGATATTCATAAATGAAACAAGATCTCCCTGTATTATGTTCTGAGACTTTAATGATGGTGTCAATTGGCTTTCTGATGTGGTTATAAGCTTAGTATAAAGTCTGCTTCACTTTGAAGATTCTGTTCATTTATTTCACTAAACTTCCAGTTCTCATGTGTCAGATCAAAGCGACAATCACCAACTCCTAGAGGAGTAAAAAATACCACTCTGAACTCCATTGTGAAAGAAAAAAGTAATGACTCAGGTGTGTTAAGAGTGGGGCTGCTATTGTTCAATAGAGAAGTTAAATGAGTGGGCCTGGTTAGACTTGGATGGGAGAAATAAAAGCAAGAGAGAGACCTGACAGGCCTAGTCACACTCCATCCCAACCACCCCACTAGAGTTGCTCAGTGTCCGGCCACCCATCTTCACCCTGAAGACTGCCTGGGAGACTTGGTATGCTAGCCCTGGGCCCCCTCACTATCACCAGAGCTCCCTGAGTCCCAGCTGCCTATCCTCACCCCAGGGAGACCTCGCAGGCCTAACCCCCTTCCGCTCACCATTACCAGAGTTCCTCAACCCCAGGTACCTGTCCTAGCCCTGAAGACTGCCAGGGAGATCTAGTAGGCTAGCTCCACCTTCTCTTAACTTCACTGGAGTTCCTCTGAGTCACGGCTAGCATTCTCACCTGGAAGATGGCAGCGGGACCTAATGGGCCTTTCCTAGCCACCCCGTTACACTGCAGGAGCTCGGCTGAGTCCTGGGCACCTGTCATTGCCCAGGAAGACTTCCACAGGGACCTGAAAGCAGGTGCCTAGAAGACTGCCACAGGGACCTACAGGAGCCCTGGCAACTCTTACCTACCCTGTGACAGCCCATCATTGAGAAAACCTTACAGAACTTTGAACTACACTCATCATCATCAGATCCTTCCTGAGCTCTAGATTGGCTCACCTCTCAACAAAGTAGAGGTCACATTGAACCTGGTAAGAGCTTTGGTGAGACTACCCTGCGTTCCCACTCTCCTGAGAGCTTTGCTCAGGCAGCCCCACCCCATACCATTACTTCAGAGTTAGGGAGAACATTAGGGGATTCAAAAATGTCAGAAAGGCAATCTCAGACCTCTAGCCTGTCCAACACAAGTCCAGGCGACAAGATCATAGGAGAACTTGAAAGACACACACTTGAAATTTCTGAGATGATAGCAACTGAAGTAAAGGAACAACTTGATCAAGCTATGGAGAAAATCACATCAGAAATAATCTCTTGGATGAAAAAGGAAATGACAGCAATCATGAAAGAACTGCTCAACACCTCTAAGGAAAACATGGATTTAAAAAATAGAAGGGAATAAGAAAATGATGGAAATGTTGAATGAACAATACAGGAAAGAACTAGAGTGCATGAAACAGATTCAAACAGATATCCAGGACATTAAGAATTTCATTGAACACTGGCAAAACCTCTTGATTGAAACAGAAGACAGAATTTCAGACCTTGAAGAAAGCAGTGCAGCTAGTGAACATGAAAGGACACATTTCTTTAAAATAACAATGAACCAAGAGGTAACAATACAACAGCTGCAAAATGATGCAAAAAATATGATGAATAAGTATCAACAAAACAGCTGGAGATGACACAAATGACAGAAGAATATTGTTTGAAGCAGTATCAGAAAGTTTCCCAAGCATGGGAAAAGAATCTGACACACAGTTTAATGAGGCATATAGAACTCCAGCTAGCCATAATCAAAATAAATCTTCAACCAGACATATAATATTCACAATCCCAGAAACTGAAAAACAACAACAAAAAAAAATCAGAATATTAAAAGCTGTTTGAGAGAAGAAACACATCACCTATAATGAAAAACCCATCAGAATTATAGCAGAATTCTCAGTACAGACCATCAAGTTAAGAAGAGCTTGGAGTGAGATATTTAAGGTCCTGAAAGAAAACAACATCCAACCCAGATCGATGTACTCTGCAAAACTATGTATCAAATTTAATGGGGAGATAAGATACTTCCATGACAGAAGTGAAGAAATTCATGACAACTAAACCAACCCCACAAAGAGTACTGAAAGATATCTTAGAAAGAGACAAGGATGACCACAACTTCAAGAATAGAACCAAGCACAACAAGCAGTTAAGGAGAGGGGGAAAGCAGGGATCCTACAGTAGGAAAACAACATGACAGATAAATCAATACGTATCAGTTATAACAATCAATGTGTTGGGCCAGTGAGATAGCGCAGTGGTCTAAAGTACCTGCTTAGGCAAGTGCACAGGGACCATAGTTCGATCCCCAGTACCACATGCTGTACCAGCCCTGCCCCTTGGGTGGGCTGAGCTGGCAAAAAAAAAAAAAAAAAAAAAAAAAAAAAAAATCAACAATCAATGTGAATAGCCTCAATTCACCAATCAAAAGAAGCAGACTGGCACAGTGGATAAAGAAACAAAATCCAACAGTGTGCTACATACAAGAAAAACATTTAACTCAAAAAGAAATTAACAGACTAAATGTCAAAGGATGGAAAACAATGCTCCATGTGACAGGAATCCAGAAAAAAAGCAGGGATAGCTATTCTAATTGCTGACAATGTCAACTTCACCACAAGTACCTGTTAGGGGAAAACTGCAAGAGAAAGAGACAATTATAAAATACATATGCACTCAATATAGGAGGACCCAACTATATAAGACAAACTTGTATAACAGGCATGAAAAATCTAATGAGTAATAACATAATGGTACTGGGGAACTTTAATACCTCACTGACACAAAGAGATAGATAAACTATGCAAATGATATGCAAAGAAATAACAGCTAAACCAAACTTGTGAAGAAATGGGCTTAGTAGACCTTCACAGAGTGTTTCACCCAACAGCATCAGAATACACATTCTTCTCAGCTACACATGGGATGTTCTCCAAAATAGATCATGTGCTAGTGCACAGAACATGCTTCAGTAAATGCAAAGGAATCAAAATTATCCCATATATAATATCTGACCATAGTGCAATGAAACTGGAATTTGTTGAAAAAGAAACAGCAAAAACTCCTATAAACATATAGAAACTAAATAATACCCTCCTGAACAGTCAGTGGATCACAGATCAAATTAAAGATGAAATTAAACAATATTTACAATTGAATGAAAATACAGATATAATTTACATGAATCTGTGGCATGCAATGAAAGCTGTCTTTAGGAGGAAATTTATAGTGATAAATTCTCACATTAGGAAAATAGAACAAGCCCCAATAAATAATTTTATGCTGCACTTCAAACTCCTAGAAAAAGAAAAGCAACTCAAACCCAAAGCCCAAAGAAGGCAGGAAATTATAAAGATCACAGCAGAAATAAATACAATGGAGACAAAACAATGCAAAGAATTGATGAGTTAAAGAGTTGGTTCTTTGAAAGAATGAATAAAACTGATAAACCCCTAGCCAACCTCATCAAAAAAAGGGAAAAAATCAAATTCATGCAATGATGAACGAAAAGGGTGAAATCACTACTGACCCTAGACAAATTCAGAGGATTACGAACACCCAGTTTCAAAATCTTTACTCTCACAGAATGAAAAATACAGAAGAAATGGCAATTTCCTAGATACATATGGACTACCAAAGCTGAATCAAGAAGACATAAAAATTCTGAATAACCCAATATCAATCAATGAAATTGAAAATGTAATAAATTTTTAAAAAATCCCTACCAACAAAGAAAAGCCCCGGTTCTGATGGATTCACAGCTGAACTCTACAAGAAATTTAGAAAAGATTTAATGCCAACTTTTCTCAAATTCTTCAGTGAAATTGAAAGGAAAGCAACTGTCCCTAATTCAGTTCTAGAGGCAAGTATTACTCTGATACCAAAACCAGAAAGGGACCCAACCAAAAACAAACTACAGGCCAATCTCCTTAATAACCATACATGCAAAAATCCTCAATAAAATACCTGCAAGCAGAATGCAGAAAATCTTTGAGAAAATTATACATCACCGCCAAGTGGGATTCATCCCAGGAATGCAGGGATGGTTTAAAATACACAAGTCCATAAATGTAATACACCACATCAACAGAGCCAAACACAAAAACCACATGATCATCTCAATAGATGAAGAAGCTCTTGACAAAGTCAAACACTCATTCATGATAAAAACCCTGCAGAAAAATCAGAATAGATGGTCTTTAGCTCAACCTGATAAAAGCCATCTATGACAAACCAACAGACAACATCATACTAAATGGACACAAATTAAAAGCCTTCATTTTAAAATCAGGACAAGACAAAGATGCCCACTGTCACCACTCCTATTCAATATAGTTCTTAAACATGAACCAGAGCAATTGGACAAGAGAAAGAAATAAAAGGAATCATTGGAAAGGAAGAAGTGAAATTATCACTATTTGCAGATGCCATGATACTGCACACTGAAGACCCCAAAAACTTCACTGAGATTTGTAGGTTAACTAAATTCAGTACCGTAGCAGGATACCAGATCAACACTCAAAATCAACAGCATTTCTGTACAAACAATGAACACATCGAGACAGAAATTATGGAAACCATGCCTTTCACAATAACACTCCAAAAAAAGAAATATTTAGGAATCAATCTCACAAAGGAAGTAAAAGATTTATACAGTGAAAATTATAGTACTCTGAAAAAAAGAGAACCAAGAGGATTTCAGAAAATGGAAAGATACTCCTTGCTCATGGATAAGAAGAATTAATATTACAAAAATGGCCATACTACCAAAATTGTTACACAGATTCAATGTAATCTCAATTAAAATACCATTAATATACCTCACAGATCTAGAAAATACTTCCTAAAATTTATCTGGAACCAGAAGAGACCTAGAACAGCAAAAGCAATCATGAGAAACAAAGAACAGGCAGGAGGTATCACAATTCCTAACTTCAAATTATATTACTAAGCAACTGTGATAAATCAGCATGGTATTGGCAAAAAACAGAGCTAAGGATGAATGGAACAGATTAGAAATGAAAACATAAAAGCAAAGTCATTCAGCTACCTTAGTTTTGACAAAGGGGCTAAACATGTTCAGTGGAAGAAAGACAGCCTCTTTAATAAATGGTGCTGGAAAAAATGGCTTTCCACATGCTGAAGGCTTAAAACAGACCCATGCCTATCATCAGGCACAAAACTACAGTCAAAATGGATCAAAGATTTAAATATTAAAACTGAAACAGTGGCCAGGGTGCACTGAGATGGCAATTGAGACTGGGCGTTGTGGCACACGCCTGTAATCCCAGCACTTGGGAGGCTGTACAGATCACTACCAGTCTGATTTAGTAGAGAGACCCTGAACACCCTGTAGATCCTTCCCTAAAATACAAAAAAAAAAAAAACAAACAAACAAACAAAACCTGAAACACTAAATCTTCTGGAAGACAAAGTAGGTAGAAATCTTAAGGTCACAGGGTTAGGTAGAGAGTTCATGAATAAAACTCAAACTGCACAGGAAATACTTCAAAGAATCAACAGTTGGAATCTCATCTTTTTGAAAAGTTTCTGCATGTCAAAAGAAATCACCAACAGAATAAAAAGAAAACCCACAAAATGGGAAAAAAAGTATAGTGGACTGTCCTTCAGACAAAGGACGCCTATCTAGAACATATAAAGAATTTTTAACAATCAAGCCTCCAATATTCAAAGACCCAACCGAAAAATGGGCAACTGAGATGAACATACACTTCACAATGAAGGGATACTAACGGCTAATAAATATATGAAATAATGTTCAACATCACTAGTAATTCAGGAGATGCAAATTAAAACAATGGTGAGAGAAACCATCTTAGGCCAGAAAAAAAAAAAAAAAAAATGGCTATCATCAAGAAGTCAACTAATAACAAATGCTGGAGAGGCTGTGGGGAAAAAGGAGCCCTTCTCCACTGGTGCAGACTGGTGCAACCACTATGGAAATCAGTGCGGAGATTCTTCAAGAAGCTAGGGTTAGAAGTCCCATTCAACCCAGCTATTACCCTCCTAGGTATTTTTAAATGATCTGAAAACATCATACCAGGTTGATTTATGTGCACCCATGTTTGTAAACACAGTTTGTCATAGCTAAATCTTGGAAACAACCCAAATGCCCATCAACTGAGGGATGGATAAAAAGATACAGTATTTTTACACAATGTAGTATTAGCCATAAAAAAGATAAACTCAAGGCTTTTGTAGATAAATGGATGCAACTAGAGCCCATATTGGTAAGTGAAATACATCATACAAACATATTATCTCACTAGTGTGATAACCTTAAAGAGTTAATAAAATTAGGAAGTTACAACAGATATTGTGAAAGGGAAGGAATTTGTTCAAAGGGAAGGAAAAACTGGGATGAGTAAAAGGACAAAAGAAAGAAGTAAAAAAGATATACAGGATAGTTTGGATAACTGTACTGCTGATTTCTGCTGGTCCTTTGAAAAGTACAATTAATGCTTAATTTTTTTTTCTTTTTATTCTTATTTTTTTCTTTTTTTCTTTTTCTTTTTTTTTTTCCTTTGGACAGAACCGAGGATTGAACTCAAGCCCTTGCACTTGCCAGGGAAGTGCTTATTCTACTGAACTATCTGCCTGGCCCCTGAATTTCCAATAACTTTTTGCAATTGTTTTGTTTTTTCTTTAAACAAATCTTGCACATTTATATCTGGTAACCTAAACAACTAATGTGAAGACATTATGTAATATAGCAACCATTATTGATTTCTTATTATTTTGTTTGGTGAAATTTTGTGTCATTTCCAATGCTGGGTTTTTTTTCTTTTTTTTTTTTTAAATACTCCCTCTCACTTTTTTTTTTTATTTTTTTTTTTTATTTATTACATTTTATTTATTGTGCATGTGTGTGGCCAGCTCAGCCCACCAGGGGGCGGGTCTGGCTGGCATGTGGTGCTGGGGATCGAACCGCGGTCCCTGTGCTTTGCCAAGCTTGTTTCAAGTAGGTGCTTTAGACCACTGAGCCATCTCTCCAGCCCCTGGGTTTTTTTTCTATTACCATTTTGTATTCTTTAAAAAAATGAAATAACAGCAAAAGAGAAAAAGTGTAGAACCTAGAAAAATAGGTAACAGTGACCTACTAAGAAAAATAGAAAATTACTAAAGGTGACTTCGAAGACCCAAATATGATATATTTTATTTCTAATGAGGCTAAAGCAACTCTTAATCTGAGTATAGCAGATGGAAGACAAATACAAAGAGAAGTTCCATGGAGTGAATTTTGTACACCACAGGAAAACGCAGGCTGTACAATTTACTTACTGGGACAAATAACCAACTTCTTAAAATTCATTAATCATCTACTTCTTTGACATCACAAGTACATTCTACTACCAACTGTACAAGTCACATAATCTCAGAGTTAAAGGAAACAAAAACAGGGGTAGGGAAACAACACACCATACATGCTATACCAGTGAGCTACAGCCTAACCCTCAAACCTTGGGTTTGCTCCAGATAAAAGAGTACGTATGCTATTCCCACATCAACTAAAGAAGAGGGAAAGAATCCATTCTCAATTCTTATTAGTATCTTTATAGAGGATGTAGTGAGTCAAATGATGACTGCTGTTAACACCACTAGTTGCCAAATCAGCTAGAAAGAAAAGCTCACATGAAATCTCTTGACAACTCCCCCAATCTTCATGTGTGGTTGGGAAGTGGGGGTCTTCATGAGGAGGAGAGCAGGAATTAAGAAGCCAAAGGATAAATTACAAATATATTAAGAATACAAATGTAGCATTAACTAGCTCGATTCTTAAGAGGTGCTACTTCTAAATGGAAGTAGTTAGGTTAGCAATATTCAGCCTGTTGTTCTATGACCTGGACATTGTATAAGAACACGGGTTTGTAGAAGAAATATATGAGAGGCCAGGGGGAAAGTTAGCTATGACTCAATCAGGCACACAATATGGGATGGCTATATTGCGACAGTAATGCCTCATAAGAGGGCCTGAGAAGCAGCCTGAGAGACCTTCTTAGTAGGCACATCAAAGTTGGGCATAGAGAAAGATGAGTAATATGATTTTTTTTGAGGAAAAAAGAAAAGCCGACCTGTATTTGGAAGCTCATTTCCATTCAACATGACATCTGTTGTTTGACCTTGATAAAAAAAAAAGAAGAAAAAAAGACCCCACTCAAGTCTAAATGTCTCTTTCCTAACCAGGCATCCATGAGGAAGCATGTCCAACCAACCTTGTGGTCTTAATAAATTTCGTAACATTAGTAATGTGTTAAGTATCCCCAGGGAAGTTAGCTGATTTAGCCAAGGTGATAGAAATCCTGAATAACATAGCCTGGATTTTCCTGTATCTAAACCTATATAGGCTTATTGTCCAAAGCTTTTATTTCTCAACTACTATTTCTCTATTTTCCTATCTGAAGCATATAGGCTTTCCCACATTAGAAGGTTCAATTTATACTTCAGAGTCTTAAAAAATAATAGGGGGGCTGGGGAGATGGCTCAGTGGAATAAGCGCTTCCCTGGCAAGCGCAAGAGCCTGAGTTCAATCCCCAGTTCCACCAAAAAAAAAAAAAAAAAAAAAGTTAAAAAAAAAAGGGTTGTTTTTTTTTTAATCCAAGCTGCATTTATTTATTTTTACTTTTTTGTTGTTGTTGTTGCCAACTCAGCCCACGGGGGAGGGGGGGGGCTGACGTAGCATGTGTTGCCAGGAATCGAACTGTGGTCCCTGCACGTGCCTAAGCTTGCCTAAGCAGGCGCTTCAGACCACTGAGCTATCTTGCCAGCCCCCAAGCTAAACTTAAATTGGCACCCTGACTGAATTAAATATTGAAAGTATCTTTTTAGAATTATCCAGATCAATGAAGTAAAAACATAAAATGATAAATGCAAGATCATATGGCAGTTAAGGAATACTGTATAAATTAAATTAAATATATTTTGAACCCTGACCATAATTTAAATCCTAAACAATCTTAATTAATCTACCTGAATCTCAATTTTCCTTATGTAACATTGGAACACTATGAGATAAGTTTTGTAAATCATGATGCCTCAACACCAGCCAGTTATTAGTAAGTCATTAGGAGCTTTCTTAGTTTTAACTGTAAATAATTTAGACAGGAAGCTTGTGTAAGAACTTTTCCATTATACTTTTGAAAAAAATGGAAATAAATCATACTGAAAAGCAGTATTCAGCCATTATCAAGGCTATTATTTCTCAGTGGCTGAGATTTCAAGATAAATATTGAACTAATATAATTAAGACTAAGGAAGTGTTTCACTGAAGCCATCCACATGCACTTGTAGGTTACTTATCCCAAACAGGTACTCCAGTTCTCTGGAGGAGGTCGTGTCTGTCTATGCACGTAAACTAGGAAAGAATAGAGCTAGTCCTAAACATTTCCCTAGCTTCAGAAGATGACAATATAAAGTACTACTATTAATAGATCCTTATACAGGAATTATAACTTGTCACTGAAATAATGAATCCTGTTAGGCAGAGCCACTGTTTTGTACAGTCAGCAGTTCAACACCTTTTATCCCGTACACACACAAAACTTCTTAGCTTTCATTAAGAGTAAACAAAGCCAGGTGTGGTGGCACCTGCCTGTAATCCCAGCACTTGAGGCTAAGACAGGGGGTCACCTCAAGTTCCAGGCCAGCCTGGACTACTCAAACCCTGTCTCAAAAAAAAAAAAAAAAAAAAAAAAAAAAAAATCAGTAAATGAACTCTAAAAATTAGTGATTCTATTGCCTTGCACTCTTAAGGATTTTAAAAGCGTGTTCAAGTATCAATGTAAACCTGGTTTTGTCTGTTCCTAGAACTTAGTTTTCTTTTTTCTTTTTTTTTTTTTTTTTTTCGGAACCAGGGATTGAACTCAGGCGCTTGCGCTTGCCAAGGAAGCGCTTATTCCACTGAGCCATCTCCCTGGCCCTAGAACTTAGTTTTCTTCTTGCCTTTTCCAAACATTATTCAACTGATGATTGCCTGCATTAAGCTAACAATCTACGATATCTCACTGATCTGTAGCTGCTCAAATGCCACTCCTTGGTCAAAACATTTCACTTCATCTTTCCTAGACACAGTCCAAACGGACCTTTTCTGTATTTCATGAGGCCCTCCCGCTACAGAGAAGATTCTGTCTCCCCTGCCATCCTGGAGCCAAGCAGGGTCTCCAGCCAGGCAGCTTGAGTCTGTTCCAAGGCAGCTGTTGGAAGTAGTTTTGAGAGTTCCTCTATGACGCCTGCTCACTGTCTCCACTAAGAGACTAAAGCCTGCTGCTGCCGCTTTCTCGGGCGCCATTACCTGAACCGGTCTCCTGACTCAGCACCTCTCCCTCTCCCTTCATTCCCAGTGCAGCACGAGCAACACGGACGGAAGAAAACAAAACTCTTCTCCAGATGCATCTTTTGAGCAGGCAATAAATACATTAAGTATCCTAGAAGACATTTTTCTATATCAAGAATGATTTGAAATTTAAATAGTTTTCAATATACTTCAGTGTATCACTCAGAAATACATATCTATAAAAACCCCGTTTTAACTATCATTAAAAATACTAAGGCATCTAATTAACTTAGGTATGCCAGTGTACACATAGCTTTTTTCCTGTGCACTAAGGAGGTCTTTATGGACTAAAAAGTTGCAAAATGTTCATTAAAACTTTTACAAATAGGAAACATCAAAAATTGCCTCTCAAAATACTACCCAGCCCATCTGCCAAAGTAGAAGCCTTGATCATTGACAAGACAACAAGTCCTACTTCCACTAAGTCACCAAAACTAAACCTTCCCGTCTCAGATCTGGCCTAGACTTCCCCTCTCACTCATTCCCACCCTTTGGCTCTCAGACTTCAAAGATCTCAATGATCTCTCCCAGCCATGGCTCCCTTGTTGCTTCCCTTCCGCCACGCCAAAAGCCATCCTCATCAACAAGCAAAGATGAAAATGTTCGCTTCTCAGTAGAGGTTCTGCGACCTGTAATGATTCACAGGTAGAACGAGGACTGCTGAGGAGTGCACAGAGATGCCCTCAGTGACAGCCATCTGCTCATCCCTGTCTTCTTCCACGATTCACAATCACCCTCTGTTTCTGCCACCAACTTGGTTCACCATTTCCTGCATATGTCTGGCTCTTTTCAGAGCACCAGGCCTCTGAGGCCGAGATTAATTCTCCTCCCCAAAGAATTTGCCTCTTCCAGCTTGAACACTCCAACTCAAATGCAGGTTGAGATGGCATCTTTCTAGCATGGGGCCTTCTTCCCCTGGCAGAATGAACTACTTCATCTCCTGTGTCCCACAGTACTTGGTAGCATTTATACCAGCACGTCCTCTGTGCCAGCCATGAGGTCTCTCACACACACTGTCTGTGAGAGAAACAACTAGAAGACTATAGACTCTCCTAAGGCCAGGACTATGTATTATCCTTAAATGGAAAGGCACTGTACATGCCATTTATGGAATTCCCTGTTAGCTTTTGTCAAAATCTAACAAAAGTGCATGAAATTCAAAAGAGGCAACTTCAAGCTCCATCTTCTTCTAGACATTTAACTCTGTAACACTGGCTTACCTATTTAAAAAAATTCAACCAGTTCAAGAAATGCCTTTTGAGAACCAAGGGAGATTACATGAGATAACACTGAATATGAATTCTGTCAGGCTGCCATGAATATAAAAATAAAATTAAGGACAAAATGGCTCTGGAAATGACCTAGAAAACATCATGAACTCTCCCTGTCACCAACAGGAACCAAGGTCATATGAAATCAGAGAACTGACCACTGCTATGCAGTAAGTACAAAGCAAATCCAAAACTCAAGCTCATTTGGGGATTCAACCTCATGCTCTGTCTTAGTTACTCTTCTCTCATTGCTGGGACAAATACCTGACACTCAAAATGAAGGAAGGAAAGGTTTATTTAGCTCACAGTTACTGGAGGTTTCAGTCCATACTCAGCTGGGTCCAACGCAGAGCAGCACATAGCAGAGGGCAACCTTTCATGGTGGCGGCAAAGAGCAAGAGAGAGAGGGAGGGGTAGCAGCAGCTCAAGCAGCTAACCTCTCTTCCCACCTTACATTGTAATGCAAATTACCTGCCCCAGAGTAGGGGAAGTACTCACACCTATGGGTACTTCCCAGTACTTACCCACCTATGGGTAATCCCAGCAGTACTAAGATCCATAATCCCAGCCTTGGATCACACATAATCCCAGTGGATCATGAGTTAACACAAACTCTACAAGTCCTCACCCCATGACTGCATGAGGCTTTGGGGGGACAACTAGACACAAACCATAACATGCTCCATATGCTCTTCATAAGTGAATGACACTTCCTCGGATCCTCACCAAAACCCCTTCCACTTTCCTTAGTATACAGACAAAATTAACTAAGTAATTTACACAAAATCATAGAGCTACAGGGTGAATAAGGTGGAATCCACACCTAAGTGTGCCTAAACTTAGACTCCAAAAGCCCTTTGGCCAACACCCCATGGACTACTATAAAAGTGATATGCGTATTCCAAGATGGAGAATAACAATACTACGTGCTTCAGGAAAGGTGCCCACGCTGTGCTAAGTCAAAAGAAGATAGCACCTCGGTGGGCTTATAAAAGATTCCTGGAAGAAGAGAGGTATTAAAAATATTTGAAAAATAAAATTTAAAATTAAAAAAAATTAAAAACTACTATATTAAAACTATGAAGGAAGAGCTTTCAAAAAAGGAGAGAAAATCAGCGAGTCAGGGACAAAGAATTCTGAGGCGGGTTGGGGATGAGGATGGGGCCGGGGATGGGGATGGGGACAGGGGTAAGCAGAACAGTACCTGTCCACCAAGAGGAGCAGGAAAAGCAAAACAGGAGAGGGGAGGAGTATGTAGCACCTCGAATGTAGTCAGAACATGTCTTTAATTAGAGCAGAGCATGGTGGTACAAGCCTGTAATCCCAGCTACTTGGGAGGCTGAGGCAGGAGCATCATTTGTCCAGGAGTACAGCGTCAACCTGGGCAACACAACAAGACCAAAAAAAAAAAAAAGCAAGCAAGCAAGCAGGAATGGAGAGCTTTTAAAGTTTAAGAATTAAAATAAAATAAATCTCACCTGGTCAATCCAAAAATGTATCACAGTGAGTAGGAAAGCAGGGGTAAGTAGCCTACAGCACAGTAGTAGGGGTGGCCCTAAGGGGCTTGATAGGGAGGCCCTTCAGGCTTGAGGACCCAAGTGAGGCATGAGGGAGCCACTAAGGCAGAGGGCAGAGGTCACAGCCTGGAAGAGAACAGAATAGCAAGGCCACTCCAAGGAAGTGGGACCATTTGACAATGTTTTTCAAAGGACTCTGGATTCAGATATTGTAGTGGAAGAAGCCCATGAAACACCAAGCCAGAGACTGCCAGCAGGTAGGCAGAGAGGTGAAGGCCGAACCCAGAAAAGCTACTGGAGGCAGGAACCAGTATCCTAGTACCTAAGGACCCACCTGTCCACGCAGCAAGGCACAAGGGCTGGAGTGGGGAGCAATCAAAGACTTTATACTAGGAACATACATTTCAGTAGCAGGAAAAGAAAGGAGACCAAATGTGTTTTGTAGAATCCAAGCAATGAAGAGTTCTTAGTAAGCCTTAGTTAATTGCCCAAAATCTTACCAGAACTAAAGGGAAATTCTCAAAACTCAGGGAACATACATATTTTTCATAAATAGCTTTTTTTAAAAATAAAGACATTAATGGGACATGATATTAGATAATAAGAGTTGAAATAATGGTAGAAAACCTGAATTAATTTCTACAGAAATTTTGCAAGAAGAGGTCAACGGAAGCTGAAATTGGAAAATGCACACAAGAACACAAAGGGCCCAGAAGAATTTCCCAACATTCCCAGCTCAGGGTGGGTTGGGCTGTTGCTGAGAGAAAGACAAGAAGGTGCGGAAAACAGGAAAGGGCGGGAACAGGCAGCAGTGACACAGAGCAAAAGGCCTGCTAAACATCAGAAGTGAGCAGAGGCGCAGACAGGGCCTCTGGGAGGTCAAGAGGCCCTGTCACTGTTTCACTGTTACTATCTTGTAGCTGTCCCCACCACCCCTGACAGCATAAGTAAGGGAGTGGGCAAGCACAAGAAACCGACAGACTCCATGGAAGGTGGATGGCTGAGGACCACAGAAGCCTAGCATCTTCTCTGCCCAACACTGCTTAGTAGGGCAGCATGGGTTCCAGAAGTAGAATTTCCTGAGCTGATATGCCAGCAAGGTGTTAGTGCCTGGGGACACTGTCTGTGCTGAATCCTCTAGCTGAAATCCAGATGCAGGCGCACGCTCTAGGACCACTGTGCTGAGGCTTACCCGCAATGTGGAACAAGCCCAGGAAGAGAACAGCCTGGCATAGAGCTGCTCCATGACAAAAATCACTGGAACAAGTTTGGAAACAGAAGAAAAGGGTCAAGTATTTGGAAGCTGTCCATCACACAGACAGATCAGAGAGAGAGAAAGAGAGGCAGAGATAGGTAGGTAGGTAGGTGGATGGGTGGATAGACACACAGAGACAGA
>NW_004524593.1:6444765-6459955 GCF_000260255.1 Octodon degus | reverse complement strand
AGACAGACAGACAGACAGACAGAGAGAAGTGGCAAGGCAAGGAGAGGAGAAAAAAAGATAGAAAGAGGCGGCAGAGGAGTGGATTTCAAAAATCTACAGCACCACAGAAGGAATCAATTTTGAGTTAAGAAAGTAGTGGAAAAGACTGGTGGAGGAGTGGGAACAGGATTGGGGCTGTGCCGCTAGGGACCCAAGCCTCATGCCTGCTAGGCTAATGTTTTAGTCACTGACCTACACCCCAGATTCCTACATTTTTGTGTGTGTTCACAGTATCAAAAGGGCTAAGAGAAGAATACCCAGATTTGGGTGGATCAAAAGAGGCCAGAGCGTAAGGACTGAGTTAGAGGGTGCATTAATGTACAAACTATAAGCCTCAGACCCACAAAGGTAGCCACTCAGAAGAAATACGAAAGGTGCTGCTTGGCTTTAGCTGAATCCGCAGCCACATGCCTTTAACCCCAGCGACTCAGGAGGCTGAAGCAGAAGGATCGCAATGTGAAGGCCAGCCCAGGCAACCTAGGGATAACTGGCCTCAGAATAAAAGAATGTATGGAATGTAGCTCAGTGCTAGAGCCCATGCCTCATGTGCATGAGGGCCTATGCACAATCCCTAACACCCCAAAATTAGAAAACAAAAAAATTAAAGTTCGACTAAGTAAAAGATCACCTAACCATCTACAAGAAATTTCCAGAATAAAGCCAGGCATGATGGGTGATGCCTATAATCTCAGCACTCAGGAGGCTGAAGCATGAGGAGCACTGTGAGTTTGAGGCCAACTTGGGCTGCACAGCGAGTCCCACGCAGCCTGAACTGCATAGTGAGACCCTGTCTCCAAAAAAGCAAAAACAGCAACAAAAAATATCTGCTGGCTGGGGAGATAACTCAGCAGTCTAAACACCTGCCTGGCAAGCATAAGGACCCAGGTTCAAGCCCCAGTACCACATGTTGTGCCAGCCTTTCACTGTGCTGGTCATTGAGACCAGGCGTGGTGGCACACACCTGTAATCCCAGCACTGGGGAGGCTGAGACAGAAGGATCACGATGAGTCCAAGTGTGTAGCAAGACCCTGGACCAAATAAATAAATAACCCCTGCTAACAGGGGTGAGGGGGATTTGGAAACGTGGTGCCTATTAGACGGTTCTTCAGTCCTTCTCCTAGTGCTGAACATACAGCTCTGCAGAGTGGGAAGCAGACATATTCTTTTCAGTCGAGTCTTAAAATTAGATAGCAACAAGTCTCAAGCTGGAGCAGTTGTGGAGAACATTTAAATGCCTATGGTGAATATTTTCTTCAGCAAAATGAAATCCTGTAAGAAACTGAATTCACAATTTTGTAAGACCTCTCCCAAAAAAATCTACACTTCATAGCCCAAAGCTCACACTTCCCAAAGGCGTTAGCTGAAGGTGAGGTTTAACAATGTGTTCCAGGAAAACACGGATGAAGCAGACCTAGCACGAATATTAAAGACGCCTGTTGGCTCTCTTTTCACAGAAAATGAAGCTAAAATAAAAACTTAGCCTTACCAATTGTCACCACCCGCTTCACACAGGAAGCAAGCTAGAAGTGAGCTTAAGGTCTGCGGCAGGCTCTGCTACTTATAGACCAGTGCTCCTCGCCAGCGCTCAGATTAGCAATACGCCGAGATTAGCAACGCAGCCGCCAGCTGGGGGATGATGCCTTCATGGCTGCAGTTATCAGCACCACATAAAAACAAGGTCTGTCTTCAGAGCCAGTGCTTTTGATCCACTGAGTTCAAATCAATCCAAAAGAATAAAGCAGAAACTTGGGGAAAAGTTATCCCTAAAGACCCTCAACATTAGCATAATGTGGCTTCTGCCATACATTATTTTGTGTCTCAGGGACAGAGGAAAGGGTCTTGTTAGAACTTGTCCCTTTGCCTTTGAGCACGCTTGTGAAGCACTAACGTATTTGTATTCATAGCCTGTAATCATTGTTCTAAAACAGACTCAAAGACTTCTGAATAGACACAGTGGTTACAAGCAGCCTTTCAGAGTGAGACTTAAGTCTGAAGTACTTTTCTCATTATTAAGACCAATTTCCTTCTAACAGGAGCAAAACAGTATCTCCGCGAGGTGTTGCAAGGATGACATACGTAAAACTCCCCGGAATGTAAAAGCCCAAACACGGTGACTCTCATTACTAAAATGGTCGGCAGAGATCATTTAGCAGCCCGGCCCTTACCAGTGAGATGGCACAGGGAGCAGCTTAGAAACGAGACCAGTTCTCCTCCCTGACCTCAGTGCTCTTTCTGACGATGTTAGTGTCAAGTTATCATTAAATGTCACTGTGACCTGAAGACTTTAGTCAACAATGTTATGAACAAGACAGACCTTCCTTGTGCCCTCTGCTTGGTGTTAACTTTTTTGTAAGAACTTTTCTCATGCTAGAAGACACAGTCTCTTGTTTTTGTTTTTCCGTTTTTTTTTTTTTTTTTTGGGGGGGGGTTGGCAGAACCGGGGTGTTATGGTTCGTCTAGTTGTCCCCCCACCCCCCAAAGTCTCATGCAGTCAGGGGGTGGCTTCTGGAGTTTGTGATTGATTGTTGTGGGTGTGGATGCTGCCCCTGCCCTGGGACAGGTAATTTGCATTACAATGTAAGGAGGGAAGAGAAGTCAGCTGTTAGAGTTGCTGCTACCTCTCCTTTTTGCACTCTTGCTCTTTGCCGCCACCATGAAAGCTCTGAAAGGTTGCCCTCTGCTGCGTGCTGCTCTGCCTTGGAGCCAGCTGAGTGTGGACTGAAGCCTCCAGTAACTGTGAGCTAAATAAACCTTTCCTTCCTTCATTTTGAGAGTCGGGTATTTGTCCCAGCAACAAGAGAAGAGTAACTAAGATGCGGGGGTTGAACTCAGGTCCTTGGACTTGCCAGGCAAGCGCTTATTCTACTGAGCCATCTACCTGGCCCCCAGTTTCTTGTTTATAGCTAAGGAGGAACAGGACCTTTCAATGATAATCATCTTTCAGTTCTGGGTACAAAAGAAACTAACGGGCTTCCGTCTACACAACTTGATGTCTATGACGACTGGGCGATCTCGAATTTCCATTTGCAGTCTATCATACCTGTAAGTGCTTGTGAACTGTAATATCTTGTTATAAACTCTTGTAGCAATTTGTGCAAGACTTTAAGCATGAAAAAAGATTTAATTCTTTGGAAAATTCAACTTAAGTCAAAATCTATTTTATCTAAAAAGAAAGGTAGGGGGCTGGGGAAATGGCTCAGTAGAACAAGCGCTTGCCTGGCAAGTGCAAGGGTTGGAGTTCAATCCCTGGTTCTGTCAAAAAAGCAGAAGAAGAAGAAGAAGAAGAAGAAGAAGAAGAAGAAGAAGAAGAAGAAGAATGATGTGTTATATTAAACTATCAAGGGTCTTAAGTAGAGTACAATGTCAGAAAAAGTTAAACAAAAACCTTTGACTTCATCAGCATTCGAATTTATACACAAACTATAATTTTAACTATACTCATCTGCTTTCTTCTGTACTTAAGCCACAAATTTTCATGAGCAACATGCAGAACTTCATTTCTCTCCAACTTAACAAAACGTTCCTAAATGAAAGTGATTTTTATAGTAAAAACCACTACAATTAATTTTCTACTGAATATTTTTACAGGGCGAAACATTTCAAGAGTCTTCTCCCAACCCGGTATTTAGAAGTCACCTTGCATAATTCAATGTGGCCAGCAGAGGGCAGAGCAGAGGATTTGATGGCGGATCCCGGTGCACGACTGAGAAATTTCCAAAAGGAGGCTGAGTTCTATTTTTGACAGAAATTTAGCACTTCAGATGCTATGCTGGTGAGATATAAGAAAGACCAGGAAGAAATGTCAACCTTATATCCTCCTCAGCGCCAACGGAAGAAATAAGAATGAAGACTGCACTAAAATAATTTAACATGGTAGAAATGTCAAATTAACAGAATAAAGACATGGAATAATATACCACTAGGAGTTTCTCATCTTATATAAATACAAGGCACAGTTAAAGAAATATTTAGTGTTTGTGATAAATGTGCAAATAAGTCTATGAAAATTGATCTATAATTTTATCTGTATATGTATTTCATAATATCTTCTTCATCTGAATGTATCCTATAGATAAGAGTACTACAGACTTTTTAAATGTTTCTAAGATTGTCTGGAATTGATAGATACATATATGATTATTTTAGTATCAATCTTAATATTCCATAACTTCAATGTTCTACTATTTGTATTGCAATAGTAAATTATGACAAATAAAGAAAAAAGTATAAGGAGAAATACCTCAGGGACTAAACCTGAGAGCAATAAATATTTTAAAAGACTAAACTAAATATATTTTTGTATAATTTTTTTTTTTATACAGGGTCCTGCTATACAGTTCAGACTCACAGTGATCTTGTCTCAGCTTCCCTAGTGGTGGAACAACAGTCACAAGCCACCACAGCATGTGGCACCTGGGATCAAACAGAGGTCCTTGAGCTTCCCAGGCAGGAGCTTATATCCCTGAGCTGTCTCTCCAGCTCTCAGTATACATTTTTAAAGATAGGGTTTCTATTCTGTTATATTCCCAAGTCTAAATTTGCATTTCACAGCTCAGGTTTTCTTTTCTCAATAAAAATGATGAAAGAGTTAAAGTTCCTGTAAGAAATGAAAACCACCATTTATCCCACCAAAGATTCAATTAACAATGGAGAACCTCTCACTCTTGCTCTTCCCCTCTTTCTCTCCCTCTCCCTGTCTTCTCCCTCCACTCTCAGCTGAGCAGTTCTCAATCACATACAAGAACTTAACCAAAGCCTTAGCAAACAATCTGGGGAAAACATTCACCTTTAAGCTCAATCATAGCAGAGTCTCAGCTCTCAAGAACTGAAAGGTGGAAGCTCTTTTGAGTTCAAGACAAAAATCAAGGATGGCCCCCACACCTACAAAGCAAGCAAAGTCACACACCTGCCTTAGCTATCATTTCACTGCAGTATTTAAATTATAGTCATTTGTCCTTGTTTTCACGACAATGTCTCAGGCTACTCATGTGATCCTCAGCTCCACTCCATGCTTAGGTTGCCTTCTATCTTGGAGCTTTCCCTTTGAATCTCTAATGCTTTGCTCAAAGTATCCTGGACATCTTTTCCAAAGATCTTTGAAACTGCAGGATTCTTCATTGGTACCTTCACCTGATTCAGAAGTCACGTAATTAGCTTGAGAAAGGAATACTCGTTACCCAACTGCAATGAATGAAGGTACAGGGGGTATTAGCCAACAACAAGAGGAAAGCGAAAATCTGCTCCACGTGGAAGAAAACCTCCTCCTCTAATGGGAAACTGGCATGGAGGGAAAGCAAATTCACCTGAGCAAAGGCGGTACAGTTCTGAAGCTCGGAAAGCTCCTTTGGCCACAGGATGGTCACTTCAGCTTTCTGTAGCGGCCTCACTTCTCAACTAAGATTAGGCTAAGGGGTCTGGGGTTGGATCTGGGCTGGACTGCCTGCCTGCCGTGCTGGTCCCGCCCCTGAGACGCGCTGAGACAGCAATTGAGACTGGGCGTGGTTGTGCACACCTGTAATCCCAGCTCTTGGGAGGCTGTAAACAGGAGAATCACTACAAGTCCAATCCAGTAGTGAGACCCTGAACACCTTGTAGGCCCTTCCCTAAAATACAGGAAAAAAAGATTAAGCTAAATTAAGTGACTGTTGAAGTCTTGAGCTTTGATATTTTATCCCTCTTCACAAAAACAGAAAATTAATCAAGCATGTCTGTGGTACAAGCACATGGCTTCAAACGGTTAAAACCAAACGATGCTTCCCAAGGCCTGAGAGCATGTCTGACAGTGAATCTGTCACACGTCAATAACATCAGCTAAATAGGAGGCTTTTTCCAATGCATTTACCCGGAGGCTATTGTACATCAGCTGTTCTAGATTTTTTTAAATCCTGTAAACACCCAGAAAAAAAGTGCATAGGACTAAGGGTGTAGCTCAGCCAGAGACAACATGCTCAGCGTGAGCGAGGCATGGGCTGGATCCCAGCCCCAGCAGGACAAACCTACCGAAAAAAGCAACCGCAAACACCCTGCGGGCTAGAATGGGAACCGCCATTAGCGAAGAATGCAGACACACAAGAGGCATGAGAAAATTAAAAAATAAATAAAAATATAAACAAGTAAATACATAAGAGGCACGAGAAAGAGCTAGAGGAAGCGCAGGCAGGCCTAACAAGACCAGGATCCAGGCCAAGGCACCCTCACCCAAGTCCTTACCCCCCATCTAAGATTAAAGCAGAATCACTGTTTTTTTTTTTTTTTAGGTCAGTACTAGGGATTGAACCCAGGGCACTACCCACACCTATTTTTATTTTGAGACAGGGTGGTCCAACTGGCCTTTCATTTGTGATCCCTCTACCTCTTGGCCTCCTGAGTAGCTGGGAGCACAGGCATGCGGCACTGCGCTCAGCTCCAAAACCACCGATAGTCTAATTATAGATATGGAAAATGTCACTTTTTCTTCTTTTTCTTTATCAATTCATAAAGTTCTTTCCAAGTGTAAGTTAGGCTAAGTATGAATTATCAGTCTAAATGTCTCCACTTTTTCTTAAAGGACATTGTCTTACATGATTCTGAAATTGTCCTTCATCACGGTGTTGGATGACAACAATGCCGTGTCACTGAACCAGCCCATACCTGGATCTCACCTTGATCTCTGCCTGGCCACACCCTCAACACGCTATCCCACTGACACCCCATCTGAGCCTCTTCCCCTGTACACCGTGGAAATCCTGGTTTCCCCACATCTGACCACTAGCTCCATCTCCTGCTGGCTTCTGACTCTGTAGCCCCACTCTTCTGGCCGGTCCCATGTGGATAACCTCAACTCCCATCCTCACTAACCTTCAGGCTCATCTACCTGGGAGAAGGACAACTTCAGCCCCGGCTACCGTTTTGCCTTTGCCACACATGCCTAACTGAGGCATAGCCAATATTAACACATTTAGTACATTACCCACACCTTAATCAGCTTTACATAAGCGCCCTCAGTGCCCTGCTCCATGCTCATCACAGATTGGTGGCGTCCAAATAAAACATTTTCCATAGACTTCCTAAGGCATATGGCCCCACTGATGCTTCTCCATCCTGTGTAGATGGGGCACCTACTCACAGAGAACACCCAAGTCAGGTAGCTTTCCTAACTTCAAAAGCTCCCCCCACGTGTGCCCCATTCCTGTCTTTACTTACTCACACAGATGTTCTCACTCCCAGCCAGGTCTACAGCCATACCACCCTGAATGCACCCAATCTCGTCAATCCCAGCCAGTTATCCCTGCGGTTACACCGTGTAACCCAGCTCTCCCCCACTGAGCCACAATGCCCCACACTCACAAAGCAAAGCTTTATTCAGCTCACATTTTGAAGGGATTTGGTAGTCGGTCACCTGGCTCTTAGGCAAGAACCTCATAGTGAAAGGGTAAAGCTGCTTGGTTCACAGTGGCCAGGAAGCAGATTAGGGAAGTATGAGGAAAGGAAGGAGCAAGGGCCCAGACATAGACCCAAAGCCACCCTACCAGGATGCACCAGACACCCAGAAGTGGGCCGTCAGTCAATCAAGGTGACAGCTGCCCCAACCACCACATCCATGTTATCAATTGTCCTTGCTCTGCTCAACCTCCGACTTTGCTTTCTCCACTGTTCCCTTCCCTCGACATCTAAACATCCTGCAAACACTGCTATGCTACAAAGAGGGGTGGGGAGCTCTCCTTGCTTCCTGCTGCCTGTTTCCTTACACACACACACACACACACACACACACACACACACACAGGACCTGTGAACTAATCCCTGATTCCACTTTCCGGCTCTTCACCACACTGAGCTCCTATTCCACCTGCAGATAGCACTCTCAGACCCCATCTCAGACCCCTCCCTCTCCACGAACACATTCACAGCAGCTTTTGGGGGAAATTCAGCGACTGCTTTCAGCCTTAACCTTATTTCATCTTTTGGCAACATTCACTATGCCCATTCTTTCTGTCCATTTTTTCCTTTCCTCATTGGTCCACTTGCACCTTTCTCCTCTCTGCACACTGCAGGTATTGATCCCCGTGCCAGACCCCTCTCGCCCCTCACTGATTAAATGAGCACCTTCCAGGGCACAACAGCTTCACGTCTCATCACTACACTGATGATGCCCCTTTCCTTCTCCTCCCTCCCCACTCTTTCCCCTCTCCTCCACTCTGTCTCTCTCTCCCCTCTAACTTATAAACACAAATAACTAATTGCTTTTTGCATATATTTCCTATGATAGCCTCAAATTCAGTAGGACCTAAGCTGAACCAACTATCCTCACAATCTGTATAATCTGCCCCTTTGCCCTGTTTTCTTGTCTCATCTTGCCTGTGCTAGGGACCAAACTGGGAGCTTCCTGCACGCTAAGCAAGCACTACCCTACTGAGCCGTAGTCCGGCCCTTCCTCATTTATACACGGTAAACAGAGTCGCTCCGTACCTCACTGGGCAAGCCAGAACCTGGGGAGTATCCTCCTTGACTCTGCCTTCACTTTTATACAATCAGCCAAATCTCCGAGGTTTGTCATTCCTGCCTCCTCACAGTGCTTCCCAAGGTGCAGGCCCTGGCGACCCGCACCACCTGAGAACTTGTTAGCGCTGTGAATACTCAAACCCCATCCTGTGCTCCAGGCTCTGACCCTCTGAAGGGGAAGCACAGTAATTCCTATTTAACAAGCCCCACAGGGGCTTCTGGCCCTAGCTAGAGTTTGAGATTAGTATTAGTAATAATACTAATCTAAGGATGCTCTGAATCTGCCCTTTTGTTATCCCAAGTTTCATTTGCAAATACCCATAAGATTGTTTTACTTATTTGCTACTTGCATTGTAAGTGAAGAAAGTTACAATGCCTAGTTTTTAAGGGAAAAGCTTGTACAAGTGCAACTCAGGATATTCTGAAGTTTAAAAAGAGAGGGGTCAGGGAGGGAATGGAGCTCTCAGGCTGGTAACTTCCCTCCCACGAAAGGTGTGTAGGTTCCATTCTCAATACCTCAAATAAAAACTAGGTGGAATGTAAATGCGTTTTTTAAGAAAAATAAAACGAGCTTCCACTACCGATCTCCTGCACAGTTGGTGCCAATATCCACCTCGCCATCCTTCATTACTAATGACAGCACTCCGGGCACACTCTGGGCTGTACTCCACAGAATGCCTTCTCTGACCCTCTCACACTCCCCTCCCCAAGGCCCTCCTGAAGCCTGCAGAACACCTCTGGGCAGGAGCCCGCATCTTTTCCTTAGCCTGCTGCTCTGCGCCTGCGCAACACGCGTTCCTGCTGACCATTCGCAGTTGCAACACTCACTCCCAACCTCCCGTCAAATACTACGCGCACCGCAGCTGTTCCCGAGGATCGAGGATCGTCTTGAGCAGGGAGCTGCAGAAGAACAGGAAGGGAACGTGCGTTCTTTACCAGTTTAATAAATACGGTGTAACTAGCTGATAAGCACACACGGGGGCAGAAAAATCAAACTCACAGAATCCATTCACTTTCTAAAACACTACCTGAGTACAGTCCAGGGCTCAGCCAACTTCAGCCTGCAAGCCAAATCTGGCCAGGTAACTGTTTTCTGTTGTTGTTGTTTTGTTTTTTTTTAATTTTTTGTTTAATCTTTTATTTATTTATTTGGTCCAGGGTCTCACTACACAGCTTGGACTCATAGTGATCCTCCTGTCTCAGCCTCCCTAATGCTGGGATTACAGACATGTGCCACCACTCCCAGTTTCAGTAGCCAGCATAGCGCGCCCAGAGTTCCAGGGCCGGCACAGCATGCAGTAGCAGAGGTCAAACCTGGGTCCTTGCACTTGCCAGGCAGGTGCTTAGGTCGCTGAGCTATCTCCCCAGCCCCAGGCAACTGGTTTTGTAAAAGTTTTAATAAGAAACATGCCATGTTTATACACTGCAGGTTATCTGTGGCTGATGTCACAACAGTAGAATGAATAATTTGACAGCAACTATAAAAAATTACAAACAATGGGGCTGGTGAGATGGCTCAGTGGTCTAAAGCACCTACTTAGAACAAGCTTAGCAAAGCACAGGGACCCTGCGGTTCAATCCCCCAGCACCACATGCCAGCCAGCCCCGCCCCCTGGTGGGCTGAGCTGGCCACACACACACACACACACACACACACACATAAATAAATAAAATAAAATGCTTAGTCATTCTTGGATTGTCTTTTAAAAAAAAAAAAAAGTTACAAAGACTAACATAAAGTTCCCAACTGACTCTACCAAAAAAAGGAAAAAACAAAACAAAAAATCCTGATCTAGATAGTGCAAAGAGAACACACCCATTTTGGGGTACACAAATTCCCAGAAAAATTGGCAAGGGATAAAAGAAAGCCCTGCAAGCTCCTGGCTGGTGCGACGCACCTTCACTCTGCCCCAACCTCTGTCCCCACACGTGTGCTGGCTCTTGGTAAGAAATCAAGTGACATCAACAGGCAGTAATTCATATTCAGTGTGTATCCAGAAAAGGATGAGGAAAGAGTAAGAGGATAAAGGGTAAGAAAAGTTGGGCTGAGTTGCCCATTTTCGTGACAGTCCATCATACAAATTCAAAATGCACTCTGAGTCACCCAACACGATTTGCCAACCAAGTGATAAATGGTACCAGTTGTGAAAGCAGGGAGATAAGGAAAACAGCATAATCCTCTCAAATGAGCAACAACAAAGACAGTATATTCCGGCCTTAAAAAGTGCGACTGCCACAAAATGTGTTCTTTAAGATCCATTTGTCTAAACGTCAATGAACTCTACGGTTGGGAAACACTTCACATCCCCCACAGTATTGGACCCAGCACTTCCTCTGAGCCCAGAAAGCTTGTGGTGAGAGAAAGACAGTAATTACCACGACTGCACTTCCAACAATGTTCTCTGGGCTTCCTTTAGAGAGAGGTTTCTGTTGTTGCTCCGGGATTGACCCCAGGACCTCACACACGCTACGTACATGCTCTGCCTTTGGGGCTACACCCAGGCCAGGAGATCCTTAATGGAAGGACGAGAGCAACTACTTTATCTTATGAAATAAAACATACAAAAAAGCAGCTGCACATATTGGGTCAGAACACTACAGTAAGCTGTAGGTTTAAGCAATAATCTCAAAGTATGCTTAAAACAATATGTGCTTTATGTTTGTTTGGTTTTTGGTTTTGGTAATGAGAATCGAACTCACAACCTCACACTTGTCAGGCAAGCACATGCCACTAAGCTATACCCCCAGCCCAAAAATACATATGCTCAAATATGTATGTATAAAAACTTGGATGCTTATCACTACAGCACAAAGTCCCATGAACATTCACAGAAGGCTGAGAACAGATTGTAGAGATAAAAAGACATGTGACAAGAGAGCTTTTTTTTTCGAGTGAACCTTTTTTGAAAACTTTATTAGCACCCATTTGCAGCACATAATGTTTGCATTCCTTCTGTGGAGCTGGTACCCTAGATGACACCTCCCAAGCTCCTTCTGCATCCCCTCTCCCTCACCTTCCCCTCCCCATCTTTCCATCCTCTTCCCATTTGAGAAAGTTCTATCTCCCTACTGCCTAGTATCTCGTATCTTGCCCTTTCTTCATAATTTGGACTACTCATATAAGGAAAGCAGGCTATATGTAAAGCAGCGCATACGGTTCACTACAGTTAGCATTATGGCCTCAGGTGTACCCACTTACCTACACAGGACATCATCTTTCTTTCTGGCGGGGTAGTACAATGGTGGGTGTAAACACTGTATTTTCTTTGCCCATTCATCTATGGATGGACATATCGGCTGTGTCTAAGATGGAGCTACAAGGAATTGTGCTGCTATAGTTATGGGTCATATTTAAAATGAGACAACCCAAAAAAGTAACAAGTTTTTAGTATATATCAAAGGTCTTCTACTTCACTCTGAACTATTGAATTATAAGCACAGGGGACATGATTTGATACCTTATAATCAATCCTGTAGTTTAAAAGGTTATTATTGTAGGACAATTTTTCCATACCACAAAAGTGTACAGTCTTCAAGGAATATAAGCAAGCTGAAATGTTATATTTCCACTTGTTTTCTTTATAAATAAACCTGTTTTAAAACTAAAAAATGGCTGTTGGCAAAAACTCCAGAATTGTAAGCAAATTTCTTCCTGTCAGTATTTATTGGCTGTTCCCATCACTGATTTCAACTTGGAGAATTTTCTAACCCAGAATACCAAATTTATTCTACAAGGTAGAGATGTCTGAAAGAGAACAGCAAGGCCACATATGCAGAGCAAATCAATTTGCAAACTTTTTTATTTATCTTCCTGTCTTGGGAATCTTAGATATGCTAGATGTCCATGCTTATGTGGTGAGAAGTTATAGAAATTGGTACCTTCTGTTCTTCATGCTACACCATCGATGAGGTCTGCCCCCCCCCCCCACACACACACAGAGATAAATACCTTACTCATGTGCCAGTATTTGAGTGTAACACTTGCACGGAGAAAATCAAGGAAATATAGTCACTGTGGAACGATCATGAACATGGCCCATAGCTTTTCCTAGTCTTTCCATTTCCGCTCTCCTACATCCAGAAAGATGTGTAACAGCGAGTGCTGGAGCAAGATGGTAATTAAGGCAATTAAGTCAAGAGCAAATGGGATAAGAAGGGATGGGAATGAGAGCAAACTTAGGGCTCCAACATATGGCCAATTCCCAAGCCAGTTAATTGCCAAGAAAATCTACATTCCATCACATCCCTCATCTCTCCCTCCAAGAGTTTTCATGAAGCCCCACCTAGTAGTGCACACCTGTAATCTTGCCCTTGGGAGGCTGAAGCAAAAGGACTACTGTGAGATTGAGGGCAGCCTGGAGTACAGAATGAGTTCAAGACTAGCCTGAACTACAGAGTGAAATCCTGTCTCAATCACCAAAGCTTTCCCTACTGAACTATTCTTCATGAGATCAAGGTATCATTGTTGAATGGTTATGCCAGGCTCTGTGATAGGAACTTAGAAGATAACAATTGAAAATCATGAAAACTGTTGTGGCTTTCATCAAGATGTCCACTGAAAGCCTCATGTGGTCATAGCTGGGGCTTTTCACAAGTGGCTGGATTTAGAGTGCGTGGTGCTGGGATCAAGGGTGTGATCATAAAATTCATCCACTAACTGGTTTGGCAGAGTTTTGGGTGTGCGTGGTGAAAAGGCTCACACTAGCTATGGGAGGCACTACCGAAAGCCTGCTTCACTCTTGGCTGCCTTCGGCCTGGCAAGAACTACTTCTCCTCTGTGATGCCCTTCTGCCAGGTACCACCCCACCTTGGAGCCAGCCAGCTACAAACTGAAACCTCTACAAACTGTGAGCTACAATAAACCTTTTCTCCTATGGGTGTCGAATATTTTGTCTCAGCACTGAGAAAAGTAACTAAGACAATTACTGTTAATCATGTGGCATATATTATGTGCTTTGCCATTGTGATAAATGTGGATAAATTAATCTCATTAAATCTTCAAACCACAGAAGTAGAACTTATTGTTACACACAAAAAATATTCACTATGACCCTGGATAAATATTTGAACTTCAAGTAGAGGAAATGGGATTAGAATCCGGTCTGAGCCAATCCACTCTCAATCACTCTGGGGAGACCCATCAAGTGAAAACAGGGACACAGCATTGCACTGCTTGATAGAATACCTTCATGAGCAATTTAACTTGCATTTGGACAGTGCAGAGTAAACAGCCAATTATAATATGTGCAGCGGGTCCTTCGAGAGAGAAAATGCAGACGCAGTTGGTGAAAGAAGGGCTTCTGATAAAGCTGGCCTCTGCATCTCAGCATTATCCCACAGAGCAGAATTTAGATGGGAAATAACAGAAACAGAAGAACCCAAAGAACCCAGGAGATGTGAGAAAAATATAGACAACTGGGAGAGGCAATAGTCCATCAGTATGGGGAAAGATGGGGCAGAGGAGCAGAAGGGGAAGAGAACCACGAGCCAGAGAAGCAGGAACGGTTGAAAGCAAGAGGAAGACCACATAAGTCCAAGGAATATATGCTGGTGGAAAAACCATGAGAGATTTTATACAGAAAGTAATACGATCCTATATACAGCACAGAGCTCCCTAGCTCAGCACTCGTGACATTTTATACTGGATAATTCCTTGTTGGGCAAGAAGGTGTCTTATGCATCGCAGAACACTTGGCAGCCTCCCTAGCACCTAGCCTCCAGATGCCAGCCGCTCCCTCCCCTACACTGTGACAACCCAAAGCAGCTTCCGACATTGTCAGGTGGCCTCCAGATGTTGGATGTCTGTGAACAGAGAACCTCTAGGACACACTAGGAAAGTGGCTTAGAGGCCAAAGCAGGCAAAGCCAAGAAGGCAGTGAAGAGGCCAGCATGATAATTCAAGCAAGTGGCAAGTGACTGTGACAGGTGATTGGGCCCATTCATTCCCCTCAGACAAGTTCTCGTCATCTAGCTTTCTAGAACCAGCTAGAGAAAATTCCAAGTCCTTCCTGTGCAAAACTCACTTCAATTTTAAACTTACAGCATCTCATTGTGTCATGATCGATTCCTCCTCATCTCAGACATTTCCTGAACTCATCAGCACAGCTTTATACTTGTCAAGGACTATCACAAATGTCTACTTCTCAATCCTGACCTCTCCACAACTCTCTGGTACATTAAATCCCAGCCAGTATCCTGAGTTTCTCTATTGTACTGACAGCAAGCATTCTCCTTCACAAAACCTGAACTTCGGAATCAACAGAACATTCTTCCACCTCTGACATGCTAGACATCACTCTTCTTTCTTCTGTTCATAGCCTCCAATAAGTCCATTCTTGCTAAATTCTCACTACCTCTGTTCTTTATGATCCTCAAAAACTTGAATCTTTGCATTTGTTAACTTTCTCTTAATCTATTGATTTACTTATCTTTTAACATAAAACTTAAAGTTTATGCCAGCAATATCAGTTCTTTGCCCTATATTAATTACCACTAGGACATCCCTAAGAATCATAAATTCTAGATATTCAAAAAATAATTACCAGGCCAGCCTGATAGCTCAGCAGACTAATGCGCATGCTTAGGCAGAGCGCAGCAGCTCGGAATTGATCCCCAGAGTGCTGTGCCAGCCCCACCCATGGGGCACACTGAGACAGCGATTGTGACTGGG
>NW_004524593.1:6439909-6444380 GCF_000260255.1 Octodon degus | reverse complement strand
TTTTTTTTTTTTTGGTGGAACCGGGGATTGAACTCAGGCCCTTGCGGGAAGCACTTCTTCTACTGAGCCATCTCCCTAAGCTCTTTTCTGATCACAAAGAGACTAATTTTCACATTCTTCAGTCTGTTCTCCACTATGCCAACAGAGAGGTGTTTTATAAATGCCAGTGTGTTTATGGCTTAACTGCTCAAAGTTACTCAAAAGCATCACTTAGGGGACACGGATTTCTTTATTTTGCATGTCTGGCCTCCTTTCCACCCGCACTCTCCCGCTGCACACTCCAGAAATACTCACACACTACATTTGCGTGCGCTCTTGTGATAGCTGCTCCCAACAGCAAACTCCTACTCATTCCTAAGGTCTTGCCCCAAGTACTACCTCCTGAGCTACCAAGGAGACTTAGTTACCCCTTCCCCTTCGCCCCGCCTACAGTGTCCACCTCCTTTAGAACTTGCTCTCACTCAGAATCTACTGCATGAGCCCTCATTTCGTGGGGCTTAGGCAATGAAGCCTGGAAATTTTCACAGCAAGTGGAAAATCCAGGGCAGTCTGGCTATGGATCCTGTTTCAAGCCCTGGGCTCCAGTAATCTGTTTGCATGTCTTACGCTTAAAACCAATTGAGAATAGAGGCTTTTCATCTGTTTCTGGTAACTGTGGAGAGGGGAAAGAGGAGAAGGGAAGAGCCGAAAGAGACAAAATGAATACCCTGATCCAAACTGAAGAGAAATAAGCAACCTTCGTGCAGACTTAAGAGGCCGGGGAAGTGGGGAGCTCAGTGGTAGGGGGCTCAGCTAGCACGCGCAAGGCCCGGGCTCGAGCACCAACACCGCAAAGGAAGACCACAAAGAGAGCTAAGGAGTTCTATTAAGTGGTAAAAATGAGCTGCAAACTCAAACATATTGAAAGTACAGGAGGAAAGGTGCATGTTTCTTCTCTTAAAAAAATTAAGAGCAAAAAAATTGTTGTGCTGGATGAATGTTCCTTGTAGAAGAAAGGGAAAACTAAACATAGATATCAAAAGCATAGGAACTAGCCAGGCACACATATGTAATGCAGCTACTCGGAGCCTGAGGCAGGAGAATGGCAAGTTCTAGAACAGCTCGAGCAATTTTTTTTTTTTTATTTTATTTATTTATATGTGTGTGTGTGTGTGTGTGTGTGGCCAGCTCAGCCCACGGGGGAGGGGGGCTGGCTGGCATGTGGTGCTGGGGGATTGAACCGCGGTCCCTGTGCTTTGCTAAGCTTGTTCTAAGTAGGTGCTTCAGACCACTGAGCCATCTCACCAGCCCCCAGCTCGAGCAATTTAAAGAAACTCTGACTCAAAGAAAAAAGAACTCATTTTAACTTGACCTGAAAAGTGTCCTTTTCTGAATGGCATGGAGCCTGTGAAACTGAGATACTTAAATATTAAAAAGGAAATGAATTCATAGCACATTATCTGCCCCTGCAATGCAATATTTACACAGGAGTCCATGTGTTCTCCAATTTTTAAAATAAAGGTACTGATGAAACACTAATATGCCCTAAGAATATACCCTACTGGGACCTGGGGAGATAGCTCAGTGGAACAAGTCCTTGCCTGGCAAGTGCAAGGTCCTGAGTTTGATCCCTGGTACCACCAAAAAAAAAAAAAGAATATATCCTAGTATACCTCAGAGCTGGGGATATAATTCACTGGTAGAGCCAGGCTCAGCATGCATGAGGCTCTGGGTTTAAACTCCAATACCTAGGGGAAAAAACTCCCTAAAGGTAAAAGTATACCTGGAAGAAGGTAGGAGACAGGGGACTGGGTCTCTGGAGGCAAAGGCAGAGGCAAAATAGCCCAATTGCACTAGATAAGTGTCATGGCAAGAACTACTAGTCCAAGTTGATGATATACCAGCCACATACCAAAAGTATATTTTTTAAAGTTCAAAGAATTACTAAAGAGAACCTAGAAACAGCTACTCAGGAGGCAAGACACAAGAGGAGGATCACTTGGGCTCAGGAGTTTGAGACTAGCCTGGAAAAGTCAGAGACTCCATCTCAAAGAAACAAAACTTTAGCCACAGCAATATTAACTATACTGGAAGGGGCATAAGTGAGCTAAGGCCTTCCTGTAACAGTCAGAAGGCCTAGCGGTGTCAAGAACGGACACAAACATACAGCGTCCCAAGTCAACCTAGCTAAACAAAAGCAGAGAGCACTGCGTGCGGTGGGGTGTGAAGTGGGAGCCGGGGCTGCTGCTCGTCATGTAGCCTCTCTGCTCTTCAACTATGTGAAAATAGAAACCTGGAACTCTTTCTAAGTCCTTGAAATTAAAGCATAAAATAAAATGAGTGAAACTGAGGAAAAGATTGCAGCTTTGATCTTTTCTCACCTCATTGTCACAGGGTTTTGCCACCTGACTGCCTGGCTACTGGAAGACATGTAACTGCACCACATGGCTGCAAAATAAATCATGGCAAAGCTTTACATTGTACTAGTGACTCCCAGGTCGAGGTGAGAGGGACATGTACAAGGAAAAGAATGTCACCCAAAACAAGCTTTTAAAGCTGCTCTGAAAATCACCATTGCTATATCGTATTTACAATAAAAACTTTCCAGCAGTTATTGGTGCACATAACAGTGTTTCAGAAATTAAAGCTCAGCAAAATGTGGAGAGAGGCAGAGAGAGAGAGAGAGAGAGAGAGAGAGAGAGAGAGAGAGAGAGAATGAATTCTCTGAATACATGGGTTTTGCATCTGCAGACTCAACGAACCTTGGATTGATAATGCTCAATATTCAAAAAAAAAAAAAAAAACCTGACATCGATACTAAACATGAACAGACTTCTTTTTGGTCATTACTCCCAAAGCAACTCAGTTGCTATTTACATATGGTTTACATTATATTAGGTACCATGCCATAAGTATGACATTATATGTAGTACTCTAGAGCTGACTTTAAGTCTACAGGACGTGCACAGGTTAAGTGCAGACACCATGCCACTGTACATAAGAGACTTGGCTTAGTGGCTGGGGGCGATCCTGGAGCCAATGCCCAGCAGATGCTGAGGAACAACTACGTCTGTGTGGACACATCTCTCTCTCAGAGCTTGCACTGCTTCTCAGGGAAAGGTTTCCTGCGTGGGCTTGAATGAATGGCATCTAAGGATTCTTCTCTGTTGGGGAAATTTAAAAAAGGTTTTCAATCTGGCCATTAGTTTTCTAGCAGTGGCTGCTGTTGGTTTTTCTGATATCTTTCAGCAAGCTCAAGATCCAGTTCTTTTATGACTTCATGGACTGAATTGTCTTCCTGGTCTTAACTGTAGCCTCTCTTACACAATTCTTTCAAACACTTGCTGTCTGCACACACACCAACGAGCTCCAGCCCATCGGATCACCATGGGATCACCACATATTTAGCAAAATCAACAGATTTGCCCAACTCAAAGGAGTCAAACACACGCCTCTAAAAATATTCTACTAGACAGGCATTTATGGTCCAGTCACAAAAGATTAAGTAGCTATAAACATACCCTCCTACAAACACGTTCAGGCCAAATAAACTCGCCTAGTCTTATGTGATGTAAACAGACAGTATCATATCCAATACAGTTAGCATTAAAGAAACCCTAGAAAGGCTTGTTAGTGGGTAATCAACAATTATGTAAGACAGGGTGGTTGGTTTGCAAACAGCTGCTGGTGAATATGATTCACAAAAAGGGATCTCGCTATTAAGACGAAAAAAAACAGCATCAAAGGGACCATAGACTGGATTTGTTCCTTCAGTAGGAGCTCCATCAATACTGAAGAGGCAATGATCCTGAGCCCGTGGCTGCAGTTGGTTGAAAATCTGTAGGCTTCCCCCCAGGCCCTATTACAGCGGCTTGAAACTCAAATTAGAAGAAATGTGATAATAACAAACGCTTTACTATTTCTAGAGATTCTGGAAGTGTGGTAACGGTGTCAAGAGTGATAAGAAATAACAAGAACAAGTTCCACAAGCAAAAAAGTCCTCAACCACAAAAAAAAAAAAAAAAAATGTACAAACTCAATGATATAATTTACTAAGTAACTAATAATACTATCCATGTGTGTGTTGTGGGAGGTGTTGATTTTTGGGGGGTTGTTTGTTTGGGGATTGTTTGCTAATTTTTAGGAACGTTCTACCTGAGAATTCTATTTGATACACAAAACTGGGGGAAAAACAGCTAATGGCAAGTACCACGAGGCAATAAGAAGCTGATGGCTTCTAGATACCCTGATAGTAACAGAAGTGTAATGAGATATTGGAATGTTACCGGCCCTTAAATCAAGTATGGTGGTACATGCCTATAATTCCAGCTGCTTAGGAGGCTGAGGCAGGAGAGCTGCAAGTAAGAAGCCAGACTGAGCAAATCCATTAGACCATGCCTCAATAAATAAATAAATAAATAAATAAATAAATAAATAAATAAATATAAAATAAAAAGTGCAGAGGAATAACTCAGTCATAACAGCACTTGCT
>NW_004524593.1:6398113-6439809 GCF_000260255.1 Octodon degus | reverse complement strand
GAATAACTCAGTCATAACAGCACTTGCTTAGCACGTGTGAAGTTCTGGGCTCAATCCTAATATCAAAAAGAATTATGAGGGTTGGTGAGATGGCTCAGTGGTCTAAAGCACCTACTTAGAACAAGCTTAGCAAAGCACAGGGACCACAGTTCAATCCCCCAGCACCACATGCCAGTCAGCCCCACCCTCTGGTGGGCTGAGCTGGCCACACACACACATACACACACACACACACACACACACACACACACACACACAAATAAAAACTTTAAAAGAAAAAAAAAAAACAATTATAAGGGGGGCCCAGGAGATGGCTTAGTGGAATGAGCGCTTCCTTAGCAAGCACAAGGACCTGAATTCAATCCCCAGTTCTGCCAAAAATAAATAAATAAATTAAATTAAATTAAATACAAAAAGAATAATGAGGACCTCAAAATCTATTTCTGCTCTATAGAAGCCAGTACCTGTCCTTGATGGCCCTAATAGTGATCTGCTCATGAAGTCAGCACTCCACTCAGCCAAAAAAAGGTCAACACTCCACTCACACTTGTCAGCGGATAAGCTAAGCATGCATTTTCTAAAGAGAATCTTCCTCAAGGAAAGTGTATAATACCATACTACATAGATTACATAATATGTAGCAATCTAGAGCTGACTTCAGGTAGACAGGATGAGCACAGGTTAAATGCAGACACCGCGCCACTTTATATGAGACTTGACTTAGGGCTGTGCGCGATCCTCGCACCATGACAGCAGAAGCTGAGGAAAACTTCACGTCCATCTGCATACACCCTCTCACCAGTTTTGTCCCCACATTTCCCTCCTAAAACTGAACCTGTCTGCATCTCAGTAAATGTCACAATCATCCACCCACCCAGCGACTTCAAAAGTCAAGTCACCTGACTTCTTCTCCCCTGGTCTCCCACCAAAAGACCCAACAGTCCCACCTCCAGAATCCATTGCAGGTCACCAACTCCATCTCCCGAACCAACATCATCATACCCAACCAATATCTGCTGCCACCACCTCTCACTCACTCAATAACTGTGACAGCCTCCCTGCTATTACTATTTCTACCTCAGTCCCTTCACTCTTACTATATAAAAGCTGGAGACTTTATTATAAGAAGACTCTTACTATCTATGCAACACATAAAGCAACTACATTCTTCCCCTGCACAAAACTTCAAAAGAGCTCACATTTTGTTAAACAAAAATCCATATTCACTTCATGGTTTTTCAAAACACTGCCACTGTGAGTCCTGAAACCTCTCCTGTCTAGCCCTAGCTCACTGGTCTTCCATTGTCCCAGCCCCTTGTGTACCTCATCGTGTCCTCTGAACTGGTCACAGTGGTGCTACCTTGAGTGACCTCTCCTTACAATGGCCTCATGAGTCCCCACAGAGGACCCCTCTGCACGATCACCCCCTACTCCATTCCCTTCACACATTATTCAGAGTTCTTTCCTTCACAGCACCTCTTAACATGTGATAGAAATTAATCAGTGCTTTTAAAATTTGTTAGTGCTCCCCATTAAGACATACATTTCAGGAGAACAAGAATTTTATTTTATTCACTTGTTAACATATTTCAGAAGCCTAAATTACCCAAATTTACTACTTAGATTTCAGAAAGTTGACTCTCCAAGAGGGTCCAAAGCAGGCTTAAAATTCTGAATAGATCCCTTATTTGATGGGCTGTTCCCAGAGAACAAGGCTCTGAGCTTTTTGGCCCTAGCCTGAGCTGTGCTCCTGCTTCAGCTACCAAGAGAAACAGTCTCCTCCTGGCAGGCTCATTCTGCCACCTGCATCTGATCAATGAACTGCTACTACTACCCAAGGTTCTGTCATGTGTAAATATCAACCAATCAGGAATCTTGGTGCATTTGCATAAAGCTGGCACACTCAGTACTGAGCATGCTTGATCCATCATTTGCATAAGTTGAAACTTCACAAGGTCTTTTTCTATAGAAGCCTGCCAGACACCTACCCCTATTCCTTTAAGACACTCTCAAGTTGTGCAAAGGCTGCCTATCCCTGGTGTACAAACTCCATTTCTTTTCTTTTCTTCAAAAAACTTCCCCTTTTTCTTGAATTATTTCGTAGGGAAAACTATACCTTGCATGTAGAATGTTCATGGGAAACATCTGTAAATAAATTAATGTGACCACTCAAAGCTATTTATGTCTTTCAAAGCTCTTAAGTCCTTAAGCTAAAATGTAAGAGAAAATATGAAGCCTGTATTTTCCATAGCATTCTATAAAGCAAAATGATAGCTCATAGACCTAGCAATGTATAATATGAGGCTAAAATTAGAAGGGTTAACTGAAGTAGGCCAACTTGCAAACTCTCAGTACGAGCTCAACCAAAGGTGTTTTTTGTTCAAATCACACATATATGTGAAGATAGAAAAGGGGTATTTGAGGAACGGAACAGTTACAAAGCCAAGGAAGACTGCCAACCCTGAGCCTATTCCTACAGAGAATTAGGTCTTGAAGGGCAACCGTTGTCAAGAGAATTACTGGGTAGAAATGCTCCCAACAGCTATTTTCTGGAAACCATCAGAGAGACTAATTATCAGCAACTTCTCTCCCCAAGGAGAAGCATATTCTTCCCCAGCCCATTTGGATGCCTCAGTCTCCACAGCCCCTGAATAGTTACTTTACTGGATTTTGAAGCAAATCCTGGATTGTGCATATAATCTGGGCTTGGATTTGATACTAAGTTGCTACTGTCTTTTCTGTTTTGTGTTCAGTTTGGTGTGGACAAGTAGAGACTTAGTGCAGAGTCCACAGATAGAGTAAGGACACACAATCACATCAGCCTTGGGGGTAGAAAGTCCCCCATTTCAAGGAAAGGGTTATGTGCAGTACAGAACGACTTAATTTTTTGTGGGTTTGTTTCTCATTCTTTATGCCAAACCCTGCTGTCCTCCAAAACAACATCACCAAGGTCACAAGAACGGAGAGGGGTGAAGTGTAAGAGGCGAGCTCAATTTTTAAAGCTAGAGAGAGGGACTGGGGATGTCGCCCCATGGCAAAGCGCTTGCCCAGGATGCATGAGGCCCTGGGTTCATCCTCAATAATGCAAAAATAAGGGGCCGGGGAGATGGTTAGTGGCTGGGGAGAAGGCTCAGTGGAATAAGCACTTCTCTGGCAAGCGCAAGGGCCTGAGTTCAATCCCCGGTGCCGCAAAAAAGAAAATAAAATAAAAAAATAATGCAAAAATAAATAATAAACAATTTAAAAGAGAGAACAAAAAGGGGTTATCATATTCTGTGCGGCTTAATCCCATTGCACATGTTAACTAACAACACTGTTTACTTCTCAGCTTTAATGAAGAAAATTGAAGCTAATTTAGGAATAGTCTTAATCAAAAATTAAGTGCTATTCATAGCTAGTTTTCCTTTATCTGTACTACATTTATTTAAGATTCCAATGTGCCTAATTGATGTATTTTCCATAACACAGCTTGACAACACTTAATGTACCACAAATCCTGAGGTTCTCCCTCTACAACATAACAGATTTCTCAGAAAGGAGAAATCAGGACAAAAATTAAAACTATACACAATTCTTCCAGTAGAAAGAAATGATCTACCTAGCAGTATTAAAGAAAAAAAAGTAGCTTAGGAATAAATTTAAATTTTTTAAAAATCAACAAAGAAAGTGCCTAAACATGGGCTGGTGAGATGGCTCAGTGGTCTAAAGCACCTACTTAGAACAAGCTTAGCAAAGCACAGGGACCGCGGTTCAATCCCCCAGGACCACATGACAGCCATCCCCGCCCCCTGGTGGGCTGAGCTGGCCACACACACACACACACACACACACACACACACACAATAAAATTTAAAAAAAAAAAAAAAAAGAAAAAGAAAAAGAAAGTGCCTAAACAACAGCATAACCCAGAGGAGTTTCTTTCAGATGTAAAGAATCAGGAAGCTCTCATGATTTATTTTGCAGACACTGAGGGGAGACTGAGAAAACCATGGTTAGAGAAGGGGAAGAAGAAAAACAGGGAAACACAGAACTTGTCTGCAACGGTACTGGGAACGAAGCCCAGGACCTCTACACTGATCCACATTCTCCTGTCCCCTCACCACTTTTTTGTTTTGTTTTGTTTTGTTTTTTATTCTGAGACAGAATCTCAATAAATTGCTCAGGTTGTGCTTGAACTTGCAAGCCTCCTGCCTCAGCCTCCCGACTAGCTGGGGTAGCAGGAATGGGTGCCATCTTACACAGCTACAGTTTATTATTTATGACCGTATTTTGACCCCATCCTCCGTTCACTTTTGCTATCTTTTAAAACTCCATCGTTTCACTGTCTGCAACACAACACATACGCCAAAGCAAACCACAAGAAAAGAGGTGCAGCTGACAAGAACCAAACAAATGTAATGAAACTGCTTGGTTGGAGACACTTTGCTCCCTGTACTCAGATCCTGGGCTCTGCCCCAGGAAGCCACTAGCTCATGGCCTGTCCCAGAGAAATTTACCTAAGGAAATCCTTCGATATCTGGTATCGGATGAACATACATCACAACCCGTGTCACACACGCATCACATACCTGAAAGATCAGTGATACTCCGGCTTGAATATGATAATCCAGCTGTACTGATATTCATGACAAAAAATAAACATGCCTTCTGAATGACTGTCCCACAGCGTAAACTCTTGGTGCATGAGCGAGGAAGGGAGCAGAAGGGACTGCTCCACGTCAGGGTACTAACTGAGCTAGGTACAGCACCTCAGGGGCTATGGAAAGCACCAACCCACAGGGACAGCATTTCACCCTGTGGAGCTGCTTGTAACCAGCAAAGCCAGAAACACTACTTAGATCCACTTTAAAATCACTACAGATGGGCTGAGGATATAACTCAATAGGAGAGCATTTACCTAGTCCTGGAGTCTAGTCCAGCATCACAAAAATCATTTAAAAACAAAAAAATTCATTCCTGATTAGACCAGTCTAGAAAGAGTTGAGTGGCCATCTGTGAAGTGAAGGATGCTTGGCAAATATACTTAATGCTGTAGTCAAAAAGAAGAGTATAGAAACAGATCTGCTGAGCCAATGAACGGCCCAGGGGAGAAAGGTCGGCATCACGTGTTGTTTTGAAATCGCAGAGTAACCAGGCAGACGCACACCATGGTTGCTGTTTCAGCTGTAAGCTGCCTCCCAGGCAGAAGTGAATGCTCCTACTTACATCAAATGGAGCAGAACTGGACTGAGCGTTCTGGGTGCACGGTTCCCGGAAGCAGTCGCTGAAAGGAAGCAGAAGCCCCATGGCGATGATGCGGGAGCAAAACTTCTCGGCTTCTTCTGGAGGCCCATTCTCCTGCTGGCTGAACAGCTTCTCCAGCAGAGTCCGCCCTGCGGAGGAGACACAGTCATTAGAGTGCAGAGCCAGAGGATCGCCTGGCTCCAACCCTCCAGGGAGAGGTGGGTAAACACAGGCAATGAGCAACTCGGTCTCCAAGGCTACTGCCCCGTGCACAAAAAGGCCTCTCAAGCCAGGGACAACTGCAGTCTGAGGCCAGGGACACCGTGTAGGAGAGGGCAGTGGGTATTCACTGTGGCAGCCCCAGAACACCTTCTGTCTCCCAAGAGAATGGGCCAAGTTGCCAGCCCTACCTCCTCCACCTGAGAAAGCCCCCACACTTCGGACCTTATTAGCAATTCTCCTCTCTTTTTGTTTGCCCTGTAGAAATTCTCTAAGGCAACAGTAACTCAATGTGCCACCATCCAGGGCCTAGAAATGTCAGTGTCTGACATTCACAGTCTCAGGCTTGGCAGTAGAGAAGGACAAAGAATATGACAAGAAGACAGGCAAAGGCACCCATCCATGAAGAGCGAAGAGTTTGTCAGCAACAAAGTCACTCTAAACTGAGAGAAAGCCAGTAACTCAACATGTTTTCAGATGCTTCTCAGAACCCTAACTCTACATTATTTCACTAAAAGAGATAGGAGCAGGCCAAGGATACAGCTCAGCGGCACAGCCCCGGCCTGGCAAGGTCTAGGTCCTGATTTTGATTCCTGGTACCAAAAAAGAAAAAATAATGAGAGAAGAGAGGTACAATGAGAGTCTTCTCATTAGCTGAGGACCTTGGAGGACACAGGCTCCTTAGTCCAGGGTTCCCAATCTTGGCTGTGCCTTAGAATTATCTGGAAGAACAGAGTCACTGGATCCATGGGCATCGGGACCTTACTGGTCACCACTGATTCTAGTGACAGCCAGAGGCACGACCATGGCTCATAAACTGACCCTCCTTGTTCTCTAACCTTCATACATTTTTTTTTAATTTTTTTTTATTTATTTATTTATGTGTGTGTGTGTGTGTGTGTGTGTGTGTGTGGCCAGCTCAGCCCACCAGGGGGCGGGGCTGGCTGGCATGTGGTGCTGGGGGATTGAACCGCGGTCCCTGTGCTTTGCTTAGCTTAGCTTGTTCTAAGTAGGTGCTTTAGACCACTGAGCCATCTCACCAGCCCCTCTAACCTTCATACATTAACGAAGCGTTTTTTCTGTGTGTATGACCTATGACAGAGAAAATGAAAAACTGTACAGGTTCCAGAGTTCCTGCCCTCCCGCTGTCCCTCCATCTAACTGGTGGATTCAACTTGAGATCAAAATCACTTATGTAGAAAACCCTTCAATGGCTTCTCCTCATACCCTTTTGGAATCTTTAAACCTACTCTTTTCTGTAATTTCATTTTTTGAGAAGTAATGAAAGGATTTTTCCCCAACAGGACTGAAGTTTACCTGTATGGAAATTTAAGTGGAACAAAATACCCAGCAAACCACATCCCTTAATTCTCAAGTGATTAATTATCCTACCAGTGTATATGCATTGTACACACACAATCAAAAGACAGAAAACAGCCCTAATAGTACTCTAGCTCTTTCCTACAATTCACACACTGTGTGAATTGGGACATAGGGTCTGGCATTCCCATGAGTAAACGTGACAGGGTGAATGTACACGTGCACACTCAGTCAAAAATTACCAAAGCATCATGGAATAATGTGCAACACAGAACTATGACCCACTCTGACCCAGGTGAGAAGCCCGCCCTCACCTCTTTCTAATGGGAACTTCACCACCTCACATTAATAGTAACCTGGCTGCCCAAGGAGGACCTCGTGGTCCTTAGGACTCTCCAATGAAGGCATTTTATGTAAAATGTGCATATTTAAGAGACAGAAGGTGGGGGGAAAACTCCCTTAAGCCCCAAGAACACTTCCAGATGATTTTTCTCCTTCCAAACCATGAGCTGCTTTGAAAACTCCGGCCACTGACTAGGTCACTTGCCATCTTTCTTCCTTTCCACCATCCACAAAATTCTTCTCATTTCCTCCTCACTGCTACCTTCCTTCAAGCCTTGACTCACTGTCCTACTCTCCTACTGCATCTCTAGCGCTATCAATAGTTACAACATCACGGGACCCCACACAGAGGTAGAAGCTTCATCTGCATACTTGGTTTCTTGTCTTCAGCCAGCATTTTTCCATCACGTCCCCGTTCCCATGATGACCCTTGAGCAGGTCATCATTGGGAACTCCACTATTTCCAGAAGAAGAACTACACCCCCTGCCCCACCAACTTCCAGTCATGCTCAGGGTAAAAGCAAACTCCTCTCCACTTCTCTTCATCACTCTCTTCTCTCTGTGTCTCTGTGTGTCTCTGTGTCTCTGTCTGTCTGTCTGTCTGTCTGTCTGTCTGTCTGTCTCTCTCTCTCTCTCTCTCTCTCTCTCTCTCTCTCTCTCTCTCTGTCTCTCTCTCTCAGCTTCACTCTTCTCCCTGAGGCTTTGGTGCCAGAACCCTCTTCCCCCAACCACTTGAATGACTCACTCCACCTCAATGAGGTCTGCCCAAGTGTCACTCTCACTGAGAGAACTTCCTGACTGCCCTTTCTAAAATAACACATACTGTCCTCTTTTTTCGTATTACTCACCTATTCCTCTTTAGAGAGCTTAGCCCTTGAATGTTGATAACACTGTCATCTGTCACTTGGTAGAATATAAACTCCATTTCAGCAGACTTTGCTGTTCACCCCCTTTACCCAAGAACTCAAGGAGTGGCAAGGAGGGGATGGTCAATTATATTTTCTTAAACATCAATGAATCAATATAGGTACAGATGCCTAGATGGAACATTTAACCCCTAGCAACTACCTTTTCTCCTTCAGGCTTTTACTCTAAACCCCTTCAAATGCTCCTTCCTCCACACAGACCTTGAACCCTTCATATCTACCATGGCTGATCTCCAACTACTTGTAGCTACTGCTGTCACATGATGCATCATTGCCATACCCTGTCTTCACTTCCTTCCTTATCAGCTTGAATTCTCCCTCCCATCACTGTAATTAAATCTGCAATCACTTCAGCTCCCTCACTGCCCTCTCGCTCCATCACATTTGCCTCATAAAACCATAGCTAGCCTCAGTCTACCATCAACCTTCTCTAAGCCTACACCTGAGGCAGCAAACACAGTAGAAGACACGTGTTGTCTGTTTTCAAGACCTCGATTAGACACTGAGCCACTCTGCATTCTTAGCTAGCCCTCACTCTCCAGGACAAGTTTTGCACATTCTCCTCTCTGCCAGTGCCCCCCCTCCCATGATAAGACAAGGATGTTCTCTAATTTATGGGAAAAAAACAGAAGAATCAGAGAAAAACTCCACGTACCTGCTACATCCACCCTCTTGCCTTCCTTACAGTTTAAATGTGTCCTGCAACAAACAAAAACAAGTTGCTCCCCTTGTGTTCTGAATGGGATTCTATGTAGCATGCTCAGGATTTCCGCTTCTGTGACTACCCACTCTCCCTCCTGAACCCTGAACACCTCCCTCTTCACAGACGTCTCCAGTAGCACACAAAACACACTTTAGAATATAACACAGTCTGGGCATGCTGGTCAGAGGGCTTGCCTAGTATGCATGAAGCCATAGTACTGTAAAATCAATGTTTCTTCACTCCACTATCCCATTTCTTGGCTTCCTTCACATTAAAAGTACAAGCAAAATGATCTAATCTACCTTCACCCTTCTCCCTCTCATTCCTGGCTCAGTGCATTCTAAGTTGACTTCCATCCACATCACGCAACAGAGGCCAATAAGCAACTTGGTACCAATGATCCTCCCATCTTCACCTTACACGATTTCTTAATCACTAGTAAGAGTTTCACTGTTGAGTCTCCTATGCCTTAAAACACTTTCTCACCTTCATGATACTCCCTTCTATTTTCTCTAACTAACACGTTGACAACTTTCCAGTTTCCCTTACTGGATTATCAGTGCAACATTTCCATGCTTCCTGGCTTGTTCTATGGCTTACTCACTCAACTCTTCCCATATTCTTGACTATAATCCCACCAATGTATAAATACTCCTTTCCTTTCAAATTGGGTATGATTCTGTGACTGCTTCAGGTAAATGCATATGCACAAGGGCTGTCACAGAGCTAGATGGAATGCCTAGGGCAGCTACTAAAGACTCAGAGGACTACAGGACAGTAATTAGAGGACTGAAGATGAAGATCAGAATTCAAAGAACCTTAGTGAATTTAGGTTTCTTTTTTCCTCCAGTAGTCTTCAGTATTGATTCACAGAAGCCCCAAATCCAAAGTGGCCTCTGTACTATTGAAAGGGGATGTTTTAGGGAATACTTTAATAATATATGTCAATGATCTCAAAATATTTCACCTTTTTGACCTAAGAATTTACCCCCAAAAAGCTCTGGCACATAAGTAATTACAGGTGGGATCAAAGAGTGAATGGAAAACTGTGAATCCCTGTCACAGGATCATTGTGAAGCACCAATGAAAGAAAGCATCTATAGTACTTAGCATAGGTCATAATGTTGCAGACAGCCTCAGTTAGAAATATTGACTGTCAGACAAGGTCAGGCTCTCAAAGGAGATGACAAAGACCAGACACCTTACAACTGTGGGAGATGTTCCTGCTGTGAGCCAGACCTAAAGATCAAACAAATGCTGACCTCCCTAAAGGTTGGCATCCAGGATTGCTTATTACTCAGAAAGAATCATTGTCTGAAGGCCATCAGATAAGGTCCTGTTTTATATTCATGTCCACTTGCTACGTGACTCACTACCCCATATGGTCCTGGGCCTAATCAATTTTACCTGAGCAATGGTATTTGTAATCCCATTGGTTAACCATAGTTTTGTCCAACCCCACATCCACCTAAGCAAATTCCCCATTTCTCCACCTTAGCTCAGCATGGTTTTACACTATAAAAGTTCCTGAAAGAGACAAGCATCCAGGGGAACAACCCGCTCAGGTCCCTCGCCTGTCCCTCCCTCAGACAGGAGCTTTCTTTCCCTCAATAAATATATTCTGCTCATAACCTCCATTTGTTCCTAAAATTCATTCTTCAGTTTTAGAGAACACGAACCATCCAGGTCAGGTCGGGAGATCATTTTTCCTTATAATTGGGAGGTCACCCAGCCAAGTTCAGCTTCACTTCCCTGTATCAATAGTATAATATTTCATTTATCAATTAAAAACAAGAAGAAACTGGGGCCAGGGAGATGGCTTAATAGAATAAGCACTTCCCTGGCAAGCACAAGGGTCTGAGTTCAATCCCCAGTTCCACCCAAAAAAAAAAAAAAAAACCTAGAAGAAACTAAATGTACAGTATTACATTTTTTTCAGGATTTAAAATTAATACTCAAAAAATCATTTTGCTATACATCAATAATGAAATAGCTGAATAAGGAAAGTAAATCCACTCAAAATAGTTTCAAAAAATAGTGAGCAATCAAGGTAAACAAACAGGTGAAAGGCCTCCATATTAAAAATTAAAGAGCATGGAAGAATACACTAAAAGACCGAATGACCTTCCATGTTCATGGATGGCAAAATTAATATTGTTAAAATGGCCATATTACCAAAAGCAATGTACAGATTTAGCACCATCAAAACTCAAATGACACTCTTTATAGAACTATTGAAAAAATCCTAAAATTCATATGGAAACACAAAAAACCCAGAATAGCCAAAACAATAAGCAAAACTAGAGGCTTCGGCATACCTTATTTTAAATTATGCTACAAAGTCATAACAACAAAACAGCACAGTAGTGGCCCAAAAATGCATATGTAGAAAAAAGCCATCTAACGATAGCCTTGATTCTTGACCAACAGTCCAAAACATACATTAGAGAAAGGACAGCCTCTTTAACAAATGGTGCAAGAAGACTGGATAGCTATATATAGGAGGCTGAAATTAGATCTCTTTCACCCTGTACAAAAATCAATTCAAAATGGATCCAAGGCCTAAATATAAGACCTGAAGCTTTAAAAATGGCTAGAAGAAAACACAAGGGAAACACTTCAAGCTCCAGGCACAGGCAGACTTCCTGAGAGGCACTCTAATGGCACAGGAAATAATAGCGAGAATCAAGAAATGAAACTACATCAAATTAACTTGTTTTTGCACAGCAGGAACAACTAACAGAGCAGACAGACAGCCTACAGGATGGGAGAGAACGTTTGCCAGCTGCTCTTCCGACACAGCAGCAATATCTACAGTGCATAAAGAACTCAAATAACACCACAAAAATCAAATAGCCCAATCCATACATGGACAGATGAACTGAACAGACGCTTCTCAAAAGAAGTAGACATGCCCAGTAAGTATTTGGAAAAACATGCAACATCTGGCCTTTAGAGACACAGAAATCAAACTGACATTAAATTTCTAACTATCCTAGTCAGCACAGCTATCACAAAGAGTACAGAAACAATACGTACTAGCAAGAAGGCATTTCTGCTTCCATACTGCAGACTAAACACAGGACCTTCCCACTCAGCTGCATTCCCCTTGACTTTTTTTTTTTAATTTTAGAGCACAGTCTCATAGTTGTTAAGTTGCCCAGTCTGGGTTTAAACTTGTGATCTTCCTGCCTTGGCCTTTCAGAGCGTAGGGATTGCACACATCAGATATAGAAGAGGTCAATCATTAAAATACATCACACACACACACACACACACACACACACACACACACACACACACTGGAAGAACTAGATCCCACTGCTGCCTCAGGCCTCTGCCCCAGCAACCATGGTAACAATAACACTTAAGAAAATTATCACAAGCCAATAAAACCATCTCCGACCACATAAACTGCTGACATTTTATAATCAAACAAAAATGAATTGGTGAGTTCATCACTATAGGAAGACTCAGGCAGGACAGAGCAATTTCTCAGGCTTTCTTGTCCCCCTCTTTTCCTTCCCCCACTCAAAAACCAGAGCCAGGGTGAAGCGCAAGCTCTCTGTTCTCCAAACCCAGCCCTCAACTATCATTTACAAATTCAGACACACAGGCCCAGGATGTTAGGTGTCTTGTCCATCTCACTTATCTGGCCAATATATTCACTGTGTCTGGGATATAGCCCAGCGAAATCTATAAAAGTATAACCCATGGAAAATTTACCGTTTTGAATATGGAATAAAAGTGTTCCTTATTTTCTGCCCAGTCATAGAAATGCGACTTTATCATCAGACTTCATGAAATGTGTCCAGGAGGGGAAGCATGGTGAACCAGTTATGAGCTGAAACCACAGACCCCACCCAGCAGTTTCTAAGTGCCCCGCTGCCTATGCTAAGCAAGGGCACTGGACAGGTCACTCAGACTCCCTAAGTCTCAGGCTGTCTGCCTCTATGTATCTCTCTTTTCCATTTTGTTTCGTTTTGGTTTTTGCAGTGCTGGGGATGAACCTATGGTCTTTGGAATGCTAAACAAGCACTGAACTACACCTGCCAGCCCAGTTTCCTCATGTCTAAATTGAAAATAATCATCCTCACTACTTCCTAGAGTTGTTGTGAAAATCAGTTAAAACAAGTTTCCGAGTAAGCGTGACACAAGGTGAGCCCTGCCGCCCAGCCTGTAATCGCAGCACTCAGCTGGTGGGGCAGAGGGGACCTGTTGGAGGCCAGCCAAGGCCACCTAGTGAAGCCTCATCTCAAAACATCAAAAACAAACAAACAGAAAAATCACATCACAGTATACCAGTAAATGTTCCCATTAATACTACTGTTGTCAAGATGTAATTCAAATGTTCTTTGTCATAAATGTGAAATAAAAATTTGATTTCACTTGAAAAAAATCATTCAGTGGGTTCTAAAAGCCTGCTTTCAGAAAAGTATACTAAGCAATGTGATTACAGCATAAACCATCTTCATTCCCTAAGGATTTGCTTTTATTTTTTTTTTTTCATTTTAAAATACTTTAACAAGGCACTGCCTAAAATCACGCTTGCTACAAGTCCTAACTTTGTCTTTTTAAAGCTTGTGTGTTTTATTGTACTTATTAAATTCATATCAAAAGTGATACTCATTCAATGACACAGAACTTATTACTGTCTTCCAATAACTTCAGCATTATTCCCTTCTCTCTCTTCCCACATATTCTTCCACATACAGTTACTAAAATACAAAATAAAAATCATCCATCCTTGCACTGGAGTTCTACTGAGCCTCACCAGTGATACTATAAAAATAAAAATAAAAATAAAAAACAGCACTTGTTCAACATGCACAAAGCCCTGGATTCAGTCTCCACCATTAAAAAAAAAAGTAGGTATCTTTTCTCTGGCTAGAGCTCTGCAATGTTAAAGACATCTCCACACTTGCTGTGAGTGTTGTGGAGTACGCAGGGCCACTGGCATGCTGAGCACGCACACCACCACTGGGCCGTGCCCCCAGTCTCTGCAGGCAAGGATTTATCTTTCCAATTTCAAAGGAACTAACTGGGCAATGAGAAGGTTCCAGAATCTGCCTGAGGTCATAAGACTGGAGAGTAGCGGTGCCAAAACTGGACACACACTTTGCGCTCCTCATTTTTATTCTAGGGACCTTCTACTTCTGAGTAAGCCAGCAACTCCTGGAAAAACTTCTGATCAACATTTTGCACTAAGACATAAAAGAAACAGACCACACGGTCTGCACCCCACAGGGGCTAACAGCCTAGTTACAATGATCACAGATCGCGGCGGAACATGGTAATAGCAGTGTGCTTAGAACACACTTCCTTAATTAAACACCATGAGTGGAATCAGGGTGGTGTAGCAGCAAGGGCAACCAAGTAGATAGGAGCCCGTCATATGTCACAGGCCCACCAATGGCTACAATAATGGAAAAAAAACCCTGCTCCTTGCACTGGCTAACCACACAGTAAGTCAATGCATCTCCTTCTTGTAGAAGAGATGCAAACTTCAGGCTCCTAACTGCTGATGACACAGAGCAGCGAGTGTCCCTGGCTCTTCCACATTTGCCTGAGACAATAAAACATACAAACAGAAATAAATACTTTCAATGCAGAAATTGTCCCATGGAGACAACAGGAAAAGGATATGGGTGTGGTAGTTGCTGTTACCACTGTTGTGTTTTGTTTCTGTTTGCCATGATGACGCAGATAGCTTTTCTGTCTCCACTGACCCCAAAGACAAATCATTTTTTGTCATAGGGATCAAATTATGTGTTAACATTCTACTAATGTCCTTCTTTTTTTTTTTTTGTGGCGGGCTCAGCCTGCTCTGGGGGCAGGGCTGGCAAGACATGTGGTGCCTGGGATTGAACTGCAGTCCCTGCACTTGCCTAAGCTTGTCTAAGAAGGCACTTTAGACCACTGAGTTATCTTGCTGGCCCTCTACTAATGTCCTTTAAATCCTAAATATTTTACAGCCAGAGTAATTTTTTTTTTTTGCAGAACCGGGGATTGAAATGCTCAGTCCCTTGCACGTGCCAGGAAAGTGTTTATTTTACTGAGCCATCTCCCTGGCCCCGAGAATAAATCTTAGAGAACCTTTAGAGAACCTTTACTTCAAACACCTAATTTCTCCTGTAAACAAATAAAGGCCAAAATATTTGAGTAAGCTTATACCCAGGGAGAGAGCACACCAAGTGTGATTTTTGGGCTCAAGTTTACACTCTAAAATACCATTCACTTTAATAATTTGTCTTTAACACCTACAACTATGTCACCGACATGCTTTTCTTTCTCTGTTTGCGTGCTTTGTTCTTGTCTTGACCTTTTTGTGGCATGGAGATGAAGATCGAATCTACGCCTTGCTCATTCTGACCAAGCACTCGCCCACTGAGCTCCGCCCAAGCCCCAGGGTTTTTTGGTTTTTAAAGAGTTGGAATCTTGGGCTGGGGAGATAGCTCAGTAGAATAAACACTTGCCTGGCAAGCACAGGGTCCTGAGTTCAATTCCCAGTACCACAAAAAAAAAAAGAGTTGGGAGTCTAGCCAGGAGGCTTACGCTTCCAGGCTCAAGGGTTCTCCTGCCTCCACCTCCCTAACCCGCTGGAACGACAGGCACAGCAACTTATCTAGGTCCCCTTTATGTATTCTTTAATGTTCACAGGATAAGCAAGATAACTGCTATATTTTTTTTTCTTTTCAAAGTTTTATTGATAAACAGATAGCAATGAGACAGTTTCAAATCAAATCGAGAGTACAGTTTCAACAAATAATACACTGCATATATTCTTCTTAGTGGTTAATTGCTGTACAAGATGCAGACTTGTGATCCTACTTACAAACACCATTAGAAAAAATCATTCTATTCATTAAGAGAATGCAACTATATATCTATCCCAACCGCTTTGAATACACAGATACAAAATGGACATTCATAGTTATATCCCATTTTTTTAAGTTCCGTTATTGAATATTATAGGTGTGTAAACTCAGCAAAATATTCTAAAAGAGTCCAGTAGCCCATAATAGCAATGGGTCTTCTGTTTAACTGGCAATGTCAGAAATTATTGACCTGAGTCCCCCACAGCTCAACATAACAACATGGCTTTACTTCCTATATTTTGTCTTCATACTTTTCTACTGGATGGTTAAGACCAAGGTAAAGCAGGACCTATGCAACAAGAGTTGTAGCTTTTTGGTCTGAGAAGGTCAGTGAAATGCCCTCAGTCTTTATCCTGAGATCCTGTACCTCAGATTGTAGAACCTTTGTCAGTGTCAGCCATGTGGATGAGTCACGGCCATTGCTTGGCCAATGTGCTCTCTGTGAAAGCCTGAGAGAGTGTCTTCTCCCCATGTGACTCTCCTTAGGCACACTCTACGTCATCAATCACTTTCCTCTTTGGCCCCATAATCTTCTTGATCAGAAAATTTGGGACACTACCGAGGTACATGACGTTACAGTACAAGTTCTCATATGTCCTGAGTCTTAATTGACCTGAGAAGGTTAGGGCCAAAATGTTGGCTTTCCTTGCAGCCCTCCTTTTTCTCTAATTTTGGTCTGCAAACTTAGGTTGTTAACCATCCAGAAGACAAGCTTATTGTTATTATCAAACAATTTAGGCTATCAAGCTTAACCTCACTATCTCACTGCATTTCAAACATCTTAGGCATAATAAGGAACAGGTATTTTTCATCAAGTATTGATATGTTGAACTTTAAGTCCCTACATAATATGATAAAAAAAAATTTAAAAATTAGATTATATTTTAAAAATAGGATAAAGAATTCTATGCTTCTCATGTTTGCACATAAGTCCAAAAATCTCACCATATACAACCTTGAAGCAGGACAGTCCCACAATATTTCTTTTCCTGTCTCTTGCTTTCATTCACCACCCTCTTCTTCTTGAACATCCACCTACCCGAGAGACATCTTAGCAGTAACTGGCATGTCATGACAAGCAGCCCATATTCAGAATACCACAATGACAGGCACTCACAACATGAAACCACTATTACAAATTACCATCTGCAGTGCAGTAGCTTAGTTCACAGATATCAGTATATATAGTTAGTCAGGGTGAGAATCTTTCCAATTAACTCCTAGATTAAAGAATCTTCTGAATATTCTCCGGATCATTGCCTTGCTCATCTTTTACATATAACTGCATGGCTTAACATTGTCATGATTCCTAGCTCGTCACCTTTCCCTCTCTTTATTAGTTAGTCCTTGAGATCCTGCTTTCCCTTTCTAACTGCTATATTTTTAAAGGTGTCAACATAAGTGTCCATTTCTTTCAAGCAACTATATCTTAAACAAAATGAGAATTAACACAACTGTCTCTTCCATGAAACTTTTCTCTAATCTTATAGCTGAGATATATTTATTTAATACATTTCCTCTAAAATCCCCTATCATCTATCAGTTGAAATACTAGGAAGAGGCGAGGTTGCTGACAAGCAAATCTTCAATCCAACATGGATGATAATTACTTAAGTTTCTGATGTCAGTGAATTCAGAGATATCACTTATTAAACATTCTCACATGTTGATGGCCCATGCTGACTGAAGAGAGCAAACTTAGATAAGAAGGACCAACTGGGATTGAACAGAAATCAACACGCCTATTTTCAAATCCAAACCACTGCACGTTTTATACTAAGAGGAAGACAAGATGGAATATCAAGTATTGGCGCAAGAAAAAAAGACACACGAGGGCTGGACACATCGGTGGAAGAGCAAGCAACAGCAGTCAGGAGGACAAGGAACCCCTGCCCACAGGTGCAGAGAAGACGACCAGGGCTTCGCACTTGAGAGGGACTGGGACATAAAGAGGGTGGAACTCTGCTTCCCTCCAGGGACAACTGCCACCAAACCTGCATCCTTCTGAAGCAGGCATTCTTTTTTTTTTTTTTTTTGTGGAACCGGGAATTGAACTCAGGCCCTTGCATTTGCTGGGGAAGCACTTATTCCACTGAGCCATCTCCCTGGCCTCAGAAGCAGGCATTCTTACAGGAAGGTGCCGTCCTCTGAGTCCCCAGCAGTAAGCACCTGTCTATAATGAGTCTCCAAATGCATCTTTTTAAGTGTTCAAATGTATTGTTGAAGAAGTAGACTTCTCTTGAGTTGTGAGCTCAGACACACTCTTGCTTGACACTGAGGGTAAAGCGTAGGTAAAGGAATTATGTCCCACGTCAACTTTAGCGTACATCACATTGGAGCACAGCATGCAAAGTGACTTTTGTGTGTAGGCTTTTCCAACTACACTCGCTATCAGTCTATTAAAATTTATATACATTTAAAGTTCAATCAAGGTTTCTATGATGGATTTTTTCCCCTGGGGAAGTCAAAAGAGAAATCCTGCAGTTAAAACCAATCAAAAGCTAAAAATGACAAAATAGGGCCTGGGAGGTAGCTCAGTGGTCTAAGGGCCTGTCTGGCAAATAAAAGTTCCCAAGTTCAATCCCCAGGATCACATGCTGTGCCAGCCCCAGAATCTGGGCACCAAAACCAGGTGTGTTGGCACATACTTATAGTGCCAGCGCTGAGAAAGCTGAGACAAAAGGATCACTATGAGTCCAAGCTGCATAGTGAGACCTTGTACCAAGCAAATAAATAAATAATTTTTAAATGACAAAATAAATAGATAAATGTGATAACCTTAATACAACTGAGCAGCGGGCATCGCTCAGTAGTAGAATGCAAACTTAGCGTGCACATATCCCTAAGTTTGATCGCCATCCCCCAAACCCTCCAAAATAACTGCCCCAAACTATCCTAGAACATACATGACAGTGATGCCAATGACTACCTACTACTTTTTTAAAATTTTTGTCAATGTATTTAATACAGAGTCTACAGGGTCTCAGTACACAGATCAGACTTGTAGTAATTCTCTTGTTTTCAGCCTCCCAAGTGCTAGGATAATAGGCATGTGCTACCACGCCCAGTCTCAATTGTGTCTCAAGGCATCCCAAGGCAGGGCCAGCACACCAGGGATTGAATGCCAGTGCCTGCGTCTGCCTGAGCAGGCACTTTAATCCGCTGAGGTATCTGGCCAGCCCCAACTTTTGAGAACATAATGACAGGCTGCAGACTTTGTCAAAGATGGGGTCTTGCCCTCGTGTTCACACAGGTCTTGAATGCCTGTGCCCAACCGATCCTCAAGCCCCTGCAACCACAGGCACTCACCACCACACCTGGCTTCAGTTGTTGTGGGGTTTTTTTGTTTTTGTTTTTGTTTTTTTAATCATGGAACAAAACAATGTTCAAATGAAAATCTACAGAAATTTCAGGAGAAGGGCAGGCCAAATAGCTCAGCAGATTAAAGTGCCTGCAAGCAGGCACAGGGGCCAGGGGGTTTGATCCCCAGGCCTGCCATGCTGGCCCTGACCCTGGGGCGCACTGAGACAGCAACTGAGACTGGGCATGGTGGTGTGCGCCTCCAATCCCAGCTCTTGGGAAGCTGTAAACAGACGGATCACTATGACTCTGATCTAGTAGTGAGACCCTGATTACCCTGTAGACCCTTCCCTAAAATACAGAAAGAAAAAAAAGAAAGAAAGAAAGAAAAAGAAATTTCAGGAGAAAAATCCTTTAAAAGAAATAACATTAATGTACAAGGTAAACCCATACAAGTGGATCCAATGAGTGTGAAGATGGATTGCATTATGAAGTGTGGGGAAGAGCAGCATTCAATCAGCAAGGGTGCCGTGGGCAAAAGACCACATGAAAGTATTTAAAATGCAGCGCAACAGCAATTAACCACTAAGAAGAATATATGCAGTGTATTATTTGTTGAAACTGTACTTCCGAATTGATTTGAAACTGTCTCATTGCTATATGTTTATCAATAAAACTTTGAAAAGAAAAAATAAATAAATAAATAAATAAATAAATAAATAAATAATAAAAAATAAATAAAATGCAGCGCAAAGGTGAACGACAGGACTAGGAATGTGACTTGGTGGTAGAGTATGTTCTTAGCACATGTGAAGCTCTGAATTTGATCCCAGTACTCTGGAAAAAATAAAAACTATAATGGATATTCAAATATAGCTGTTGACTGGATAAAACATTACATAGTTGTTTCAACAGTGCTTTTGGTGTATTTAAAGTGATCAGAAAGATTCTTATTAATGTCAAATGAGCAACACAAATTCCTGCATTAGAATGCTAATGTTTCTGGAGTTTAGGATAATGATTCCCTAAAGAGCATGGAGTGTCTACAAAAATTGGTAACACAAAACACTGAAAGAAAAGCCATAATAATTTCAATAGAGTTTACCCAGTGCTCATTATATGTTCTGAGATTATGCTTAAATTATTGTGCTGTAAAAAATAATAAAAGGATTGGCTTCAAAAATCTCATGACTTTGAGCCGGTGAGATAGCTCAGCAGGCTAAGTGCCTGCTTACGCATGTGCAGGGACCAGGGTTCGACCCTCAGCTCCCAGGCACGCTGAGCTGGCCACTAGCCTGGGCATGGTGGCACAGGCCTATAATCCCAGCGCTGGGGAGGCTGAAAATAGGAGGATCACTACAAGTCCGAGCTGCACAGTGAGACCCTGTACCAAATACATTTTAAAAAAGAAAAATCTCATGACTTTATATTACTGAATAAACTTCAGGCTTAAAGAGAGTCATAAGCTAAATCCTATAATACTTACAACTGAAAAACACTAACAGCATTTCTTTATCCTAACAACTACAAGTCATGCAAAAACAAGACAGCGATCACATAAAGGATAAAATTAGTAAGTGTCTAGAAACTGGGTCAGCAAAGAAAATACAAACCCGCTGTAGTCCTGCTAAAAGGATTTAAAGGCAGGAGTGGTGGAGCACACCTGTAATACCAGCACTACAGAGGCTGAGACAGGAGGATTGGTATGAGTTCAAGACCAGCCTGCGCTACAAAGTGAACTCAAGGCCAGCCTGAAGTACATAGTGAGACGCTGTCTCAAAGGACAAAATAAAATTTAATTAAATTTAAGAATAATAAAAGGACTTAAAAAAGATTTAAATAAATAACGATGTCCATCATATTCTTTAATTAGATATTATAAAAATGATAACAATATTCAACCTAATCTATCAATGTAATAAAAATCCAAACAAATGCTGTTAGGCTTGTAAAGACAGTCAATAGTCTATTCTAAATTTACATGGGCAACTACATATAAAGTACATATCCAGGACTAAGTCAATTTTAAAAAAAGGCTACTTTGCTGCAAAGTCATAATCATAAGAACCATATGGTACAGGCTGAACACAGAAAAATATATAAGAAAGGAAAGAACAGAAACCTTAGAAACAGATGTAGATATATAGATATATACAGATATAATTCCAAATCTATCTATATATGTATGTATGAATGCTATAAATGTGATATTAAAAGTCACTGAGTAAAATTAGTAGATTGTACTGGAAAAACTTTCCTACTATGTGAAGAAAAATAAAAATAATCCGACCCACGGTATCTACCCAAGTGGACTCTAATCAAGAATGTAAATGTAAAAGATAAAGTGATAATACAACACTAGAGAAGGGAGAATTTTTGTTACCTAAGAGTCAAAGAGACTTTCTGAAATGACAGAAACAGCACAAACCATAAGTTAGAAATAAAATGGGTTACATAAAATGTAAGTACCACTGTCCAAGTAAGCACATTACAAATTTTAAAGGATAAAAACTAATGGATGATATTTGCTATATAAAACCATTTCTCCATGTCAAGATTCAGTAATTACAATTACTGAAGAATCTACTCCAAATCTTTTAAATAGGAAGAGATATATTATAGCATATGAGTTAGGTTTATAGAATCTTGGTATGAATTAAAAGGCCCCAGATCTTTTTAGAAACTACTCACAAAACCACAACACAGGACTGAGCCACCAAAGACGCAGCCATGTCCTCTGATCTAAAGTCCTGGGCCCTAAAAGCACACTTCTCCTGCATGGACCTGCCGCGCCCCATCCACAGCCCCCACAAGATTAGTGCCTGGACACGGGATCCTGCTAGCATTGCCCTGGAAGAGCCAGCTCCTCAGCTGTGATTGCCAGTAAAAATGATGGGAGTCTTAGGCCTGACCATGGCCTCTTATGTGTGGTACAAAGCTATAAACATAAATCACAGACCAGCAAGGGACTGTGAAATACATCACTTTTAAATTCATGACCTTTAATGAAAGGAAAGAAGACAAGCAGAAGACTTTGTATAATGTATTATTATATTCCTAATGTTAGCAATAGGATAAAATCTAGAATATATTAGGAACACCCATGAACAACAACAAAAATCAGGAAACCCTACAGAAAAATGTAAAAGGCTATGAACAGGCAATTTACGGAAAGGTAAACTCAAATGGAAAAAAAAAAGCACATGTTGTCTCAAAAGCACTGGTCATCTCATAAGCACATAGTACAAAGTAGAACGCTAACAACCTTCCCTCAGAGGAGTAGTGCAAAGCACACAATGGTAATTTACTGTGCAAATGGAATATGAACTGGGGGAGATGTTCTGGAATTTAATCTGACCACACCTATACAAAGTAAGCATGTCATTACTGTATGACTGAGCAATCTCACTCCTTCATAAACATGTCAAAAAAATTCTCACATTGGACCCCTTTATGAGCCCATTTCTCAGTGTTTTCTGTGCTGGCCTGAGAAGTGAGGGCATCTAGACAGTTGTCACTGCACAGCCTGTTTAAGTAAAATCTAAGAAGTACATCCATAGCTACAGCATTGCGCAGTTCTACAAAAGCAGGTTAAGCGCCTACCATAAAAGGCAAACGGTGCCCCCTGGTGTTGCAGAAGCCAGCAGAACAGTCAACAGTCCCTCTGGAATACTGTGTAACAATAAGAAGCAATAAGGTGCTCAGAATTGACCCAGAAAAATCTGTACTTTTTTTCCAAAGGCAGTCACACTTAAACAAATGAGGTCTACAATTTCAGAGTACTTGGGGCTGGCAAGATAACTCAGCAGTCTAAATCTAAAGGGCAAGCTTAGGCAGGTGCAGGGGACACAGTTCAATCCCCGGCACCACATGATGCTCCAGCTCCGCCCTCAGGGCAGGCGGATCTGGCTTTTTAAGAGTGCTATATTTGTACTTACAGAAACACCACATATTTTACTACAATACACACATTTCCAAATACACAAAAACAGTCTTTTATGTCCACGGGGATCTCAGAATAGGAAATAAAATGTGGGCATGGGACAAAATGAAGAGTTCTGTATGGACAAATAAAGAGAGTTTTGTCATGAAATGAGAAATATCACGGAATGGAGATTATTTTTTTCCTCCTGAGGATATTGTCAGTGATATGAGAAAGAACCTGAGACATCCGAAGAGTAGTCAGAACATTTAGGTGGTCAAGGGACAGTAAAGATGGAGCACGAAGAGGAAAAGGCTACAGAGCATTCAATTTGAATGTAGGTTAAACCACATCGTGCCTATTATATAAAGCATATACGAATATTTGGTCATATGATATTATTTGCACATTAAATTAATCTAAAATATACGTACATATGTAGGGAATAATCACCTAACTTAATATACAAACAAAGCACAATTTAACTTGGAAGTGTCTTCTTACAACATACACTAAAGTCTTCAGCAATTGTAATAGCCAAGCATCCAGCCAATATATAAGCATAGAGTTTAAAAAATGTGTTCTAAAAGAGATCCCTGGGACTGGTGAGATGGCTCAGTGGTCTAAAGCACCTACTTAGAACAAGCTTAGCAAAGCATAGGGACCGCGGTTCAATCCCCCAGCACCACATGCCAGCCAGCCCCGCCCCCTGGTGGGCTGAGCTGGCCACACACACACACACACACACACACACATTAATTAATTAATTTTTTAAAAAGAGATCCCTATTGTTACCCCATTCCTTTTATTATTCTTTTAAAAGAAAAAAAAATGCATCTTAACACTAGACTCCTTCTTACCAAACCCTCCAGAGAGATTGCATTTATAGATGATCTTGAAACAGTTTGACTCTAGTCCATCTGCTCCTTAATAGCCTTCACCAAGCTGCATGAGTTTAAGGTCAATAAAACTTTAAAAACCAGTGAGCTTTCAAAATTTTTTATTCCCTAAGAAAAATTAGGGACTCCTAAATGGACTCGCTAAAAGTAAATATACATATAGGGGCCAGCAAGATAGCTCAGGGGACTAAAGTGCCTGCTGAGGCAAGCGCAAGTCGCACAGGTCCATCCCTGGCACCACATGCCATGCCAGGCCCACCCCCAGGGCAAGCTGAGCCAACCACTGAGTCTGGGCATAGCGGTGCACATCTGTAATCCCAGTGCTCGAGAGGCTGAAAACAGGAGGATCACTATAAGTCCAAGCTGCGTAGTGAGACCCTGTAACAACCAAATACATTAAAAATAAATATATAATAGTAGGGGAATATAAAATAGTAGGGGAACTGAAAACATAACATGAACAAATACAGTTAAAGACTTAACAGTGCTTGCACTCAGAAGGTTAAACTATAAGAAAAAATGTGAAGCCTATAATTCCTCCAAGAGTAGGAGATGACTCTCACTGCTGAGAATGAATCTGAAAGGGTTTGTTCAGTATAGTCCGTGCCCACATTAGAAACACCTGATGCTGTCCTGAGTCTGCAGGCAACACATTTCACAGAACAGCTTTACCTTCTGTGTAATTTCCCAACACAGGATCGTCTATCACTACTCCTCTGAGGGAAGGTTGTTAGTGTTCTACTTTGTACTATGTGCTTATGGGATGACCAGTGCTTTTGAGACAACATGTGCTTTTTTTTTTTTTTTCCATTTGAGTTTACCTTTCCGTAAATTGACTGTTCATAGCCTCTTACATTTTTCTGTAGGGTTTCCTGATTTTTGTTGTTGTTCATGGGTGTTCCTAATATATTCTAGATTTTATCCTATTGCCAACATTACGAATATAATAATACATTATACAAAGTCTTCTGCTTGTCTTCTTTCCTTTCATTAAAGGTCATGAATTTAAAAGTGATGTATTTCACAGTCCCTTGCTGGTCTGTGATTTATGTTTATAGCTTTGTACCACACATAAGAGGCCATGGTCAGGCCTAAGACTCCCATCATTTTTACTGGCAATCACAGCTGAGGAGCTGGCTCTTCCAGGGCAATGCTAGCAGGATCTCGTGTCCAGGCACTAATCTTGTGGGGGCTGTGGATGGGGCGCGGCAGGTCCATGCAGGAGAAGTGTGCTTTTAGGGCCCAGGACTTAAGATCAGAGGACAGGGCTGCGTCTTTGGTGGCTCAGTCCTGTGTTGTGGTTTTGTGAGTAGTTTCTAAAAAGATCTGGGGCCTTTTAATTCATACCAAGATTCTATAAGCCTAACTCATATGCTATAATATATCTCTTCCTATTTAAAAGATTTGGAGTAGATTCTTCAGTAATTGTAATTACTGAATCTTGACATGGAGAAATGGTTTTATATAGCAAATATCATCCATTAGTTTTTATCCTTTAAAATTTGTAATGTGCTTACTTGGACAGTGGTACTTACATTTTATGTAACCCATTTTATTTCTAACTTATGGTTTGTGCTGTTTCTGTCATTTCAGAAAGTCTCTTTGACTCTTAGGTAACAAAAATTCTCCCTTCTCTAGTGTTGTATTATCACTTTATCTTTTACATTTACATTCTTGATTAGAGTCCACTTGGGTAGATACTGTGGGTCGGATTATTTTTATTTTTCACCTTTTACCAAATATACAGCTTTTTTTTTTTTTTTTTTTTTTTTGGAACCAGGGATTGAATTCAGACCCTTACACTTGTCAGGGAAACGCTTATTCCACTGAGCCATCTCTCCAGCCCTCAAATATACAGCTTTATAAAGGTGGAAGGCATCAATTGCTCCCTTTTTTATCCAGGTGAAGAATCTGTCAAACACATAATGACTCCATTAATTGGTTAGCGTCTTTCTACAGCATCCATCTATTGTCACTTTGTTCTTATAATTTTAATAACTACCTGGCATTACTATAGTTTCAAACTGATTCATCATATTTCCATACATTTATATTTTTAATATAGAAAAGCCATTGCTAAAATTACACTTGATGGGGCTGGAGAGATGGCTCAGTGGTCTAAGGCACCTACTTGGAACAAGCTTGGCAAAGCATCAGGGACCGCGGTTCGATCCCCCAGCACCACATGCCAGCCAGCCCCGCCCCCTGGTGGGCTGAGCTGGCCACACACACACACCACACACTCTCTCTCTCTGTCTCTCTCAAATAAATAAAAATAAAAAAAATAAATAAATAAATAAAATTACACTTGATAACTATTCATTCACAGGCAACACTTATTTGTTTCTTACTAATGGTCTCTCAATTCTAAAGTTCTTTATTACTTACAGTACAAAAGCAAAAAGAAGAGAGGAACAAATTTTCTCTATTCACTTCACCTCTTTCACCATTACAGATAAAATTTATGCTTGACGCAGGAAATGTGGCTCAAAAATGCACAAGCGTCTAAAGGCTCAGAGTGACTGAAATATCATTACGATTCTCAAATTAACCTTCAGAATAGATGTTCTAGCAACACATCTTCTGCCAGAGTTCCCATTCCACCTTTACCACTGATTTGCACAAACTTCAGTGCAAATGATTAGCTTTAACTGCCCCCCAAAATTAGCAATTTTCAAGCTTAAATTCAACTAGTTTTAGCTGCCATTAGGAGGCCTGGATGCCCAACTCACCTGTGTAAGCACCTCAAACACATTTGTAAACACATAAATATCAAGACCTTTGAAGCACAGCAAAGCAGAGTAGATAAATATGGGTAGGTTGAGAGGGGAGGAGATGACAGAGGGCTCTGGCAGGAAAGAAGATGGAAAGACCCCTTAAACGCAAGAAGTCTGTGCGGTACGGTGCAGGCAGTAAGCGCAGAGACAGCGCGATGACGGCCTGTTAGGTCTAGCTGGAAAGGGCACACCAGGGAAAATGGAAGAGGCCTTTTCCCAGATGCTAGACCAAGAGATGAATCGTGTGTTCTGAGAGTGCAGAACAGCAAAACAAAAGGACAAAACTAGACAATGGACATGTGCGTTCACAGAGTAGTGGGCAGGTGAGTTGTCTAAAGAAGAATTTGTGAAAAGGATCATGGGAGAGGAAGGTGGCAAGTCAGGCAGCTGTGGCCAGATGCTGTGCCAATCATACACACTGTGGGTGTCAGCCTCTGCCTCCGCCTCCACTTCCCCATCCGTCCCTTTAGAGCATCCCCTCCCCCAATCTCACAGCCCCACCCCCATCATATGCTTTCCTTATGCTAAACCCCCTAAAAATCAAAATTCCCCATGAAATGATTAAACATGTTACAATCATATAAAAAGAAAACATCGTATAAAATTTTAAAAATCCCCCCAAATAAACAAAAAGAAAATCTAGTAACTATAAATATTAATTTTCAATTAGTGTCTGGTCAATTTATAACCTGCCAAGTTTTTGTGCAACTTCAGAGTAGTTGGGTTCAATTATAACAGATTTGGCTCTGGCCACTTTAAACAATGAAGTTTATTAAGAAAACAAATCAGGACAGAAAAGTAATTAGCACCAATTAAATGCCTTCTGTGTAGCAGGCGGAGTGGTAGGAGCCTTCTACACACTGCTTCATTTAACCTTCACATTACTAATGGAAAATTATTCCTTCATCTTAATACATATCAGGAAAAATTATCTGAGAGTCACTTAGCTAGGTCGCAAAGCTAGGATGTTAATAATAATTATAATATTAGTTGGGATAACTACTGCTACCATCATCAACAGATTTTTCAGCAACTTTTTAATAGAATCAGAAGGAAAAGCATGGGAAGCATCTGTTCTATTTCGGATACTCATGGCTTATATCCAAATGCTTAAATGTACTTAAAACTAGGCCAGTCCTCAGCTCAGAAGGCCGTTATTAAAACCCATCCCTGAAGCTACTGGGGGACTTGACTCCGATGCAAGGCACAGACCTAAGGCAACCATGCACTAGAGCAGGACACAGCGGTGTCTCCCTGTAACCGCAGCTACCCAGGAGCCTGCCAAGGGAGGAGCCTGAACTCAAGGTCAGCCTGACTAACATAGTGAGAACCCATCTCAAAAGAAACCATAAGAAAGGATGCTTCAGGGGCCAGAGAGATAGCTCAGCAGACTAAAGCGCCTGTATAGGCAAGCACAGGGACCATGGTTCAATTCCCTGCACCACATGCCAGGCCAGCTCCACACCCAGGGCACACTGGGCCAGCCACCAACTCCTGGTATAGTGACATATGCCTGTAATCCCAGCCCTAGGAAGGCTGGAAACAGCAGGATCACTGTGAGTGCAAACTGCATAGTGAGACCCTGTAACAACCAAATAAAAAAAGGGTACTTTAGACCAAACTAAAATAACTTTAAAACAATGTCTCCAGTCTTTCATTCATGGTGTTACATTCTCTTCTGATATATAGAACCAAGTAAAGCAATATTTACTGGGGGAAAAGACATCCTCTATAACCCCTTTCCTTTTATAGTTAGATATTATAAATCTTAGGGATAATTTTGACTTTTCCATTTATTGGATATTAACTGGACATCTGTCCTCTGTCCTCTGCAAGTGATGGAACTCAGACTATTCCTGACCTTAAAAAACACAGTGGGGGCCGAGGAGACAGCTCAGTAGAATGAGCGCTTCCCTGGCAAGCGCAAGGGCCTGAGTTCAATCCCCGGTTCTGAAAAAAAAAATACAGTGATTTCTTACCAAGCCAGGGGAGCAAGTGTGCACTGCTAGAGCGGAGCCTTCCTCTTACTGATACAACAATCAAGGTAACCTTCAGAGGCCAAAATGAGAGTCACAACCCCAAGCCCTTTATTAAGCAGCCCTCCAAGAGCTCAACGATCCACTTGGTTCTATTGTACATACATTAAAAAAGCACTTGTTTTTTTAAATCCCAAATGGGCCATTCACTAGCTTAATGCCACTGGGCAAGTTGCTTCACTTATCTAAGGCTTGCACTGCTAGTAGGAAAGTTGAGAATAAACAGCTTCAAGACTGGCAGAAGGATTAGAGAAAATTATGTGCCGCATCAGCATAGAGCCTGGCATTAGTAGAAACGTAAGAAGTAAAGCTGAACTCATCATTCCATGCTTTGGAAGCCAGTAGCAAATGGACCAGAAAAATCGAATCATAAGGGGAAGGGAGGGGCTGGAGAAGAGAACAAGCCCTAGGAGTAGACAGCTGACAGCGAGGAAGGGTTGAGAAGCCATAAGGACATAAAGCCCAAAAATCGCAGACTGACTCCACCAACCTCCAGCCTGAAATAGCCGTTGAGGGAATCAGTAGCATTTTCACAAGATGATGTGCCTGAGGACAACATTAAACTCTTTAAAACAGATACGATTTTTATACCATGCCTTTTTAGAAAGACAGATAAGCACATAATTGACTTTGGAAAGTGTCCTATCAAAGTGATTTAGCAGTTAGGGATACCGTTCAGTGCTAGAACACTCACCTCGCGTGGGCAAGGTCCTGGGCTCTATCCTGAGCACGATGCAGACATCAGACATGCACACGCGCGCACACGCACACATACACACAGAGAAAGAAAAACCAAGCACACGGAGGAACCTCTACTACCACGCTTCTGCTCTGATCGATGTGTAAAGCATGCACGGGCAGCACTAAGAAAGGAGGGGCTGTCCGAGACTGCGTAGATATATATGCATGTCACAAAAGTCCCTTCTGATATTCACCTTAGTAAGTACAAAATAGCATGAGCCATGTTTAATACTTAAATAAGAAAGCTTACATGTCTGTTAGGAACAATGAACACCCCATTCCACAGGCCACCCTGTAGGTGGCTTGAAGTCCTATTATCAATCACCACCGCACTCCGCTCACCCAGGAATGTGTGACGCAGGTGGCTTCCATGAGACTGGCTGTGTGGCAGGCACAGGAGGCACAGTTAGCACCACACTTCACCGCCCCTACATAGTGCAGTGCTGTCACCTACACCCACCAACCTCAACTGCTGTGCAATCCAGGCATAAAAACTATCATTAAATATCATCTCAAGTTACAAGTTTACAATCTTGTGTGCCCATATTCACAGCTATCCAGGGCCGGGGCTGGGGATTTGGCTCAGTGGTAAGATGCTTACATACCAAGCTGGAAGTCCTAAGTTCAATTCTCGGCACCAAAAACAAAAAATAAACCTCCCCTAAAAAAACAATTCAATCAAAAGTACACAGTAAAATCAAAAAAGACCAAAAACAAACAAGGCAACATAGCTATCCAGGGCCATGAGTTGGAAACACTTCGGTTTAAAAAAAAAAAAAAAAAAAACTTTTGTTTTTTTTCTATTAAACATGGGAAATGTATTTTGAACAAATTAATTGTGATATTTGTAAAAAGCAATGGCATAAGGTATGGTCAATTTTATAACAGCTAAACAAGATAATGTTTTGGTCTCTCTCCTTGCTAATATTTTTGTATCTCCCCAAAAGAAAACATATGAAATAGAAATTTCTTTTCACCAGAATATTCTCCCTACATTTGAGAGGCAATAAAAAGGCAGGAACATCTGTTCTTTCCTGCTGTGCTGACAGCTCTCATTCTGTGGTTTAAAGACTTTTTAAAAAGAAAGTTTAGGGAAGCCCATAGATATGTATAACAATCACCTGCTTCCGAAGCAGCTGGCCATTAATTGATCCAACCACACGCATGATCAAGGCCAAAGAACTGGCTCCCTAAGGACAAAACTAGTGCTCCCCAAGCCCTTTGTAACTTCCAAGACACCCATAGAATAGCAGGGTGTGATAAAGAAGCAAATGTGGTGGCAGATGACAAGGGCAGAGTCAACAGCTGAGAAACGGGGCCTGTGTCAATCTGGATCTCTTCCACTACTCCAAGAGTTTCCATGAAAGCTTCCTTTAAAAACCTGATTCACTCTGGCCAACAAGGACCTTTCATTTGGTCCAAGGAAGGCCAGATTCAACCATGAAGGAGTATATATTTTCAACTGCCATCGAAAATATCCCATCAGAGGAAGATGCCTTAGGTAGATGTTATAACAGTATAAAATAGGTTTCTTCCTGTGTATTTCCTTACAGTGCTCAACAAGAACAAGCAAGAGGACTCAGACATGAATCAGAAGACTGGGCTTCTACTTCCTGTTCTGTCGCTGCAAGAATCACAGAATGACCTTGAGAAAGTTGTTTCACCTCTTCTTCTATCTCCATTTCTTCACAGTCATGGATTAAGTCAAATCTACTTTTTCCCCCTGACCAATGCTGAATAAAGGAGATTAATGTACAGAAGCTGAAACACAAAAATGTATCTGCTATATCCAACTATCAAATATAAAACAGCTAATGTCCATATGAAAACAACTAACCCTGAGCTTTTACAACACACAATAATAATAATTTTTTTAAAAATCTGCTTGGAAAGCCAGGCAGGGTTTTGCACATACCTACAGTAGCTGGGGAGGCTAAGGCAAGAGGATTTTGAATTCAAGCCCTGCCTAAGAACTTAGCCAGTCCCTATCTCAAAATAAAAACTGAAGTGTGCTGGGATATAGCTCAGCGTGAAGGCCCTAGATTCAATCCTCAGTATGAACAACAACAAAAAGGAAAATCTGTATGGAGAATGGAGAGATCAATAAAAGCCAGGTATAACTCCTATATGACATGAAATTTCAAATTTCAAAATATGGTACTAATAAAAGGATATGCAAGTTTCAGGAATGTTTTTTAAAAGGAAACAAAATTTCAACTTATTAAAAAAATAAAATAAAAAATTTCAATTTATTTAGGGCCCTATGATGTTTCAAAACTCTGTGCAGTCCTCATCTGACAAGCTCGCCCGTTCCCCCAGAGACAAACCACCATATCCTTGATGTTCGTAGGACCCTGCCCTACATATCCAGAGGCAGATATATAACTAGATACGGATTCTTATATGCTGGCCTTTTATTTTTCTTCTCATGTCAGGAATGCATTGCAGGCTCTTGCACATGCCAGGCAAGCACCTTACTGTGACTGATAAGCGTATACCCTGTGTGGTACTTACTGCTGTCTCCTCTTCACTTAGTGGAACTTTCCCATCATTCAATAGTCTACGTATCAGACTGGAGATGCAGAGTTCATAGCAAAGTGCTTGCCCAGCATGCCTGAGGCCCGGGGTTACATTCCCAGCACCAGGAAAAAAAAAGTCTATGTGACATCTACCATCTAGCATATTTTCTGGCACAATGTGGCTGTCCTGTGTGTGTGTGTGTGTGTTTACATGTGTGTGTTGATGTATGTGTGTGCTAAATGAATGAAACAACTTTTTGAAGTCTTATTCTACTACTAGAAATAGTAATTATTAATACTAATCATTAAAAATCATAGTAATGGTGAACAATCATTTTGAGAAAACGGTCAATGAATGAGACTCAGTGAGAAAATCCATGATTTCTCACCAACACTGAACTCACAAAGATGGAGCTGAGAAGTAGACCGGTGCTTTGCACACACAAGGATTGAATGCCCTGAGTTCAATCCCCTGGACTCCAAAAAGAAACTCAAGAATGTTCCTATCTTCTTACATCAAAAATGGCCTCTCATTTTTGTGTATTTTGCTCTTTTAGTTTTAGATTTTACAATTTATCTAATGCACTGAAGACTATAAATATCCTTTTAACTGAATCTGTATAATAAGGAAAAGGGAGGGAAGAAACAGAGCTTCTCATGTAAAGAAGCTACTTTTAAAGATTCTATAAATGCAAAATAAAAAAGTCCATAGATGAAAATGAATATGTAGCCAATAAGAGTAGCTAGCACAACATGAACAACATCTAGCCAACTAAGAAGTTGTCCTCATTGAGAAATTTCATCCAAGTGATGTTTTACAGATAGCATCTTTAGTAAATAATATAAGGTTTTGAAATTCCATCTGAAACTGACATTCAAATATTGATCACAAACCTATCAATACTGACAATTTTTTTTTCCTATTCTAACACTCTATGTCACTTTTTAATTAAGAGTAGTATACAGGAAACAGACACTTAGGCAGGGCCTGGAGACCCATCAGCCTGTAGGAAAGGAAAAACTCATGATACTGCCTGACTTTTACCATCATAAACTTGGCTCTTTGACTGTGTTTTAGCTGTAAGAGACCATCACCAACGCTAAGAGAGGGATCAATTGAACCACAAGATGCCTTTAGGCCTTCTCAACTTTCCTACTTCCTGGTTACAGCCCAATCTGATTGGACCAGGAAGCCAAATGAAAGCATCCCTGTTCTACTATGTTTTTTCTAATAGCACACACCGGTTGTGCCTGTATTAGCAAAAAGGAGTCACAGCTCAACTTCAGAAAGTAATGGTACCCAGTTAATCCGCTGCAAGACAAAAATAATACATTGCATGTAGACATGCACATGTGTACTCACACACATACACACATATACATACACATGCAAGCAGTCAGAGATCACCTCTGTAGAGTAGTGGAATGACACATCTCCAAAATAAACCCTTAAAAAAAAAGGATGGAAAACACTTGCTCTATTAGTTCTGTGGGGTCAGGAAGCAGGAAATAAAATACGGCTTAGCTAACGAGGCGCAAGGGAGTCTGCCAGGAGTCGCCCATAGCACTGAAGAACTGTGAATATTTGGGGGAATTCAGCAGAGCTGCCCTTTCTCGCGGTGAGTAGGAACAGACACTCCCAAACTGCTCCCTTTATCACTAGGTAAGGAAGAGCGAACTAGCCAGTCAGTCCAAGGCATTTCACTGAGGCCAGGGCCAGGTAGGATTCCCCGCAGCAGGCGGGTGGCATGGGGAAGGCCCTGATTGGCAGACGACCTGCCACCTGGAGGCCGGCCGCGGGCGCGCTCACCTGTGAACACGTTCTGGAAGCCGTCAGCAGTCGCCGGCGTCCCGGACGCCTTAGCAGCCAGCGCGGGGGTCACCCCGCCACCATCTGCAGCCTGCCCGCGCCCCAGCAGGTGAGCTGAGCCTCCCGGCCGGGGAGAACGAGCGCCTAGCTCCTCGGTCCAGTCGGCAGAGCGGCTGAGGCCAGCGGCGAGGCCCCCGTCCGCCCGCTGCTTCTTTGCCGGGGCGACCACAGAGGCTAGGGCGGGTCTGGACCCCCGGCTCACGGAGGACTCCAGTCGCCTCTTGATCCTAGGGCTCTGGCTGGGGGACTGCGACGGGGAGTGGTTGGGCGAGCTGAGCTGCCGGGTGGTGGTCTTGATGTAGCAGGGGGCTATCAGCGGATAGGGCTTGGGGCAGCGCGGGCTGGGCGCGGGGCTCCCGGGCAGGGAGGCGGCCGCAGCGGGGACCCCAGGACCTCGTGTCCGCTCCTCCGGCTCTGGCCCCGGCCCCGGCGGGGCCTCTTCCCCCACTGGGGCCCAGTCTTCCGCTGGAGAGCCCCGGGGGGCGTCCTCAAAAGCATCCTCTTCGACCTCCTCATCCGTGTCCGGGGCTGCGTCCGCGCACTCCCCCGGCCCGGCCCCGGGGAACGGGAAGGCAGTGTACGAGGGCGAGTCTGCAGCGGGGGCCTGGGCCGCGGGGACGCCAGGCGTCTCGGAGGTCCGGCGGCTGCTGGGGGACTGGGGCTGAGCTGGGGGCCGCGCCGGGGGCTGGGGAGCCTGGCGCTTGGGCGGGGCGGGGGGCGCGGGCGGCGCCTGCTCGGTGCGTGGACCGCCCGGGGCCTCCGCAGCCTCGCCGCTTGGTCCTTGTAGGAACCGCTCCAGGCCCAGGAAGGCCCCGGGCGCAGCGGAGGCGGCGGTGGGGGTCGCTGCAGGCTCCTGGCCGTCCTGGAGCTGCTGCAGCTGCTGCAGGCGGATCGCCTGCTGGATGTCTGAAAGCAGATCCTCCTGCTCCGCAGCCGAGTGGAAGCTGTAGATGTCCGTGTCTGAGCCCGAACTGGTCCTTTGTCCATCCTGCGCCCCTGCGGCGGCTTCCAAATCCTCAGCGACCTGCTGTACCCCTGCCCCAGCCTCGGGAGGCCTAGGACCACCCGGCCGGGTCACCTCGAAGGAGTCCACACACTCGGTATCCGACAGACCAGCCTCATCCGCCGACAGGCTGAGGTCCGGGGTCTTGGTGCGCAGGGAGTGAGCGCTGTCCAGCTCCCCGGTCTGCAGGGCCTGGGAGTCGAGCACATCCTCACGGGACCCGCCGGCGCCTTTCCCCTTGGACAGGTTCTTCCTGATCCGCAGGTTGGAAAACACCGAGGCCCGGGCGTCCGACTTGCTCTTCTTCTTCCCGGACTCCCCGCCGCCGCCGCCCCCCTTGCCGTGCTTGCCCAACGCCTTCTTGCTCCCGCTGCCCTTCTTAGCGGCTTCTGTGTCCCTGGGCCCCACCGCGTCCTCGGCGCAGCCGCCGCCGCCTTCGTGCGAGGCATCACCTGCGCTCCTCTTGAGCTTCCCGTCCTGGTTCCCCATGTCGCAATCCCGCCGCCGCGCCGCCGCGCCCGGGGAACTCAGGCCATTGCGGGCCTCTTCGGCCCCCGGCCCGGGCCAGGGGAACCTCGCGAGCGAATCAGGCAGCTGGACTGGCCACGGGGAGACAAGGCTGACGAGCGCGCGGCTGGCCCAGCTCGCATCTGCGGCCGCTTTGCATAATGCGCGGCGGCTCCCGCGCGCGCTGTCCCTGCGGCTGCGGCTGCGGCCGGGAGCCGGCGGGGCGCGAACATGCTCAGTGCGGCGCGCCGCGCCCGCCAATGGCAGCGCCCGACGCAGCGCCGGCCCAGCCCAGCGCCCGCCACCCCCTAGCAGCTCGGTGCCGAACTCAGGCGCGAAAACCGTTTCCTGGATCTCGGGGAATTGAATCTCCACGGTGCAGATCGAATGCATGGACGCCCCCTCACGAAGCGCGTCGGTCGGGAGATGCACCCGCAAGTTCAGAGCTCCCAGACCTGCGAAGACAAAATTCAACCGATAATTAGACGATTTCAGACTGGGGTGGGAAGGGGGCCGAAGCCAAGCTCCAGTTTGGAAGTGCCACAATACAATATCACGGCCGTTTATACACGTGCACACACCCATCTGCCTGCTTCTTCGGGCTCCCTTAATATTTGTTAAATGAATGAGCTGTTCTGTTTCTTGAATAATTGATCGTCTACTGGAGCACTCCGACGTGCTGGAGCATATGGTTTAGGGAAGGTTACTACCAAGGCGCTGAGCTGGGTTTCACAGACCCTGCTTCCCCGGGGAAACCTTAGCTGTCATCTCCAAAGTTGGCTGATCAAAGTTGGGGTTTTTTGGGGGGTGGGGGAGGCGGCGCACAGGAAAAAAATAAAGAGGTAGAGGAAGCAGAAAATGCTGAGATTAGGGTTGATTAAAATGCTAATCTCTAAAATTCTATGTGTTTACCATATAAATTAAACAGCATTTGTATTCAAAAAGGGTTTGGTGCTTAAACTATACCTCCCAGGAGGTCAAACTCATCAATATTAAACATGTCACTGTTGTGGCCCCGTACAAAGAGGAAAAAGACAAAAAGGAAACACCCTCCGCACAAAGGCAGAATCAGATATTATGCTATTAACCACATTTTCCCAAGCAAGTCCCAGGTACAGTTTGTCTTTTACCAGGGCTTCCTAACTTTCTTGCCTTAGTATTCATGCAAACACTTTTTCTCCTTGTAAATTTTGTTAGTATTTTAACTATTAAATTTACTTACTTTTCCAAAGTATTTTTTTTAACATTATTGGTATTGAAAAAAGCGCCACTCAGTAAGGTAACATTGGCATTCACCAACAAACGTTGCAAGTATTTGTTAAAAGTTCATGCTAATTGCTTTGGAAATATGGAATAACTTGGATTAACTGGGTATTTTTTAAAGCATACCCAGAGGAGGACAAAGTAGCTCATATTATATAATGCAATTTAAATGTGGCAAGCAAAAGTGCAAGCTCCCTTTGCCAAAGATCAGCCAACATTTTAAACTTCTCTCCTTAGGCACCTTCATGAAAACAAAAAGTTGGTCCCGTAAGTCTGTGAGTGAGAGGCACATGGAGCAATTGTTACTAGCTTATTTTAAACTCTGATTTTAAGAGTAAATGTAACCACAGGGGAGGTAGCCAGTTATCCTTAGGTGACCCTTTTGAGGAAAGGACTTGGAGAAATCAACTTTAATAACTTTGCCAGGGTAATAACCCAGTCTCCAAGCAATTCCGGAGTGCTTGAAAAGCCTTTGTTTCACCTCTTTCACTTCATTGCTCTTGTTTCTTCTAGAAGCCAGGCTTCCCCCAGGGCACAATTTGCCTGTGGATATTAGAATTTTCTGCTCCTTTCAATGCCCAGAGACTTGGAATCTTGATCCCTGCTCTTTCTTTAACAAAACAACTTTGATTCTGAACTATTTATTCCCTTACTATTTTCCTATCTTCGGTGACATATTCTAGAAGTTCAGAAGACAAGAGAGAAGATGGCAGGGGTAGAGGTGCTGGATTTTCACATCCATTGAATTTGAAACCACCGGTGTCCGTTGTGCCAGCAGGTCACAGTCGACAAAGCCAAAGTACATGCAGAGGCTCATGTGAAACCCGTAAGAGTCTGGCATCAAATTCAGATAGCCATGCTCACCCCAGTAATAATTAACACCTGAACTCAGTTCAGACGGGCCAAGAGATTTGTCCACATTCTTGTAGCAACAAAAAGTGATATTTGAGCTCACAAACTCAGGTCCCAAATTCTTGTAACAGCTCCGCATCATTTACTCTTTAGAGGACAGACACAGATGTTATAAAGCTGCAAAGATTTGCCAAAGCATCCCTTAACATTTAGTTGGTACTTGGCAATCTCAAAGATGCCTAGGACGTGGCTGTTATGGTTTGTGTCTAGATGTCCCCCTAAAGCCTCATGTGGTCATAGGGTTTTTTCAGTGTGTGATTCATAGTGCAAAACTGAGATTAGGGTGGGTGATTGCCAAATCAGTCCACTGATTGAACTGGCACAGTCCTAATCCCAGTAGGTCAGACACAGTGTAAGGGACAGAACTCTCTTCTGTTGCTTTTGCCATCTTCCACTGCACTAAACTGTTGTCCCTCTGCCATGTGCCACCCTGCCTTGGAGCCAGCCAGTTATGGATTGAAACCTCCACACTGTGAGGTAAACAACCTCTTCCTCCCTTAATTTTGGAGGTCGGGTACTTTGTCTCAGCAATAAGAAAGTAACTAAGACAACGGGCCAAGCTTAACTCCACTTGATGAAGGAAGAGTAAAAGGGCTTGTCATGTAGCTCAGTGGTAAAGAACATGCTTAGGTTTTGATTAGCAGCAGTGGGTGCGTGCACACATACACACACACACACACACACACACATCATATTTGGGGCTGGAAAAATATAGGTAACAGATTATTAGAGATTCTCCCTTGTACACAGCCACATCCTATGTGTCAGGATATAGAAGACAAGTGGGCAAGTGCGATCCACCCCTGTGCTAAAAGATGTAGTTTATTGGAGTTGTTGTTAAAAGTTTTCACTGTTAGCAGCCCACAAAATTCACAAAAACTGCACACAGCATAAGATGCAGTGCTACTCCTCCAGAAAAGGGAATTGCATATGAACGTTAAACAAAATTAGTGGGGTGGGAATACTGTTTAGTGATCGTGGGTGTGCCGACCATACTCGAGGCCCTGAGTTGGACCCCCAGAACGGTCCTTAAATAAATAGATCAATAAAAGTAAAAGATAAAATTAGTAAGTGTAGGTTGGCAAACTTTAGGCAAATATTGAATTTTATTTCACAGGCAGGCTGCAACAATGTGGTAAGCACGTAATCTCTGCAACTTACTCTAAAATGCATCAAAAATAAAAATGTCCTAATGACTGCATGGACAGTTATATGACAAAAGAAATTTAATAAATTGTCAACTGTCATTACTTGGTAGGCACATGGGAGGGTCAGTTTTTCTGTATGTTTGAAATTTTTCATACAAAAATGTTGGAAATGAAAGCAAGTTTCAAGAATCTGTGAATTTCTTATCTTTTTTTGTAATTAAAATCATGCAATAGCTAGCATTCAGTAAACACTAGATGGAGTCTGGGGGTGTAGCTCAGTGGTACAGCACCTGCTGAGCTTGTGCACTGCCTTGGGTTTGAGCCCCAGCACCCCAAAAACCATAAAATATAGTGAAATGTCTTTGATAATTGGTTTTTTGAAGGCCTGCATTGTTTTTGTGTGCTTGGCATAAGTGGAATGGATTCTAATTCTCCAACTCATCTTTTTCTTCAGCAAAGTGATCTTCTTTAAAAATGACAACCCTTTTGTCATCCTGCTGTCAATGGCCAAGATGGATTTCACGAAGAGACAGAGACTGAGCGGTTGCTGCTGTATCCTGACTTCGAGCAGCAGTCAACTCCACATAGAACCTGGGAGCAGGAGATTCAGAATGGAGGCTCTTCTCTCGCCCATCCCCTGTGAGATTTTTTTTTATCTTCAGCTACAGTTTTTGTCACTGTCAGCAACTTTATCTTCAAACACGATGGCTAGCAGTGTTACCAACAAGACAGATCCTTGCTCCATGAATTCCCGTGTGTTCATTGGGAATCTGAACACTCTTGTGGTGAAGAAGTCTCTTGTGGGTGTCATCTTCTCAAAGTGTGGCAAAATTGTGGGGGGTTGCTTCATTCATAAGGGCTTTACCTTTGTCCAGTACGTTAATGAGAGAAATGCCCAGGCTGCTGTAGCTGGAGAGGATGGCAGAATGATTGCTGGCCAGGTTTTAGATAGTAATCTGGCTGCAGAACCAAAAGTTAACAGAAGAAAAGTAGGTATGAAATGATCTGCAGGGGGGTTGTACAGCTCCTTTTTTGACTTGGACTATGATTCAACATGATTATTATGACAGGATGTACAGTCACCCAGCACGTGTTCCTCCTTCTCCTCCTATTGCATGGGCTGTAGTACCCTCAAAACATCAGCATGTATCAGGAGACACCTCCCAAAGAGGCAAAAGTGGCTTCATTTCTAAGAGTGGCCAGTGGGGATCTTCGTCCAAGTCTGGAAAGTTGAAAGGTGATGACCTTCAGGCCATTAAGAAGGAGCTGAGCCAGATAAAACAAAAAGTGGATTCTTTACTGGAAAGCCCATAGAAAATTGAAAAGGAGCAGAGCAAATAAGCAGTGGAGGTGACGAATGTTAAGTCCAAAGAGGAGCAGACCAGCACCTCCCAGAAGATGAGACCTATGTAAAGATGGAGTCTGGGGGTGTTGTGCATGACTCTGCTGAGGAGGGGGACCAACTGGATGATGATGATGATAATGATCAGGCGGAGGACCAGCTAGAATTGATCAAGAATGACGAAAAAGAGGCTGAGGAAGGAGAGGAGGACAGAGGCAGTGCCAAAGGCAAGGATGACTTCAGCCCAAAGTGGGGTTCAGAAGTCTTATCCCCTTATTTCTTTACCTAGGAGTTTGTCTAAGATCAAAGTTTCATCAGATCCTCTCCCCTAGTGTCTTCAGCATGTGCTCGCTGTTCTGTGTCCCACCATGTTTATAACTGCCCTCTACCTAGTACCATTTCCACTTCCTTTGATGCTCCTAGTCTTGTTGTCTTCTGTAATTTTTGCTTTTTAATTCTGACACCTCTTTATGACATAACAATAAAAGGTTGTATGGTTTTTTATAAGCTGTCCACACAATAATCTCTCATTATGCAGGCAGTAGGGCTATTTCCATTTATACAACATCAGTAGTTGCTTCCCTAAAAGCACAGGCAATCTCATTTAGTTGTGGCATCTGAAAGCAGCTTTGAGTTAAGAGGTATATGTGTCACCCCACACCAAGCACTTTGTGGGGCTGTTAAACACAAATGTAACAATGTAACTTTGTGAATGAGAGCATATCAAACACATCCTCTAGAAAAAGGAGTGTCATAGTCTTTGTTTTCTAAAGTTGATACTGAGAGTTATTTTTTGTGAACACCTGATGTTTGCGATCTTTTTTCTCATAATAAACAAGTCCTTATTAAACCAGGGGGTACAAAATGGCCAAGCTGTTGCTCTCACCACCCCCTTTTAGTCCTGATTGCTCTCCTAGACCCTGAACCCACTTCCTGGGGCACACCCTACCCCTACACACCCAAAACTCAACTCAACCTCTCTTCCTTTGCATGCCAATTCATCCTTCAATGTTTATTAGACCACCACGATTACTTCAGTTGCCCAGGCAGAGTTAGCACCGCCTCCCCCACAAGTGCCAGGACTCAGCACCACTGTAGAACTCGCTGTCCTTCCTCCTGTGGTCTCTGTAACCTATTTGCATTTTCCATCCCAACTGACACACCTGCTGCCACCCTCCTACCTCCAGCTCCCATCTGGTCCCCCCACCATTATCATCAATCACTCTCAACTAGGGTGATGATCTTGCTCTCGGGGGACACTGGCATTGTCTAGAGATATTTTTGGTGTTGAAAGGGAGGGTGAGCTGCTAAGCAGAGTACACAGGACAGTGCCTCCCACTGTGAATGATCCAGCAAAAGAGGACAGAAGGCTGGGATTGAAACATCCGCTTCATGATAAAGCCCCTCCTGGCTGACAGCTAATAACTGTTTACTGAATGACTGAAAGGATGAAGAAAGCAAAATTATATCTCCCAGGTAATCGATCTAATCAGAGACTTGAAGGCAGAACTTACTGGGACACAGAAGAATTCACCCAACTGCATCTCCAGGGCCAAATATCTTCAAGGAAGGGTGAACTCTTCTCTAACAACCCTGGAGCTCCATGAAATAAAGATTCCAAGGCCTTAACTACTTGACAAGGCCCTGGAATATTTAAAAGTCCTTGCTCTTACCACAAATTTTCATAATTTAAACACTGAATCCCTGGAATGCTTAAGTTTTCTGTTCGTGGCTTTGCTGGAGCTTGAACTCTGGCCCTCTAACACTGGCCCCACTCCCACCTCACCCCTTCCTCAGCTGAGCTCTCTGTCCTTTATATATATGCAACTTACTCTAAAATGCATAT
>NW_004524593.1:6392278-6396833 GCF_000260255.1 Octodon degus | reverse complement strand
GACTGGCCTTGAATTCATTATGTACCCCAGGCTGGCTTCAAACTCATAGCAATCATCCTGCCTCAGCCTCCTGAGTCCTAGGATTATAGGGGTATGTCATAATACCTGTTCCCTTTCCTATTTTTAAATTGACTCTTTCCTGCATTTTGTTACAGTAATAGGAAGGTAACTAACACAGCCTGCTTTAGCTTTCAACACATTGTTTAAATTTGCAATTGAGGATAAAAAAAACCCTGAAAAACTTATATTCTTCTCCTGTCACATAGAAATTCTTATAAACCTAGAGTTCTGGTACTGAATCTCTAGACATGACAATTTAAAGTAAAACCAAATTCTATCTGAAACAATCTTGTCCTCCTAAGTTATCAAAACCATTCAGAACTCTGCACTGAAGCCCACTGAAAGGAACTCAGCATAATGTACCTTGTCCAAGGGCAAGAAGCAAGAGAAAACAGTGCTAAAAACAGAAGCAAAGTGAAATTAAGTTTGAGGAAGACAATACTTAGCTTTAGAACAGTATACTGCAATAGAAATATAATGTGAGCCTCATCAATAAAGTTTTGTTTTGTTTTTTATATTTTAGGGAAGGGCCTACAGGGTGTTCAGGTCTCACTACTAGATTGGACTTGTAGTGATCCACCTGTTTACAGTCTCCCAAGGGCTGGGATGGCAGGCGCGTGCTACCACGCCCAGTCTCACTTGCCTTCTCGGTGCCTCCTGGGGGTGGGGCTGGCACAGAGGCCCAGAGATCCAACCCCTGCCCCTGCACCTGCTTGCAGGCACTTTCATCTGCTGAGCTATTTGGCCGACCCTTTCATCAATAAAGTTTTACCATAGCTATATTAGAAAGGTGAAAAGAAAAAATAATTATTATAAAATGTTTTTATTTAAGAAGGTACAGTGCAAAAACCTGTGTGTATTATCAGTTACTCGGGAGGCTGAGGCAGGGGCCAAACCCGAGACTAGGAATTCGAAGCCCAGGTGAACAGTATAGGCAGACCCTCTTTGTCTGTGTGTGTATAATCTAGTCCATATGTGCAAAATATTTCAATTAGAAAAATAATTCCAAATTATTGATAAGATAATCTTCACACTTTTTGGCACTGTACCGTCTAGATTTGTGAATATTTTTATCTAGGAGCAGCACTGCAATTCAGATAAGCAAACACCTCAGTTGCTGGGGAGCCACTCGGACCTCAGCCTTATATTTGGCAGAGCTCGTAGGACAATTTTTTTTAAATTAATTAATTTATTTATTTATTTATTTAGTGTGTGTGTGTGTGTGTGTGTGTGTGTGTGTGGCCAGCTCAGCCCACCAGGGGGCGGGGCTGGCTGGCATGTGGTGCTGGGGGATTGAACCGCGGTCCCTGTGCTTTGCCAAGCTTGTTCTAAGTAGGTGCTTTAGACCACTGAGCCATCTCACCAGCCCTGTAGGACAATTTTTAGAAGCAAGCAGTAATGACAGATCTAAACTGTTACTGAGTTTAAAACTGTATTATATATTTTAATGAAATAGCAACATATATATATACACACATATACATATATTAGAACACTATGGTTTATATGCATGGATAAATGTTTTATTTTGCACTTTATTGGTACATATTAGTTATACAGAATAATGGGCTTGTTCGGGCATATCTCTACCTGCATGTAACACTCGATTATTTCCACACACATTCCTATTACCTTCCTTTCCCCACCTCCAATCTCCTTGCTCTTCTCTGATACTGTGTACTTGTCCTTTTCTTTCATCTCTCTTTTCTCTAATGGTTTTCACATTCCACATATGAGAGAACACACGAGATACATTTTTTTTAATATAGGACTCTAACTTAGGACCTTGTGTTTGCCAAGCAGGCGTTGTGCCACTGAGCTGTACCCCGGGCCCCACATGAGTGAGGAACTTGTACTCTGACTTAATTCATTTAGCAGGAAGGCTTATAATTCCATCTATTTTCCTGCAAATGATATAAATTCCTTCTTCCAGATACCTATCAACAGATGAATGGCTCAAGAAAATGTTATATGTATGTTCAATGGAATAAAATTTCGTATTTAATACATTGAAGACAAATTTGCAATCTTTCTTTTTAACCATCCAGTCTAATAAATATTGAAAAAAACATGAGTCTTTGCTCTAGATAGAGCTTGCTGCTACTGAAATAAACAGTTCACAGGACAGGAGGACCATTGGAGGGAAAGAGGAAAAATGATTCTAATATAAATACAGACAGAAGAGGGAAAATCATATTCCAGAGAATATCTTGGTTTTGATAATCTTATTCTACCTTACTAACTAAAATATGGGCTTCTTTATTAAGTGGAAAAAATTAAGCCAAAATACATGGATTTTCACTGAGCCAAGAATAGCAGCAGGAATAAGCAGCACACACATGTGCTTTACATGTTGGTTTGTACGTGTGTATTCTCAAAGCATGGTAATGACCTCAAAATTGACCTGTATCAGTGTGTGTGTGTGTGTGTGTGTGTGTGTGTGCGCACGCGCGCCCCAAAATGCCCTTTCCTTGAATTCCTGACTTTAGTACTTTCTCTTATCCCATACAAGCCCATCTGGGTAGTTCTCATCATACTGAAACAAAAAGGAAAAGATGGACAGAAAATAAATATTTTCCTTTAGGAGCCATCACTTGCATATTCTTTTTTTTTTTTTTTTTTTCAGAACCGGGGATTGAAGCATGTTCCTTATAAAACATGTATTTCAATCCTTTTCATAGCCACAAAGAAATTACGGGGAACTTGTTCTGGTCAGAAACACATCCAAAGGAGGCTTGGAGCACACATCTGTCGTGGCAGCTCCAACCCTAGAATTACACTTGGACAACTCCAACCTCCCTCCAGAGGAAACACTGATCTTTGTGCAACACAAAGCAGTAGCTTTGCATCAGTTTTATATTCCTCATAAAAGCAGAAAAGAGTGAGTGGGAGATTTGTTTCCACTTACCTACGCTGGAGCTTCAGCTATAAAGGCAATCTTCATGTGAACACTGGTGAAGAGGAAATTTTCACCACCCATACTATAGCTTGTGTTTCTCATAACAGTATAGAAATGGCTGTTAGAGTTGCAGGGAAAAGAGAATGCATTGTTCGATTACTAGATATTAATTCATCAGTACCTATGACATTATAAATCCTTCCTCCCTCTTATCTGCAAGATGAAAGAAAGGCTGATTTGGAAGTCTGCCTTCACCACTCAGGACCCAGCATTAAAGATCGCTGGAGCTCGTTAGTGCCTGAGTGCTCCTCTCGTCTTCTAATGCTTCCTAACCAATGAGTTGTGTTCCAGCTATTTCTCCCCCTGCCGCACGAAAGCTCCTGGGACTTCATTCAATGTTGATGCAAATTCGAAGTTGAAAAATGACAATAAAAATAAGGAGCAATTCAACTTTACATTGTTGCTTTCAATATTTAAAATGTCCCTTTTCTTGGGCTGGGGCTGTAGCTCAGCAGTGCTTGTCTAATGTGCATGAGGTCTTGGGTTTGATTCCTAGCATCACAAGTAAAATAAAATGTACCTTTCTTAGAAGGACTGGAATTGCTGATTCTGGGGTATCTGGGAAGAAAAGCTCAACATATACTAACTTTTCTTTATGGAGCAATAACTTTAAAGGCTGTCAAGCAGTGATGACTGAAAGGGCTTCCAAGCAAGTCAATCTCAGCTTTGGGGACTGAAGTGGCCAGGATACTCCTTGAACCCTTTGTACCGAGCAGTATATAAGTCTCCAAAAATTGTTATCACCCTTACAAAAATAGCAACTCCCTACAATATATTCAAAAACTTTTGAAAGGGGGTTAGTAGAGGCGCTGCTTGAAACCTGACTTTTTTTTAACATCCTGATTTGGTTCATAGCTCATGGAGGTTTTGTTTGTTTGTTGCAGTACTGGGGATTGATCTCCAGAGATTAAGGTTTCAGTCCAAAATTACCAAGGCAATGAATCCTGCGTACAGTGCAGCTCTCAGAGTTCCCAGGGAGAACGGCAGTGGGAGAATGGGGAAAAGACAATGAGTCAGAATACAGGAAGCTGAGGTCAGGTGGAGCCCTCTCTCTGGAAGGAGGAAAGGAGCTGCTTCAACCACTGTCTGCTTACACAGTCGGCAGGTCCACGGGATGCCACTCTGCCTAGCCACCTGCATGCGTCATAGCTTCTGGGTGCCTGTTTATGGAGTTAGTCGTGGCTTACCTTGGGGGCTTTTGGTTCTGAGGATCAGCCTTGCTCCAGCCCCCCAAGTATGATCAATCTCCATCTTCAGCCACTCTCCACAATGACAACATGGTCAAAATTTAAACACACTTTCTCTAAGACCAATTCTTCCCACACCTTAAAAATTGTACTATATCCTAAGCTTTTCAATGGTGGTGGTGGTGGTTTTGAAAGGGAAAAACTTTACAAGAGAACTTGTCCTTTTGTCTTTTTTTTTTTTTTTTTTTTTTTTTTTTTAGGGAAGGGTCTACAGGGTGTTCAGGGTCTCACTACTAGATCAGACTCATAGTGATCCACCTGTTTCCAGCCTCCCAAGAGCTGATATTAC
>NW_004524593.1:6378320-6391428 GCF_000260255.1 Octodon degus | reverse complement strand
GGGGCTGGCTGGCATGTGGTGCTGGGGGATTGAACCGCATTCCCTGTGCTTTGCTAAGCTTGTTCTAAGTAGGTGCTTTAGAGCACTGAGCCATCTCACCAACCCATCATTTCAGTGTTTCTGCTTGCCACTGCAGTTTGTTTTATTTTTGAGACAGGGTTCCTGTAAACTGCCCAGATTGGGCTCCAACTTTCGATCCCCCTACCTCAGCCTCCTAGAACACTAGGATTATGTCTATGTGTCACCAGGCCCAGTTCACTAAAATTCTTGAGGACCAAGTACAGGGCTAGCCCATGTTTATATAGTGTGACCACTAAAGATTTACTCCCTTTCCACTGGGAGCTTGCAATAAAGGTGAGAGCAGGCCATGACAGTCAACAAACAAGTCAATAAACAAATATATAATTAAAAATTAAGGTCAAAGATTTGGAGGCTGAGAACAGAAGTTTTAAGAGAGGAAATAATCTTTTCTGTACTTGATCCCCCCCACCCTTTGACAATGTGAATTGAGCCCAAAATCTGCACATCTTTCACGTTCTCTAACCACTGAGCTACACTCCAGCCCGGGAAGGATCTATTCACATGGGCTGGCCCAGGGAGGCCTCTCTGAAGCCCAGATAGTCCTGACAAGAAACAAAGCTGAGGAGGACTCAAGTAAGCAAGATATGTGAGAGGAAAAAATATAATTGAGCAGAAGAAAAATTGTGAATCAAGGTTAGGAAGTCAAATAGTGTATTGATAGAAGCAAAGGCTAAGGTAGTTCTATGCCTTAGAATCTATTACCCTACTTTTCAAGCATTTAGATCCAAGGAAGTACCTTAATATTTTATATTTCCATTTATCACCTATTTTCAATATAACAGAAGAGTATATTAATTATTTAATGTCTTTTAAGAACGATCTGAACCTTGCAATTATTTATGCAGCTTGGGTATGAGCTAAGCCATGGCATGGAATAGGGAGCAGGGCCAAATGGAATCTCCATCAGACAGAAGAGGTTGCTCCTCTTCTCTTGGCTTTTCTCAATACCTATGATGGTGATGGTGTCATCTATTCCTTCAGTCTGCCTCCCAAAATCCATAGGAAGTAGCCCCATGATTCAATGCTTGCCCTGCTTGCGTGAGGACCCAGGCCAGAGCCCCAACACCACATACAACAACAACAAAAAATCCCATTTTGATGATCTGCTGCTTCTTCCCTCATCATTCTATCTAGTAAGACTCACGCCACCCGATCCTCTTCTTGATATGAAGTGGTCCCTCCTGTCCTAGGTGAATGCTGCATCACTGAGTTGCATCCTAGTTCCACTTTTAATGATACTTTTTCAAAATGGCTTATTAAAGTGTGGACAGAATTGAGAGAAAGTAGGTTCAAATGTTGAGTATGTTGTTAATTGTCTGAGTGATTTGGGATCAAAAGTGAATCTCTGTAAAGTTCAATTTCCCCATCTATTTTATAAGCATAATATTAATTACTTATATGTACACCTATAGTATTCAATAACGGAACTTAGAAAAAATAGGGTATACAGATGAATGTCCATTTTGTATCTGTGTATTCAAAGTGGTTAGGATAGATATATAGTTGCATTCTCTTAATGAATAGACTGATTTGTTCTAATGGTGTTTGTAAATAGGATCTCAAGTCCGCATCTTGTATAGCAATTAACCACTAAGAAGAATATATGCAGTGTATTATTTGTTGAAACTGTAATTCCAATTTGATTTGAAACTGTCTCATTGCTGTTTATCAATAAAATTTTGGAAAAAAAATTACTTATATGTTCATTGCAAACATTTCATCACACATTGTGTGTACATAGTCTAGCACACATTAGATGCTCAATAAGGCTAGAGCAAGGAATTAAGGGCCAGTTATATAACTCACATATCAATAGCCAAGGCACCTCTAATACACAAAAGGCAGAATTGTTAATTCATTGACACTGAGGGGAGCTGCCAGGCCAGTATGAGAAGCTGCCTACTCTCAGTTGTGTTGCTAAGTGTACTAAGTTGTTGTCTTGCCAACGAAGGTCCTCTATTTAGGCCAATTCAGATGAGTGCCAAGTAAGTGCTTTTCTGATTGGTCTAGCATTTTCCTGCCCCTAAAGGCTGGATTTGATCCACCACAAACTCAGAGATGTGGGCTAGGAGAAACCAAGCCTTGGTTGCGTATCCCCAGGACTCTTTCCCAAAAGACCCAGGCTGAACTCTCCATTTGTCTACTTCAGGGAAAGAACATATAGCCAAGAATTGCCAAATACAGCAAAGGGCCAACATCAATCCATCTTAGGTACCCTAGATCTCACTACACTTTGCAGGCTCCTCAAAATACATGTTCCCTATATCTTATCTAGGTACAAACTCCCTGTGATGAATGTTTTCATTATGCACACCTAAATTGTATGATAAAACTTAAATATAATTTTTAAAACATAAAAAAGTACATGTTCTGGCATGATCCTATAGAATAAATGAATGACTTAGCAAATTAATAAAGAGAATGTGGTATATCCTTACCATGGAATACTATGTATCAACAAACAAGGACTTACTGATGTTTACTGAAACAAGCATGAACTCAGAGACTTTGGACTAAGGGAAAAGAAACAGGGGGAAAAGTCCCCAGTCTTCTGAAACTCTATTTACATAAAATGCCTAGATAAGGCAAATTTAGACAGCTGGAAAGTTGACTAGCCATTGTGTGGGGCTGGGGCAAGGAACTGGAAAGTGACTGTAATGACCATGACTTTCTCATGAACGGAGGGTGTCAAAACATGTTAAATGAGGCTGTGCTGAGGGTCACACAACTTCATGAATACACTAAAGGTAATTGAAACAGCTGGTAGGTTGGGAGTATAGATCAGTTGTGGAGGACTTGTCTAGCGTGTGTGGAGTACTGGGTTCAATGCACGACACACACTTAGGCGCACACACACACACACACACACACACACTCCACTGGTGAGTTTATGATTTTAAGTACCACCTTTACAAAATCATTGCTTTAAAAATGTTACTAAAAAAAGAGCTTTGGACCAGTGACAGAGTCTGTGGTAGCACACACCTGTAATCCCAGTTCTAGGGAGGCTGAGATCAGGAGGAGCACTACAAGTTGGATCTGCGTAGTGAGATCCTGTACCAAGTACATTTTTTGAAAAAAAGAGTTTTTACCTTGAATCTCAGTTCAGGGACAGTGATCTCCTGATGAGAAATGGGCTAAATGCTCCTGCTCCACAGCTTTGGCTTGGATGCCCAAATTCAACCCATCTCTTGGGTCCAAACGGAAACCTAGGGCTGCGGAGATGGCTTAGTAGAATAAGCACTTGCCTGGCAAGCACAAGGGCCTGAGTTCAATCCCCGGTTCCGCCAAAAAAAAAAAGGAAACCTAAGGGAGAATCCAGAGACAAATTTTCCCCAATTGTGAAGATGGGGGTTTCTCATGAACATGCTTGTTTCTTTAGATAGTCTAAGAAAGAACAGTGCCTCCAACTGGGATCCAAAAGTCATACTGGCAAGAGTTGGTCAGCTTGGGGATGTGTTATGAATTTCATATTCCCAGTCTCCAGAAACATTAAAAATTGTTTACATTTTTATCACTAGGACTCAAATCAAGGGCAGAGCCCCCTGTCATTGACCTACCCTGCCAACACAAGTACTGAACTAAAGGAATGAGAGTTTTCTAAATTATGTTTCAAAGTGAACTGAAAATGTTCTAACTGCCAGGGAGCGAGATGTCACCGGTCAAAATTCTCAGTTCCCAGGAGGAAGAAAACTTTATTCTTTTTGTTTATTTATTTGCTTTTGCAGTGCTGGCGATCTAACCTAGGGTCTCTTGGATTCTGTGTGAGCTACACTCCCAACCTGAAGAAACTTTTCTTAGTTATTTACCTCTCTTCTTTATTGGTCTTATTAAAGATACATTGGATAAAAACGGTAGGCTACAAACCCAAATTTAAATCCAGGTTTTAACTGTTTTCTAGTCCCCCACTCAGTACTCAGTGGTTAACATGTATTTTCCCTGGAGGAAAACCCACTCAATGTCCAGGTAAAAGGGTTTCCTTCTAAGAATATGATAGATGCTTCCATGAGCTTTCAAAAAGAAGAAACAAAGGACCCTGTGCCATATCCAACATTTCAAAAGCCACCAGACAGCTACTGCACCTCTGTCCTTTACTTGTGTCATTGTATCTATAACTGTTTTCTCTGCTTCCAAAACACAAGTATATATTCTAAAATAGCTGAGTATGGGCAGGGTCTGTGTAACTTTATAGTTCAACCTTTAACTCATCCCTTCTACAGACTATTCACCACCGTCAATCCTGACCAAACCAGCTGAGGCTAGAAGAGATGGGTCAGTAGGTGCTTACTCAGGCCCATGAGAGGAGGCCGAGCCATAATCTCCAAAGATGTCCCATGCTGATCCCTGAACCCATAAAGAAATGTATTGTATAGAAGTGGGGGAATTAAATGTGCAAAGAAAGTTAAATTTGCTAACCAACTGATCATGAGTCAAGAAGAGCAGGCAGATTATTCAGGTGAACCCACTGTAATTTGTCCTTAGAAGTCAAGAAGAGAGATTGAAGAGTCACAAGAAGAGAAGTGAAGACAGGAGCAGAGGTCGGGGAAAGGTGAGACAGGGCCCTGGGCAGCAATGAGGCACTGACAAGGACAAGGGAGTACATTCTCCCGTTCAGCCTGCAGAAGAAATGGTTCTGCTGACACTTTGATTTTAAGACCTTTCACTTCCAAATCTGTAAGATAATATATTGCTGTTATTTTAAGCCACTAACTTGAGCAATTTGTTAGAGCAGCGTTTGAAAAGTAATGCAGTGTTGTAAAAAATGAATGACCATGTTGAATGGATTATCCTCATAAAACCTGCAGATTTAGCCTTCAGGTCTTGCTTATTAGCAGTTTTTTCTCCTATAAACACAGGAAAAAAAAATAAAAATAAACACAGGAAAGTATTTTATTGAGAGTGATAGTGGAAGGTGGAAGAGGGAAAGGAGTGAAAATGAATTAAAATGTGTTCTGTGTAGGTGTCAACTCCCCACAATGAATATAATCATTATGTACTGCAAACACAGACGAATAAGGAGAAAAAATAAATAAAAATTTAAAAAAAAGACTACTGAGAGAAGGTGCTGTCTGTCTTGACTTCCCGTATGAGTCTTTTTTTTTTCCTCATCTTTTTGAAACAGGGTCTCACTATGCTATTCAAACTGGCCTTGAACTCACTTTGTACCCACACTGGTCTCAAACGTGCAAGGATCCTCTTACTTTAGCCTCCCAAGTACTGGGATTACGGGTGTGCACCACCACACTGGCCCCATATGAACCTTGATTGAACTGTGCATTTTCAGCATAGCTAATCTGGTATCATTGTGAAATCCTACACAGAATGAATAGTTGTCAAATTGAGACGGTAACATCACAAGGGTTGATTGAGACTGAACCATACACAGAACCAGAGCACCCAGGTTTCTTAACAAAGACTTTTGTTGAAGTTGCTGCCCACACTTTTATTTAAGTTGTAGTCTGCTGCTTCGGGTTTAGCTTCTCCCTGGAGGGTGACAACTCTCCTCTGTCCTCAGTCTAACACTAAGATGTCCCCAAATCTGCTTTCCTACTTGACATTTTTCAAACTTGACTTAAAAACACCCCAAACACAACATGCCCCAAATAATCCAACAACTGTGTCCACCCTACCCCTAATCTCATGTTCTAGTATCCTTTCCTTGAGTTATGAGATTATCAATTTAAGAAAATAATCTTGAATGTTATTTGTTGTTATTTTAGCATTCCTAAAATATATGTCTTGCATCTGCCCTCTTCTTCCTGTCCTCCCAGGCCTGGTCACAGCTGTCATAGCATCAAGCTGTCCCCTCACAGGCCTGTTGCCCTGGCGTCATCATTCATCTACCCAGAGGCATGCATAGCATCACTTCTTGTAGAGACAGAAAGAGCTTGCAGATCTTACCATTTAGTACTTCTCTGCAGAACAGCAATCACTTTCTGTAAACCTTTAACCATCCGGCCCCTTGCTCTCTGTCTCCTGCCTACAGGTTATTGCTTTCTCAAGGGGAAATCTCTTTGCTTCAGTGGAAGTTGATGCTAGCCCTGTCCAGTATGTAGAGTAGCATGTGTAACTCACCACCAAGATGTTATCTGAAAATTGAGTATGTGACCTCTGCTAGCCAAACCAGAATGGATCCAGAACAATGGCTGGAAATGCTTGCAGAAAGTTTAGAATGGTATAGTATTTAAGTTGGCATTTGTATACATTAGTAGATACTCTATATTCATGGATGACTCATTTTTATTTTTTGTTTTGCTGAGCCAGTGTCTCACTATAGAGTTCAGGCTGGCCTTGAACTCATTACATAGCTCCTGGTGATCCTTCTGCTTTAGTCTCCTGAAGTGTGTTCCACCATGCCCAGCTAATACTCAATATTTTTAAGATGTCATTTCTTCCAACTTGGTCTACAGAATCAATACAACCACAGTCAAAATTCTAGGAAAACTGTAGCTATTGACAAGCTAGTTCTAAAGTTTATATGAGAAGACAAAATCCAGAAAAGTCAATATAATACTTTAGAAGAACAAAGCTGGGGGCCTGAAACCACTAAATTGCAAGACTTACTACAAAGTGGTAGTAATCAAGACACTATGACATTAGTAGAAGTACAGACACACAAGGCTGAGGGTATAGTTCAGTGAATTGTTTACTTATCATGCTCAAACTGCAGAGTTCGAAACTCAACACTGAAAAAAAAGTCATATGAATTATAGAACAAAAAGACCCAGAAATGCAGCAACACCATTGTGTGTGTGTGTGTGTGTGTGTGTGTGTGTGTGTGTGTGTGTGTGTGTGAGAGACAAGGCCTTGCTATGTAGTCCAGACTGGCCTTGAGCTTGCAAATCTCCCACCTTGGCCATTCACGCAACTGGGATCATAGGCATGCGTCTCTGTATTCAGCTGGGCAACTAATCTTTGACAAAGAAACAAAGGAAATTCAATGGAGAAAGGATTACCATTCAATAAGTGGTATTCCACCATTCTGCTGGAAGAAAGAAATAGATAAATATGTACTCTGTACAAAAATCCCCCACACTTGTCACAAATGCTAACTTAAAATATATTATAAACTTAAGTATAAGTATGATATGAAATTTCAGTAAGAAAACACAGCTAAAATTTTATATGCCCTTGCATTTGCCCAGGAGGTTTTAGATATAACTCCACAAACATATTGCATGAATGAAAAAAATGATGTTATACTTTATTAAAATTAAAACATAAGGGCTAGAGTTGTAGCTCAGCAGTAGATCATATGTTTAGCATGCGTGAGCCCAAAAAAGGAAAACAAAATTTCTCTGTGAAAGACGTTGCTAACAGAATCAAAAAGGCAAGATCCAAACAAAAAAAAAATACTTGCAAAACAGATATGTGATAAAATACTTAACATGTACAAACACAAAGAACTTTTAAACACAACAATAAGAAAAGAGTCCAACTTAAGAATGAGCAAAAAGATCTAAGTAGACACCTCAGCAAGAAAATCGCTCATCACCGTTTGTCATCAGAGAACTGTAAATTAGAACAAGAGCATGCCATCCCATGCCTATCAGAGTGGCTAACGTCTAAAACACAGCCAACGCCATATACCAACAAGGATGCAAACGGAAAGGAATTCTCATTCACTGTGGGTAGGAATGCAAGCCTGTGTGGTCACTTCAGAAGTCAGCAGTCTCTTATAAAGTTAAAGGTCACCTCACTATATAACCCACCAGTCTTACTCAATGGATTTGACAATTTACATTCACAAAATTCTGCAACATGAAGTTCATACCAGCATTATGTATAATTGCCTAAAAGTGAAAGCAACCAAGATGTCCTTTGATACATAAGTAGATAAGCAAATTGTAGCACATCTATACAATGGAATATGATTCAGTGACAATAAAGAAGTCAGAAAAAGGCATGCGCTGGGGGGGAGGGTAACCTTGAATGCATATTTCTAAGTAAGAGCAGCCAGAATAAGCCTAGCATGGTGATGCCTGCCTATAATATCAACAGTCTGACAGGCTGAGGCAGGAGGATCCAAAGTTTGAGCCTGGCCTGGGCAACTATTTAGTGAGTCCCAGTCTCAAAATAAAAAATAAAAAGAACTGGTGTGTAGCTCAGGTTCAACCCCCAGTACTGTAAATTCATAAGAAGAAAAAAACAAGCACAACCAGAAGCCACAATTAAAAAGCTACTCACTGCTTGGTCCAACTACATGACACTTTGGAAAAGACAAAAGCATACAGGTAGTAAAAGAATCAGAGGCTTTCAGGGTTCTGGGAGAGGCTGGATGGATGACAGGGAGGGTGATTAGGAGGGGTAGAGTGGATTTTATTCTTCTTGGTGTGGTTCTCATCACTGAGCCACATGTCTCTTTCCTAGAAGGTATTTTATTTTGCTGCAAGTCAGAGTTTTACTACTGTCCAGCTGATGTTCTTCTTTGAGAGTCTTGTACTGTATCTGGTCATGACTTTTGTATTGAATCATTTATTCATGAAATGATAGTTACACACTGTTCAGCATGGTTGGTATGGCTCTATGACAAACTACTCTGTACGCCTTTGGATGTATCTCTTTGTAAGAATTCCTCTGTTATTAATGCTAGTTATGTAGCATTGACCTATTTAATATTCTAAACTCTTTCTAGTTATCCTGTGCCCTGGAAATGCACCATGATACCACTCCCCTCCAAGACTTAGCCAGTCGGCCTCTATTTTTCTCTTATGTAACCTTCCTCTGTAATTTAATATGTCACTACATAGTACAATTACCTGTTTGCTTCTCTTTTGGAAGCTTTTAGAGTTGAGGGATGATTGTTATTAAAATTACCTTGTAAATTAAAACCATCAGTCAGATAAAAAAAAACCTCATGCAAAACAAAGTCTTTTTAAAAAAATATATTTTTTGGTCATGTAAAAAAATCAGGATGGAATCTCATATTTGTTTAGGTGATCTTGAACTCCTGGGATAAAGCAATCTGTCTGCTTCAGCCTTCTGGATGCCTTTCCTTTCTCCTTTTTTTCTTTCTCCTTTAACAATGCCAAGAATCAGAGCCACATGCATATTAGACAAGCACTCTACCACTGAGCTATATCTGCAACACAAATGTACTTTTAACACCTATTTTGTGTGGGTCTGTGCAATATGTAAAATAATACAAGGTTTTGGCAAGGTTTAGAGATAATTATTGGTAAATAGATACACTGACTTACAAAATCCAAGTACCCAACTTGCAAATTGCCTCTCACTGCAGGGCTTGATTCTTAACAATAAAATAAATAGATTTTTTTTCAAAGTGTGGTAGATAAATAAGAGCTTATTCAACTTTTTCAAAGTATGGAAGAGGGTACAAAGGTGCTATAGCTTGTCTTTATTTCACTGAACATAAGTTTCATTATGCTTAAAGTTATATCCTTTGCAACAACTTACATTTACAAAGAAGCCATTTAGACATCAAATGTAGGTATGTGAACCTCATCGGCTTTCTATCATTTCTTTTAGGCAACCAAGTAAGACACTTTGAAGATCAACATGTCCTCATCACCTGGAAGGCTTAGTAAACACAGACAGCTGGTTTCCACCACCACCCCCCAAATTTCTCATGCACTCATGTGGATTGGAGTCTGAGCATTCACATTTGTCATAATTTGTCATCCCTAGGTGCTGCTACTGTTGCTTGTGGGCATGTTGAGAGCCACTACTTTAGAATGAGTCACCTACATTGGATGAATTATATGGGAAGTGTAGGTTCCTCTTGGCCAGCCTCCTTCTCTGACACCCTTGTACAGAATTCTCAGGCTTCCAGCTAGATGTCCCCCCAAAGCCTCATGCAGTCATAGGTGGGGGGTTGAGAGGTGGCTGCATCTAGGTCGTGTCGCTAGAATCAAGGATGTGAGGGTGGGATTGATTCACTGGGGCTAGGATTGAGGGTGTGCTCCCCCCCCCAACATTAGCCTGGATAAGACCTAAGGGACAGGAAGAGCTGCTATGTTCGTTGCTGGTCACTCATCACTTGCCTGCTTTTGGTGTCCCTGCCCACCACAAACTGCTTCTCCTCTGCTATGCCATTGAGCTTTGGAGTCAGCCCACTATGAACTAAACCCTCTATAAACTGTGAGCCAAAATAAAACTTTCCTCCTTGAATTTTGGGTATTTTGTCTCAGAAATGAGAAAAAGCAGCTAAGACACAGAATCACCTACCAAGTCTTTTTAACTTGTTTCACATGACATAAAGCATCCACTTCTCTCGGAGCCCTCTGCCATTACTCTGATGTAGAGCCCTCCTGCTCTCAGACGTGTTGGCCAAAACCCAGCCACCACTGGGCCGTGCCAGCTCTGAATCTGCAGCACCCTCTGTTAGGCTTAAGATGCAAGAGCTGGACAGAGGATGTGGCTCAGCTGTAGACCCTGTGCTCAGCAAACACAACGCCCCAGGTGGATCCCCAGCATCCAAAGAGAAGGATGCAAGACCAAGCTTCTTACCTCTCTCTGCTAGTCGTTCGTTTCAAGGCTGTAGTCTCCTGTTGTCCTACCCCCATCAATCCACATCATCACGAAGTACAAACACACTAAAGAGTATATTGTTTTTCTCATGCTCTATCTCACCTCCAGGAATGCTGTTAAATTTGTCTGAAAAACTCCTCAGCTTCCCCGGCTGCCTCCGTGATGTTTACTGTCTCAATTACTTCTCTCTGCATGGAGGTTAGGAGTCACCTTATCCAAGCACTAATTCCAGACTCTACTAGTACCAGACTGTACGTAAACTCAAGATTCAGCAACTGTATCCTCAGGACCCTTAATCTTGGCTTAGGTAGTTGCACTTCTTTTCTGGTAGCTGCCCCTGTCTTTCTCACTTTTTTTCTTCTTATTCATGTGGGGCTGCAGGGCATTGAACCCAGGTCTTCACGCATGCTAAGCACATGCCCTGCTACTAAATGCACCTCCGGCCTCAGCTTGTCACTCTCCCACTAGATTTCAGTTTCGGAGGACAGGACAGTGTCTTCTTTATCACTGGATCTCTAGGATCTTCTTGCAGTACCTGACACATCATCAATATACAATAATTATCTTTTAATGAATTAATATTCTTCTAGTTTGTGTTGCATTAATACTAAGTGACAAAAAATGGTCCGTGTACTCTGTGACCTTTGGCTCTAACAAATCCACATATGATTGGCTATATTTGTCAAGAAGACAAACAAAGAGAAAGAAAATACCAAATGTTTAACTACATGCCTAAGTGGCAAGACAAGTTCAAAAAGAGGGAAATGGGGCTTCCAGGGAAGACTGGAGAAGCTCCACATTTCCTCTTCAGTTTTTTCACAGCTCAGGATAAAGAAAATTTTAGCTCCTGGGCAAGGCAGGGAATGATTTCCTGAGCATCGATCTTTTCCTAAACTGGGAGTTTTCATCTACAGGGAAGTGCGGCAGATTTCCCTATGACCTTCATCTGCAACAGGTCTGGACCTCATAATTTCTGTTGATTACTGTTGTTTTTCGTCTAGCTCCGTTTAGACCATAATTAATTGTGGGGAGGGGCTGAAGCTGGAAGTTAATCCTATGTGGGAGGGCAGGACAAAGCCTTAGTGCCGAAAGCAATCAAGCTACCTCAGTCTTGAGAAAAACATCCTGCTTGGACAATCTTGGCTACTGGTTGCTAGGCAAGGTGGTGTCTTGTGATACTAACTCTGTAAGAGTATAAAGAAGTGCCCCTGCTGTTGTTCTCTGGGTCCTTTGCCAATGGGGCAAACAGACTACCACCTGACCCAGCTCCTGCCTTCTTGTCTATCTTTCCTCCATTTCTCCCCCCTCTGGGGTACACTGAGAGACCATGAGTCCCCACAATTAATGGAGCATGATGTGGAATTTTATTTTCTGAAAATTGCAAAGAAGCCTTATTACAGCAAGTGTATGACAGCTTTCTTTCAAAAGCTGGCTTGGAAATTGTTTGCTTTCAAAGAGATTTACAATTTTATCCAGGTCTTACGTACATATAAAGTGATTTCAAAGAATCAGATATTCTTATGCCTCAAAATAAAGATTTGCAAAGTCCTTTAGAAGGTCACTTTATCAAGAAGTATCTTTTAAAACGTGCGGGAGCACCACTCAGTGACAGAGCACATTCTTGGCCTGTGTGAGAACTTCTGCTCAGTCCTCACCACCAACAAAAAGATTGCTATTAGAATACTGAGAAACATTTTCTGCTATCATTGGTGATCATATATCACTGTTGCTCATACATTTGATTTATTTCCATAAAAATAAATCTTATGCATGTTTATTCAACTCATACTGCTGAAGATAACTTGATTATACCTGGAGAAAGTACCCTGAAAAATGAAAGACTTCACATAAAAGCTTTCAAGGAAGAAGAGCTCATTGCTGCACCTATACATGGCTGGAGCAGGGGCCAGAGTAACATGCAGACCCAGCGCAGGGAGCCTTACTGACTGGTCCTGGTGGGGAGACCATAGCAGAGAGCGCGCTAAGGAGGTTCATGAATGTTTGTGGGAGGCAGTTTCGAGCAGAAAGTTCCACAAAAAAACAAGGACTAGCGTTTGGGAGTGGGCGAGGGAGACAAAAGGAGCAGTCAGAAGCCAGGCTTGGGCAAAGTGGAGAGCCAGCCGAGAGTGGGAGGGAGAAGGGTCAGAAATGCAGGCAGATGCCAAGTGAAGCCAATCTATACAAGCAGGAGGGCGCTAAGGGAAGGATGCAAGTTGGAATGTGGAAGGCAACGGTGGAATGACTGGAGCAGATGGTCTGTGGCAGAAGAGGGCAAGGTCGAGGAGAATAGCACAAACGCAGAGAGGAGTGCGTTAGGGTACGTGCGTGTGTACAACGAAGGAGAAAGACACCGGACCTAGGTTTCGTAAGAGTGATGCTATAAATGGAACAGAGATGTTGACTTTATTTAGTTTATTTATTTGAGAGAGAGAGAGAGAGAGAGAGTGGTGTGTGTGTGTGGCCAGCTCAGCCCACCAGGGGGCGAGGCTGGCTGGCATGTGGTGCTGGGGGATTGAACCGCGGTCCCTGATGCTTT
>NW_004524593.1:6373896-6377966 GCF_000260255.1 Octodon degus | reverse complement strand
TATATATATATGGACTGATGCTGGGATAAAACCCAAACCCTCTCCCACGAATGTGCTCTACCAATGTGCACCAATCTAGCCCTACCATGCAGTGACTTTTCAATATACAAAATATATCAATGAAATTAACACAAAGTTATTTTGCATGTCAGCACATATTTAAATTTTCAAAATACAGCATGCGACTGTAGGCAGTGGCAGAGCATGTGCTTGGCACACACACACATGTATGAAGCCCAGAGTCCCATCCTCAGTGCGCCAGCACACACACACACACACACACACACACACACACACACACACAATTATGTGCACAAAATGCACACATATGATTGTATAGCATGATTATATTGCACCCACTTTGAAATCAAAATAAAAGAAACAGCTCATTATAGTTCATTGACATCCTCCTGTAAGGTGGAGCATAGATGAGCATTGCAGATTCTTTGTTTGCTTGTTTGTTTTGAACCTGGAAGTAAACTCAGGACCTTGTGCTTGCCAGGAAGGAGCTTGTGCTGCTGAGCTATATCTCTGGCCCCAAATCACTCCTATCCAAAATCTCAAATATAGACACTTGAGTATTAAGGAAGGAAGGAAATATTAGATACTTCCCTCAATTTATTTATGTATAAGGAACAAGGCTTTAAGCATTGAACAAGTTTTCTTTTTCCATCATATTTGATAAGGATCATTACCTTAAGACCTTTGGGACTAGAAAGAAATAGTGACAAGCAAAAAACAAATGAAACAAGAAGCCCGAAATACTTTCCTGAAAAATGCACCCTGTTGCTTATAAATGATGTACATGGGATTTTAAAAGTGTGACACAGGGGCCGGGGAGATGGCTCAGTAGAATAATGCTTCCTTGGCAAGCGCAAGGGCCTGAGTTCAATCCCCAGTTCCACCAAAGAAAAAAAAAGTGACATAATTCTACATTGAGCTGACAGTATGTAATTGTCACTGCCAGGTATTTTTGGTACTCTGAGGACTTAGACAAAATTCATTAAGAACTGTTCATGAGAAAAACTTTAAAGTGCAGGCAGATTGTTGTGATTTCTCAAATCCCATTTTGGGAGCCGGAGCGCTATGTTTTAAATCCCTTCAGTTATCTCTCCTTGCTGTCGCTTAGCAGTTGCTGTCTTTGCATCCACACTCAGATGCTGAAGCAAACTTAGGGCTGATGACCTTCCTGAAGGGCACTGAGTAAATCAGTTTCAGTCCCAGGTCTAGACTCCTAACCACAAAGCTTTTACGCACAGCCTGTCTGCTGAGCTGCTGTTGCCCCACCTGGCGCTTTAAACTTGAGGTCGTCAAATCTGGTTTAAAATTTTAATGTGATGAAACTTCAAAAATGGAATCATGTGCACGCGTGCACACACACACACACACACACACACACACACACACACACACAGAGTATTCAGTTTGCAGTCCTGACAGTAGAGTAAAATTCTGGAAGCCTTCACTTGATCTTAGCCAAAAGGCCGAGAAGCGATTCTGGAAGCCTTCAGACTGAGAAGAATGCAGCTTGTTGGCTAGCAGAGTGTTGGAGGGTTGAAAACTTTGGTTTTAAATCAGTTGTCAACATTTAGAAATTAGGAGTTTCATGGAGCTCGCTTTTTCTGGCTTCCTTTTCAAATATTAGAGCTATGGGGAAACTGACCCATCTTCTCAAACAGTACAAGTCCCTTGGAGGAGGGCTGGGGTGTAGTTCACTGATAGAGACTTCCCAGCAGGTATGGGCCCTGGGGCCGTCCTCAACACCAAATCCAACAAATAAAATGAAATCTCCTGAACCTGGCAAGCAGAGTGTTGCTCCCCTCTCTTCCCAAATCAAGTAGGTACAGTTCCTTCCCCACCTTCATATGGCTTCTTTTTCAGATACATTATGTGCCTGGTCTCTGCAGCAAATTGGAGAATAGTTCTGTGAGGGGATTTAATCATGTCACCAGATCAGAAATTTTCCATCATCTCTAGGGCCACTGTCTGGCCCTAGACACAACATTCGAAGCCTCTGCCACTCATCTGCAAGTCATCTGTTTTATCATTATGCCTGGTCACCATCTGCCAGTGTCCATCCAAAATGGGAACCTTTCTCTAAATATAAACTACAATGTTCCCTCTCTGAAGTGCTCATTGTGACCCTGGTTCTCATGGTTTTGTGTATATTCTTGCACATATTTGAAGGCAATGTGTCCTTCCTCTTTCTACCACTCAAGACTGATCCTGGGGGCTCCACGTGCTAGGCAAGTGCTTTACCACTGAGATACACCCTCACTTTTACAAACATTTTGATTTATGGTTTTCTACATAGAATTAAAAGGATATAGCAAGATTGCTTGCTATAAAACACCATCACTTTGCAGAAGAAACAGGACAGCTAGGCAGCAAAACTCCATCATTTTAATTCAAAAGGATGCAGATTTCTGTCCCTAGAGTCATCAAAACAGCTTCTGGCCGGGTCTACATGCCCACGAGCCCCACCTTTGGGCTAAACTGGTGAACAAGTACCGGTGTGGTGGTGCACGTCTGTAATCCCAGCACTGGGGAGGCTGAAAAACATGAAGATCACTATGAGTCTGAGCTGAGCAGTGAGACCCTCTACCAAATACATAAAATAAAAAGAAATCCACAGCTTTTGGGAAATGTTACAAAGTATTGATTGCAGGGAGTTTGGAGCTGTGCTTTTAGTGTTAACTGAACCAAAAACAATCAAAATGATGTGCTCTGATTTTCAGCCAAGGCCTGCCTTTGAATCTTTCCAGAAGTGGACTGTAGGAAACCTAAGACACTGTATGCACTGGGTCCAGGCCTCCCAGCCCAGCTTCAACTTAACCCAAAGCACTATAAGAGGGAGCCTGGTGTATACCACAAGATTATGGCTGGCTATGTAACTCAGTGGTAGAGCACTTGCCTGCTAGTGTGAAGTTGTAATTGCCATGTTCTGCAACACACACACACACACACACACACACACACACACACACACACGATCGACCTTCCCTGTAGCCATTCTTCACCTTAAAGGAAGCAATATGTTGTAGCACATAGTTCCCCTTTGGGGCACTGTCTGTACCTTGGGTTTCCAAACTTGGATGGATGTCGAGGATGTTTTGCACATTGAGTGAACCTACATATGCCGTCCTCCATTCCTAGCATCTCACATCCCACCATACCATCCTCAGCTCTTCCAACATTGATAAACTATAGACCTATCAGGAGGATTCTCAGACCAGAATCCCGAGGAGTTGACAGCACACTGGATTTACAGCTGTACACTTGCCCTTCTATAACAAATGGTCCTCTGAAAGTAGTGTCAGCTCCAGCATACAGCTGAGAATACTTTCCATAAAAGGTGTCAGAACACCCAGTTGAAAGTAGTTAAAGCTCACATTTTATAGCTCAGCGATTGAATGCTTGCCTCATGTGTAGGAGGCCCTGAATTTGATCCCCAAAACCACATTTTAATTTTTTTCTAAAGAAAGAATTCTAGATGTGGTTAAATCAGAAATATGACATGGGTATCAAGGCCTGGGATATATTTTATATTACAATTTTGTTATCCTTTCAGGGTTTCAAGATGGTTTTTACACCCCCCAAAAGGTCAAGTGAAGACAACGTTTTGCCAGAACCAATGCTATTTTTTCATGAACTTTTTTTAATCAGGGAGGAAATCTATTCCAGAAGTCTCCCACTAGGTTACAGTGGCCATGATTGGATCTCACACTTAGCCTGACCTAGAATAAGGGATGGGAACACATGAGCTGTGGCATTTTCAGACCTGTACTTAACCAGATTAAAGGAGAGGTATGTGTGTGTTGCAGTGGGGTCAGCAAGAAGGGCGAGTTTGAAGGCAACCAACAATGTGTACCCATCTTCCAAGAACATAGGCTCTATTCAGTAGTGAAGGAGTATTGGTTCTTCAGCTTTTTCCCTCAGTGGGCCACCTATGTTCTTAGTAAGACATTAAGGTGGACCTAGACAGAGTGAAGATCATGACTTCAAGAAAGGTCTGCCAGAGAGAGAGAGAGAGAGAGAGAGAGAGAGAGAGAGAGAGAGAGAGAGAGAGA
>NW_004524593.1:6371682-6373796 GCF_000260255.1 Octodon degus | reverse complement strand
CAGAGAGAGACAGAGAGACAGAGAGAGACAGAGACAGAGAGACAGAGACAGAGAGAGAGAGAGAGAGACAGAGAGACAGAGAGAGAGACAGAGAGACAGAGACAGAGAGACAGAGACAGAGAAAGACAGAGACAGAGAGAAAAAGAGACAGAGACAGAGACACACAGACACAAAGACAGACGGGGCGGGGAGTAGACTATTAGACAGCAGAAGACCATAAGCAGATTTAGGCAGGGCCCTGCATTCAATCTCCAAAACTACAAAACTACAAAAATAAAATAAAATAAGGAATAGCAGAGACTTTTCCCTAACATTGTGTACATGAAATTGATGGTTGGGCAACTAGCTGAATATACTTATTCTGCTCTGATTTCTGCCCAATTTTAAGTACCAGGGGTCATACCCCGACTCTTCTGTTGCTTCTATCTGCTTGTGTCTAATGTCTGAGCTATAGTCACATATTCTTAATGATGGAGAAACACTCTGAGAAACACAAGGTTAGGTGATTACTGACTGTAGGAGTATCATAGAGTACACTTCACTGAGACAGCCACACTGTCACTGAGCAGCGTGATCTTAGAGGGCTCCTTCGGACCTGCGCTCTGCCATTGACAGAAGACTGTTGCCTACCACATGGCTGTGAAGGCTCTGGTGTTCGACTCTCAGCTCCTTCTCACAGACCTCCCCGTGGGCTTTCATATCTAGCCTCACGTTACCTTAATAAGGATTTTATGGGCCGGGGAGATGGCTCAGTGGAATAAGAGCTTCCCTCGCAAGCACAAGGGCCTGAGTTCAATCCCCGGTTCCGCAAAAAAAAAAAAAGGATTTTAGGTGCTGGAGACCTCGCAGACAGCACTGGCTTCCTGACAAGGTGAGTTAGCATGCTCCCATGTCAGCATGGAGAAGACGCTTTTCTTTAATTGCTGCTGCTGGGCATTGATCCAGAACCTCATGGGTGCTAGAGCTTGCTCTACCACTGAGCTACACTCCCAAGATGCTCGGCAAGACGCCAGCCGGGAAGCACCTCAGAAAAGCAGCACAGGAGCCTCCCTCCCTCCTGCTCTCACCAACAACAGGAATTAGGAAAATGCTATTCACACACAGAAAGATTCCAAGAGTTAAGACAAAAAAATCATAAGAGCAGAAAAACAGACCATTGTGTTTTCCCTACACTTTTCTTCAAAATAAGATCTCACATGTTGCGTAATTCTACTTACATAATAAGTGAAGAATGGCAAAAATCCATAAGGGAGAAAGTAGAGAGGTGGTTGCGGAGGCAGTGATAGGTTGGGGGTAAAGAGAGAGTGACCACTGATGTCTACAAGTAGTTTTTGAGGGTGACAGGTATATTCTAAAATTGATGACTGTGAACTGACTGGACACCTGAAAAGCCAGTGAGAGGGGCTGGGGAGATGGCTCAGTAGAATAACTGCTTCCCTGACAAACACAAGGGTCTGAGTTCAATCCCTGGTTCCGCCAAAAAAAAAAAAAAAAAAAAAAGAAAGAAAAGCCAGTGAGCCTTGCACTTTTCTTTTGTAAAGTAGTGGTAATTAAACCCAGGGGGCCTTGTGCATGCTGAATACATGCTGCGCTACTGAGTTCTAGCTCCTGAACTGCATCACATGCTTTTTGTAAACAATGTCTCAGTTATTTAATTAGGTTCTTAGTAAGAAATTTAGAACACTAATTTATGAGGATGAATTTCACTTGTCAGAGAAAAAGCAGACTGCAGGTAGCCCCAGAGCTTTTTATGGATGGATTATATAGTATATTAAGTCTCAATAAGGGCAGTGTTTGTTTTTTAAAAACGAATTCTTTTTTGATGATACTGGGGATTGAACCTAGGACCTTGTGCAGTTCAGACAAATGTTCTACCATTGAGCTACAGTCTCAAGATATTTATTTATTTATCTATTTATTTATTTTGCTAGTACCAGGGATCGAACTCAGGACCTTGCACTTGCAGGGCAAGCATTTATTCTACTGAGCTATCTCCCAGGCCCCAAGATTTATTTTCAAAAGAAAGGCTACTTAGTTTATTTCAATTGTATGTTTGCATCCTCATAATCCACTTCAGCAGCTTACCAATTTCTGACAAGTTACAAAAAAAAAAA
>NW_004524593.1:6366659-6369387 GCF_000260255.1 Octodon degus | reverse complement strand
AAAAAAAACCCTTAAAAACATAAAAGCCAGGTGTATTGACACCCACCTGTATTTCCAGCACTTTGAGAGGCTGAGCCAGGAGGACTGCTTGAGCCTGGGAGTTTGACAACTCAAAAAAAAAATCGTTGGCTAGGAAGATAGCTCAGTAGCATAAACACCTGCCTGACAAGTGCAAGGTTGGGAGTCTGATCCCCTGTACAACAAACAAACAAATAACCCCCCCAAGCCCCACATATTTAGCACTGTCTAAAAATCTTAAGAGGAAGATCACATTTTAAAAAAAGCAGCCATTCTCAAACAATTGAGATATTGTCTTAGTCACAATTGGGTCTGCTCTAGCAGGATATTAAGAGTGGCTTGAGGGGCCAGCAAAATAGCTCAGCAGACTAAAGCACCTGCTTAGGCAAGCTTAGGCAAGCACAGGGACTGCAGCTCGATTCCCTGCACCACACACCATACCAGACACATCCCCAGGGCATGCTGAGCCAGCCACTGAGTTTGGGTGTAGTGGTGCATGCCTGCAATCCCAGCACTGGGGAGGCTGAAAGCAGGAGGATCACCACAAGTCTGAACTGCGAGCTGCATAGTGAGACCCTGTAACAACCAGATACATTTAAGAAAAGAGTGGTGCAAAAACAAAAGACATGCATTTCTCAGTTTTGAAGGACACAAAGTCCAAGGACAGGTGCAGGGGCCTTGGGTTTGATCCCGAGCCTGCCGTGAGCACTGAGATGGCAATTGTGACTGGGTATGGTGGTGTGCGCCTGTAATCCCAGCTCGTGGGAGGCTGTAAACAGGTGGATCACTAGGAGTCCGATCTAGTAGTGAGATCTTGAACACCCTGTAGATCTCCCCGCCACCAAAAAAAAAAAAAAAAAAAAAAAACAAAAAACAAAAAACAAAAAACCAAAGTCCAAAGACATGGCCCTGGATTTGATGTCTGGTGTGGGCCCATCTCCTGGGTTATAGATATCACCTCTTGCTGTGCTTTCCCATGATGCACAGGACAAGGGAGCTCTTCAGGGTCTCCACATGGGTCACTAATCCCATTCATGAGGTCTCTACCCTTGTGAACTAATCTCTTTCCCAAGTCCCTACCTTCACGTGCTGTTAAATATGCTATAACCTTGGGCATGGGGCTCAACAGACACTGTCCTTTTGCAATAGGGCGGCAAGAGTACAAGCACTCACGTCCTAGCAAACACTGACATGGCTTACTTCGAGGTGATGCGAAGCTAATGTGTGGGTGCCAGGTGTCATTTAGCTCATGTCAGCAAAGCTCTCCATGTGCATCCTTAGTTTTCCTCATTTTAAAATAATTATTAAAATGAAATATTAGTGGGTTTGACCCCCAGCCCGCACAAATCGATTTCCACCTCTCCATCAAGGGACCTTTGGCAGAGGATGGAAAGATCTGGACATCTGAGTCTTTTTCTAGTGAACTACAGACATGAGAACACTTAGGTGAGGAGACGTAGGTAAGAAATCTTGAGTAAATGGGTTCTGTCTACCCTGCTAATTTAGGTGCAATGGGCCTTGAATGGACATGTGATTTCTAACAAAACACTTTTAAAAAAATGTATCTAGTACAGGGTCTCACTATGCAGTTTGGATTCATAGTGACCTCCTGGGATTACAGGCATGCACCACCATGCCCTCTCAGTGACTGGCTCAGCACGCCTGGGGGCAGAGCCGGAGCTGCCTGTGGTGCTGGGGATCAAACCCTGGTCCCTGAGCTTGCCTAAGCAGGCGCTTATGGACATAGGATTTTATTTATTTATTTATTTATTTATTTATTTATTTATTTATTTATTTAATACAGGGTCTGCAGGGTCTCACTAAGTAGTTCAGACTCATAGTGATTCTCCTGTTTTCAGCCTCCCAAATGCTGGGATTACAGGTGCGCACCACCACATCCAGTCTTAATCGCTGTGTCCTCCCCTCCTTCCAGCCAATGAGCTCTGCCTAAACAGGTGCTTTAATCTGGTGCCTGGCCGGCCCTTGGACATGTGATTTCTAAAGCCTCGTAAGTTGTGGTGACATTTGGTAGCTCGCTTCTGGAGCAGCGCAGCATTTTCTTAACAGCTAAAGGTCTATGACGCTTGCTGCCACTGCCACAACTTGGACAGTCTGTTTCCCACAACAATTGCTCTTTGCTCTGGAGCAACGGGGAAGGCCTAAGGACCTAGCATGAGCTCCTCTCTCTCTCTCTTTTTTTCTCTCTCTCTCCACATCCTTTCCCTCCTCTCTCACTTGCCTTGCACTGTCTGTAGTTGCCAAGCTTGGAGGTCAGAAGAGTTTTCCCTCAATGGGTGAGGTAGTAAATTAGGCTTTGTGGCCATGTCCTTTCTGTCTGAACTGCTCAGCTCTGCCATTGTGGTGCAAGGGCAGCCGCAGACAACCTGTACGTGACTGGCAGGCTGTGGGACCGTGGCACTGTACTTAAAATGTGGGCAGCCAGCCTGTAGGCCAGAGCTTGCTGACCCCTGGCTAAGAAGAACTAGAAATTCTGTGCTGAGCTGCCTGTTTTTGCCGGTAATATTCATGTATTTTACACATATAAATATGAGGGCAGGGTCATCTGAGGTACAGGGTAGCATTCTTTCTCCTCTGGGTGTTGCTTGTTCATGGATTTAACTTTGTTGCAATGGAAAAGACTATTGTGACAATTTGTACATTTTCCTATATGCATGTTATATTTTGTTTTAAGTTTTGCAAGTGCTGGGGA
>NW_004524593.1:6364641-6365803 GCF_000260255.1 Octodon degus | reverse complement strand
TGTATAGTGTTTGTTTCCAAGGTTCATTTCTAGTTTATTCTAAAGAAATCAGAGAATTGTTCAAAGATGTATATATACTGATAGCCATCAATAATTGTTATAGTATAGATAGTTACAAATAACATAAATATCCCCGGATAGTTACTTGTATGGAAGTAGGGTCCTTTTACATTGCTCAGATTGGCCCCACACTCCTGGGCTCAGGCAATCTTCCTGCTTCAGCCTCCTGCATAACTGGAGCTAGAGGCATGCACCACTCTACCTGGCTAAATTGTGGCTTAATTATGTAAATCTGGGTTTGTTCCTGTCACTGTAGAAGCAACACAAAAGTGTGGTGGCCCCTATGTCTGTGGATAGAGAAATACACGAGTGCTATATTTTGCATCAGTCAAGGTTCTAGATTTCCAGTCACTTGAAACCCAAATCAAACAAGTTTGACCAGATTCTCTCAGAGGGACTTGGAGTATTGCTCCCTGATAGAGATTGCGTTCAGCATGTGTGAGGCACTGGGTTTGAGTCCAGCATCAAAGAAAAGTCCTTTTTGTCTTTGCTTTTTTGTACCTGAGAAGTGTTGGAGTAAATCTGGCTCTAGAGATGGGGCTGGGACTCTCAGTGTAATTTTGCCATTTATTTGTTGTTCCATCTTGGTGACATGCTGATGTATGCTTCGGGCCACCTCATGGCACGATGACCACAGCCCTTCTGGGCCATGATCTACCCTCTGGAGGCTAGAGGAAGGCAGGGCCATTTCAGTTGTGCCAGCAAAAACCTTGAGCCTGATCCTCAGAGCTTGAAACTTGGACATTGTTTCTTTTCCTGAAAGAATTATCTTGGCCAGAGGGGTGAGCAGGGCGTGGCTTGCATGCCTTGTGTGACTCGGGGCTGCAGTCAGGACACCAGGCCCACGGATTGAGAATGGAGCAGTGACTTCTGGTGGGGAAACTGGGATGATGCTAGCAAAGAGGGGATGATATTTGGGCAGAGAAATACAGACAGACGAGATGTTCATCCTCTTGACTGTGTGTGTGTGTGTGTGTGTGTGTGTGTGTGTGTGTGTTACTGGAGATGGAAACCAGGGCTTTCATACTGACAGCTACATCCCCTGTCCTTTTTTATTGTTTACTTTGAAGCAGCATCTTGCTAAGTTGCTCAGACTGGGCTC
>NW_004524593.1:6358770-6363791 GCF_000260255.1 Octodon degus | reverse complement strand
CTACCTGAAGAGGCAGGCGTAGCTCTCCTTCAACTTCCTCCCCATCTTCCTTCTCCATGATTCTGTGCATGTTGGAAGTTGTTGTAGATTTTTGTGGGCCAGTGCAAGGAGCACTCCTGCTCAGGATGTTGAGATAGAGCAGGCGATACAAGAGGAAGCAGTACTCAGCCCAACCCTGGACTATATTTTTGGCTTTGGTGTTTAAATTTTTGACCTAAGGAAAATCAAGCCTGACCTGGTAGAGTAGAAAGAGGACGTCTACACATGCTCTGTTGCTGCAGTAGAGAGGTAACTAGTCAAAGACAGTGTCTGGTTCAGGGCCTCCTCTGCTGACTAAAAGACTATTGTTTTTACTTTAGCTTCCCGTGCAGGCAGAACAATGGTTCCCAAAGATGACCACACACTGTGCTCTGTATCTGGGAATATAGCATGTCACATGGCAAGCAGAATAGCTGAACTTGATAATGTTAAGGTGGTCCCGGATTATCTGACTGGGCTCAGTATCACTGAGGTACTATTTTAAAGTGGAAGAAGGTGGAAGAGTCAGAACCAGAAAGAAAGCCAGTAAAAAGACTCGGCCAAGCTCTGCTGGCTCTGAAGATGGAGAGAGGTCACAGCCAAGAAATCTGGGCAGTCTCAGGAATCTGGAAAAGACAAGAAAACAAATCACCCTCTAGAGCTTCCAGAAAAGAATTGAACCTTGCAGAAATTTGCCTTTAGCCCAGTGATACATAGTAGACTTTTGACTGCCTGAACCTAAAACAACACATTGTTTTAAGACCTTTACCTAGCAGAAAGAAATGGAACTTAGGGATTAAGCAATGAAGATGAGAGAAAGGAGAACAGGTAGAACAAAAGGAAGAAGGAAAACACATGCAAGTATATATACAAGACGGCTGAGATAATTGTACTAATAATTTCCATCGGTTTTTTAAAAATAGCAGTTCATGTGTAGAATTTTCACCTTGACTAACTGTATGCTGATATCTGCAATCTAAGCAAAAAAATGTTCAACATCTTTAGTAATTCAAGAGACGTAAATTAAAACAACACTGAGATTCCATCTCACCGCAGAAATCATGGGTATCATCAAGAAATCAACAAATAATAAATACTAGAAGGGCTGTGGGGAAAAGGAACTGTTCTCCCCTGTTGGTAGGAGTGTAGACTGGTGCAACCACCATGGAAATCAGTGTGGAGATGCCTCAAAAAACTAGGACTGATTGATCCAGTTATTCTCCTTCTTTGTATCTTCCCAGAATTAAAAACATCATACAACAGCCCGATATATGTGCACCCATATTCGTAGAAGCACAATTTGTCATAGTTAAGTCTTGGAGACAACCCAAATGCCCAGAAACTGGGGAATGAATAAAAAAGATGTGGCATTTTTATACAGTAGAGTACTACTCAGCCATAAAGAAGGATAAACTGGAGACTTTTAAAGGTAAATGGATACAACTTGAGACAGTACTCATAAGTGAAATACATCAGAACCACATGTGTAAACATCATACTGTCTCCCTGGTGTGAGAGACTAAAAGTGTAAATGAAATCCAAAATGTTGGGCTGGGGAGATAGCTCAGTGGCATAAGTGCCTGCCTGACAAGCACAATGTCCTGAGTATGATCCCTGGTATCAAAAAAAAACCAAAATCAAAATGTACAATAAATATTATGAAGTATGAAGAAGCTGTTCAAAAAGAAAGAGGAAAACTAGGATGGGGAAGGGGAAAATAAGAAAGGGAAAAAGAAACAAATACATATATATATATATATATATATATATATATATATATATGATAGTAATATAGTTATAATACTAATTTCTCTTAGTTCATTGAAAGAAAGGTTTCTGCTAATATTGTTTGGACACTTTCAGGCCTATATCTTTTACTCTGAGTAACTACTTTGAGGATAACGATATGTAATTTATTTACCAATGCTACTCTCCTATTATCTTGTTTTAAAATTTGCTTCATTTTTTTCTCCATAAAATAAAGTTAAAAACATAAATAGATTTCCCAATATAGTAAGTTGGTTTTATTGTTGTTGTTGGTGGTGGTGGTGGTGGTGGAACCAGGGATTGAACTCAGGCCCTTGTGCTTGCCAGGCAAGTGCTTATTCTACTGAGCCATCCCCCCGCCCCCCAATATAGTAAAAAAAATAAATAAATAAAACCAAAAAAGTGGACTGCTTTGAGAAGAAGTAGGGAATGAAAGAGTAAGACTACGGGATACATATTGTGTTATCCTGTAAGATGCATCTTTTGAGGAATTCCAACAACATGAGGCCTATTCTTTTTCTGAATGATTTCTCATTTTATTTTTGCAGGAAGTAACCTTTAGGGATTAGTTAGTTTCTTACTCAATAAGGTACATGACTTAGAGTTTTTGGAATGTATCATGCTAGTTCACAATGGTAGTCCTACTCAAGATGGTCTTCGCTTCTGTGCAGAAGCCTGGGCCAGCCTGAGCAACAAAGGGAGAACTTGCCTTAAACAAACAAACAAGCAAATAAACATCCTTGGGGGAAGGGAGTTGGAACTTTGGAGGGTGGAGGGACAGGAGAGACTCACAGGGACCCACAGGCAGTGGAAGGGCTGAGAGACACAAGCCTTATGTGTGGGCTATCAGGGTGGAAGAAAGGCACCCAGAAGAAACAGAGTGACCCAAGGAGGGATGTGAAGGGGATGAGTCCTGGAGTGTGGGGCTTGCATTTGGATGAAGGGACTCAAGGAGAAAGGAAAGAACCCGAGGCCCCTAGTGGACCAAGGAGCAGGTAGGACAGGAAGAGGACCAGAGAGATGGGAGCCCTCCTTGTGGACCACCCCTAGAAAGAAGAGGTGCACAGAAAGAATGTGTGTTCAGGGTGTAATCATAAAATACAGTGTGTGTCTAAAACAACAACTTCTTACGGTGAAAGACACATTACCATCAATCCTGTGCTTCTAATACAATCATCACATCAGTCTTGCATTTTCCCACAGCAGTTCTACAGCACTGGGCAGCCCATTCACCATGTATTTTTACCACACCTTGCAAAGACGCTCAAGAAAGAGGATGATCAGCACTGATTCAGAGAAGGGCCAGAAAGCTGAGTACTGGCTAAGCTGAGGCAGGAGGACCGCTGTAAGTTCAAGGCCAGCCTGCCCTACACAGTGAGCTCAAGGCCTAGTAGATATCCATAGCCAGACCCTGTCTCCAAAACCAAAAACTGAAAGTGTCAAGAATGAAGATTCTCTTTTTTTTTTTTTCTGCTGAACCGGAGATTGAACTCAGGCCCTTGTGCTTTCCAGGGAAGCACTTATCCTACTGAGCCATCTCCCTGGCTCCAAAATGTCAAGAATGATCAGTGTGTCCTAACCAAAGGAGCTTTAGGAGGGAGATTAATGCCAATGTGTCTTTTGCTGTAGTCATTTTATTTCATTATTTTTAAAATGTATTTGGTTGTTACAGGGTCTCACTATGTAGCTTAGACTGATAGCCGTCCCCTTGTTTTCAGCTTCCCCTGTGCTGAGTTTACAGGCATATGGCACTACACCCGGCATGTGGTTCTGGGGATCGAATCTTGGTCCCTGCACTTACCTAAGCTTGCTTAAGCAGGCACTTTAGTCCGCTGAGCTATCTCATTGGCCCCTGGAGTCATTTAAAAAATTTAAACACTCACAGTACTGTTCCATTACCCCTCGTATATAGCACATTTGATTTGTTTACTCCTCCACAGACCCCTGCTTGCTTGCAGTTTTTTGGCTCTGCTGTGAACACAGGGGTACAAATACCTGCTTGAGCCTCTGCTTTCTCTTCTCTTCAGTATATACCTGGGAGTGGGATGGTCAGATTGTAAGGCAGTTCACGTGGGAAATTGGCTCAGTGTGAGTGTGCTAGCAGAAACTATACCTTTCTCTATGTATCTTTAGATTAGTGTTCATTGACTTGGACCTCCTGTGGGTTTATAATTCTATTAAGTTTGGCCATCCAGTTTGCATGTTGCTTGTTTTAGTCTGTCTGTCAGCACATTCAGGGTCTTTAAGTTACAGATCCGTTAAGACACTTCCAACTGTCTGCTGTGTCTCACACAGCTCTCGAAGTTCCCAGCATGGTGAGAGATGGAGAAGAAGGAACAAGAGCTAGAATACAGAAAACTGAGGCCAGATGGAGCCCTCTCTCCTGACAGGAGAAGAAGAAAGAAAGGAGGAGGAGGGGGAGGGAGGAGGAGAAGGAGAGAGGGGGACAAAGAAGCAGGAAGAGCGAGGACCCCAAGGGCTGCAGCCCTGGAAGGTCACCGGAAACCCCTCCCCCAATAGCTTATCCATGTGGCTTGCCTCGGGGCGTGTACCAATCTCCAGCATCAGCTGCTCCCCACAATTGTGCGAAGACTTGCTGATATTCTTCTGTTGCATAAAATTTTTCTTCTAGCCACATTCATTGGGTAGTTTTTACTAACTTTTCTTCAAATTTTCAAATACTACCTTCTGCAAGGTAAAATCTGCCATTAATCCCATCTAATATGTTTTTTTTATCCCGTACATTTGAGATTTTTGTCTCCACAAGTTTTAGTTTTTGTTTTATATCATTCATCTCTAGTATGTTTAGTTCAACAACACAGAATGCAATTATAATATCATATATAGTGGTTGGGATCATAAATCCAGAGCCTGCCCCAGGATAGCCAAGTGCTCTATTACGGATCTCTATCCCCAGCCCCTAAATTATTGTTGTAAGCTATTTGTTCACCAATTGTGTGATTTTTGTTAATTAAGGGTAACATGCAATTGATTTTTTCTCTTAAATATGATATGTATTTTCTTTTTTTATTCTAAAGAGGAAAAATAGCAAGAAGAAAGAAAGCAACATAAAACAGTACAAATGGTACAGAATTTCAACACAAGAATAGAAAATTAACAATTGTTATATATTGTTATCATCAAATTTAATGTTTGAAAGTTTGATCAATCTTGCATATGTATATCTGGTAACCTGTATTTTTTTTATTTTTATTTTATTTTTTCATTTTTTTTTA
>NW_004524593.1:6357728-6358561 GCF_000260255.1 Octodon degus | reverse complement strand
TGGCATGTGGTGCTGGGGGATTGAACCGCGGTCCCTGATGCGTTGCTAAGCTTGTTCTAAGTAGGTGCTTTAGACCACTGAGCCATCTCTCCAGCCCCTGTATTTTTTTTATTTGCAGGACTAGTAATATTTTGATTGACTGCCAGATGTGGTGAATGATATCTTCTGTGCTGAATATCTTTGATTTCTGTAACTACTTTTGGCTTGGCTATGGGACATGGTTAAGTTACTTAGAAACAGTTTTATACGTTTGGTTTGGTTTTTAGGTGTTCTTTGTGCGAAAAGGACAGTTTCCCAGTTTAGCATTAACCCTGTCCCCTGTGGAGGCCAAACTTTTCTGAGTTTTCTGCCGGATGCCCCCGAGTCATGTGTCCCACCTTGGCCATTGGCCGCAGGACTACCTGTGTGCCCTCTGTAAGCTCTAATCTTTGCTCCTTGGCGTTCTTTTTGATTATTGGTTCTGCACCTTCAGGCTGGTTTTCACTTGTGCATACTGATCAGTACTCACCTGAGCGTGTGAGAGGACTCTTCAGATTTCTGGGTCCTCTGCCAGTCCTCTCCTCTCTGGTAGGACCCTGTCTTGGGAGCGTGGTGCCTTGGCCTCTGGAGGCCCCAGGCCAGTCTTCCCAAGCTCAGATTGCTGGGCCCTGCCTGGGTGTCCCTGCTTTCTGCACCATGGTCTGCAAGGTTTCTCTAGGCAGGAACCTGGAATAACCATAGAGCTAATCTCTGTTGTTTCTTGTCTCAGAGGAATCACTGTTGCTTGATGGTTGAGGCTCAATGTCTTGCCAACTGTTGGTTTGCATATTCTGTCTCTTTAAGTGGCTAGAAAG
>NW_004524593.1:6349835-6350778 GCF_000260255.1 Octodon degus | reverse complement strand
AGTGTGAGTATGCTATTAGCTTGGTCTTTCCTTTTGGGAATACTGAGAACTTGTGAAATCTTAAAGATATGGGACTAATGGAAGGTAATTTGGGGGTGTCTCCCTCAGAAAGGATGGATCTAGTTTTCATGGAATTGTTTGGCTTTTTCTCGTAAGAGTAGGTCATTATAATGTCAGGCTACTCCACGGATCTGGTTCTTCCAAGTATGACTGAGAGTCAGCCAGGTGAAGATACAGCCAGTGTGTGCTGGCCAGGATGCTGGAGCCACTTGGACTGGACTCTACAGCCACTGGAATCATGAGCCAAATACACCTTTTAAAAGGACCAAGCCTCAAGTACTTTGTTATAGACTAATATATTGAGTCCTGCTTCATACAGATCTCTGTTCAAGATGACAATGTATGCGGAGGACCACCTGGGCAACTCTCCTTGCAAGAAAAGAAATCATCTCCATTTTGGCTGTGCCTGACCCTATTTCCTTCTATTAATGTGTATAGAGCTGGCTAGGACTTTTGTTTATCCCTTCAATTGGCTTTAAACAATGCATATTAGTCAAGCCAAGGTTCTGGTGGTAGTCTTTGAAGGTGGTATGCATGTTTCCCCGGTAACTCCCACTTACTGCTTTTTAATATGAGTTGGGTTGAGATTGGATGAAGAGCCAAAGCTCTATGCTATTGGCTGGGTTTGAGCCTCAAGATAGAGGTTATGACTTCCTAGCACCAGACCCCAAAACTTCAGATAATATCTCAATTGCATAATGTAGATTACTCTCTGCATATCCTTCTCTCTGCATATTGTAGAGGTAAGTATAGGCCTCTTGCCTACCCCAGCTCATAGTATTCACCTACTTCCTGCCATTCCCTGTCATTCATCCTCAAGCTACTCCTCCTTCATGACTGAATAAAATCCAAGTTTTGTCCTGGTTAGAGGCCTTTGTTCCGG
>NW_004524593.1:6346266-6348930 GCF_000260255.1 Octodon degus | reverse complement strand
TCTCTCTAAACCACTTTAGAGCTTTCTCTGAGGCTATTTGAAGGGTATTTTAAAAATTCTGCCATCTGCATAGATATCAACTTTCAGAACAGAACTCTAGTTGTACAATCCATAACATCAAGACTCAACAAAGAGGATTATATCAAATTGAAAACCTTCTTCATGACAAAGGGAACAACCAACAGAGTGAAGAGACAACCTACAAAAGGAAAAAGTTTGCCAGCTGTTCCTATAATACGTAAAGAAATAAAAATTAGGCTCCCTAAAATGAAAGGTTTTTTTCCAAAAAAGGAAAAGAGCAACTGAAATACACAGACACTTGTCAGAGGAAGAAATACAAATTGCTTAAGTGTATGATAACTGCTCAGCGCTTTTGGCCATTAGAGAAATGCGGATCAAACAGCACTGAGATTCTGTGTTACTCCACAACAAGTGGGCGTCATCAGGAACTCCAAAATCAACAACTGCTGGTGAGATTGCAGGGGACATTGTGCATGGGAATGTGAACTAGTGCAACCACTGTGGAAATCAGTGTGGAGATCCTAAAAAAAAACCCCTAAAACTAGAAATTCCCTGAACTCAGCCATATTCTTTTTTTTTTTCTTTTTTGAGGAACCAGGGATTGAACTCAGGCCCTTGTGCTTGCCAGGCAAGTGCTTATTCTACTGAGCCATCTCCCCTCAGCCATATTCTTATGAGAATCTCCCCAGAAGAATGAAAGACACCGTATAAAAGTGATCCATGCACACCCATGTTTATAGCGGTACAACTCACAATAGCCAAATCTTGGAAGCAACCTGTCTGTCCTTCAGTAAATGAGTGGATAAAAAATGTGGTATATATCCACAGTGGAACATGACTCAGCCATAAAGAAGGATAAATTGAAGTCATCTGTAGGAAAATAGATGCATCTTGAGATCATAATTCTGGATGAAATAAAGAGACATAAAAGGTTAAATGTCACATGGTCTGTCTTACATGAGAAACCCAACATATAAATAACTAAAAAAATAGAATAAAAGATAGATGGATAGGAAACAGAGACATAGACTATATGGGAAGGGATGAAGATGGGAGGAAAGAGAGAGGTGGGGAAGGGCAAGTGGAAAGGACCAGCGTGCACTATGCAGTGAACCAATTGCCCGTGGTGAATGTAATCGACGTGAATTGACACATACACTAATAAAAGCAGGGTCTGGGTGACTCCGTGCCTTGAAGCATTTCTCTTCTATATGTTGCATCAGGGAAAATGAAACTCATGGCTCTATAATGCTGTTGTAATCAGTTTCATTCAATTCAAGCCAACCAGTACTTGTGTGTGCCCAGAATTACACCCCGGGCATCACACATGCTACATATGCATTCCACCCCTTACATGTGGTTACTGAATCTCCACACTCCCCACGGGCCTCAAGGCTGGTGTATGCATACTTTGTAGGCCCATACTGCATTATTTTCTCTTTAGCATTTTTACCGGGGTGCAGCGCATGAGGGTCTGAGGGTCTAAGAGACGAGAGGCAGGAAATCAACAGGCAACATAGATTGCGAGCTAGTTGCACAAAACTTAATTTGGACAAGAGAACCTGCAAATACATAATCTGATAAATACCGCTTCAACTTGCTGCTGGACCACTTGGGGAGTACTCCAACTTTCAACCTGTTTGGTAGGACAGTTTATCATCTGCTCCTTGAGCTGTGTGATCAATCATGATTTTATGGTTATATATTCATTATCCACCAAGGCTTAGTACAAGTTAAGAGCTATTTCATAAATGAATAAAGCAGAGAAAGGCATGTTTTTGTTTAAAAGTATTGTATCTTGTCTGGGATTTTTTTTTCTTTTTTTTTTGTTTTTTGCAGAACCAGGGATTGAACTCAGGCCCTTACACTTGCCAGGGAAGTGCTTATTCTACTGAGCCATCTCCCCGGCCCATTATCTGGGATTTTCTGATCCAAGATTGCTGTATGTTTCTTCTAGTCTTCCAACCTGTTATATATCTTTGAGCATCATGAGATTCACTTGAGCGAAAAGGCCAAGTAGACAAATGTAATTCCCAACTGTCTGGGTAAATGCTGTTGCTTTGCTTCTTAAAGATAGAAGCATCAGGCTGAGGTATAACCCAATTGGAAGAGCACTTGCCAGCGTCCCTAAAGGTCTGCATTTGACTGCTAGCACTACCAAAAAGAAAAAGAAGGAAGTCTTTCAGGTATGTGGCTAAGTCATTTGTAGCTCACATGTACTGTCTATCTACTACTTCTAAAAGTTGAAGGGACCCGGTGTTAGAACTTGCTCTACAGTAAGGGGAAAATGGAAGGGCTACTCTAACGTGGACCAGCCCACCAGACTCCCAGAAATTTTCCTGAAGTGCTATTCCCAGTATTTTTCATGGTACTTATCTTTCCCTGGTAAACATGATTTTACAATGTCATCTAGAATATTAATTTATTCTTGCTTTTTGAGGGTTTCTTGTATGTTATTAGGAATGAAGTAAAAATGCTAATATGGCTCTTAGATGAGAGTTTGGTCATATAAGAAAGGGAGAGATTTATCTATCTGTTTATGTATTTTTTTCCAAAGTTTTATTGATAAACAGATAGCAATGAGACAGTTTCAAATCAAATTGGAAGTACAGTTTCAGCAAATAATACACTGCATATGTTCTT
>NW_004524593.1:6339003-6346126 GCF_000260255.1 Octodon degus | reverse complement strand
ACAAATCATTCTATTCATTAAGAGAAATGTGTATGTATTTATTTATTTATTTATTTATTTATTTATTTATTTATAAGATACAGGGTCTCATTATGCAGTTCAGAGACTTAGAGTGATCATCTTCTCTCAGCCTCCCCAGCGCTGGGATTACAAACATGTGTCACCATGCCCGAATTCAGTAGCCGGCAGGGTGTGCCAGGCATTCTAGGGCCTGTACAGCCTGCAGTACTAGGATCGAACTCAGGTCCTTGTGCTAGCCAGGCAGGCGCTTAGGCCACTGAGGTATCTCCCCAGCCAAGACAGTTGCTTTAATTAAAAAATAAATCATCTCATTATGCATGGATGGGAGGGTGCTTTAAATAAAGAGGGAAGTTTAGAAGGATGAGATGTTGTGGTCATGGAAGTCCTCTGCATCTCCCATTAAATATATAGTTTTGAAATTATTCTCTTTTTTTCTAGGTCATACCTATAGGGGAGTTACCAGAAGGGCATGTAAATTCAGCTGATATGACTAAGGGCCATCTGGATCTACATCTGACTTTAGTTTTTAACTCCCTGGCATGTGAACCACTTTCCATCCCTGTGACAAAAGGACTGAGGTAGTAAACTGAAGCGCAAAGGTTTCCCTTGGTTGATGGTGTCCGGGCGTGAGTCTCTGTGGGTGCTTGGCCTTCTCGCGGGGGGCCTGTGGGAGCTCAGAACGCCGCCTGGTGGACAAGATCAGTTCACCCCAAGGTCACCAGGAAGCAGAGGCAGAGCAGGAAGGGGCCTTGGTCCCAACAGCAGCCCGAAGGACCTCACTTCCTTGCCGTGGCTCCACCTCTTAAAGGTTGCATCACCTCCCAACGGTGCCGAGGGTCAGGGACTGAGCCTTTCCGTATGGGCCTTTCCGGGACAGTTTATATCCAGACTACGGCATCTGGGGTATCAGAAATAAGTACTATTAGGACAGTGATAGAAAACTGCTACTTTTTGTCTGTCTTGAGAGCGAATTTAAGGATTTGAGTTCACTGTTCCTTTTTTTCTTTTTGTAAGGTTTCCAAATCTGTTACACTTACACAAACCTAAGTCTCCTCCTCCTCCTCCTCCACTTCCTCCTCCTCCTCTTCCTCCTCCTCCTCCTCTTCCTTCTTCTTCGTCTTCTGCTTCGTCTTCTGCTGCTGCTGCTGCTGCTGCTGCTGCTGCTGCTGCTGCTGCTGCTGCTGCTGCTCCTGCTTCTTTTTTGTATGTTAGGGAAAGGTCTCCAGGGTGTTCAAGATCTCATTACTAGATCAGACTCGTAATGATCCGCCTGTTCACAGCCTCCGAAGAGCTGGGATTACAGGCATGCGCCACCATGTCCAGTCTCTATTGCTGTCTCAGCGTGCCCCGGGGGTGGAGGTGGGGTGGGGGAATCCCGGCACAGCAGGCCCGGGGATCGAACCCCTGGCCCCTGCGCCTGCTTGCAGGAGTCCTCCACTTCTTGCTCTTCCTCTTTGTTGTATGCGGAGCTCAGCATGACCCCCGAAGCAGTGTCTTCAGGGAATGCGTTGTGTCAGGAGACAGGAAGATATAATTTAATTAGCTGTTTCGCCCCTTTAGACACCAAACCATCAGCGTCTGACGCTCGGTGCTGACCACTTTCAGCCTCTAACCATCAGATAACAAGTCGCAGTGTCCCCATCATTCTCCTCGGGGCTATTGCCAACAGCTTAGGCCACACTCACACTTTCTGTGCCAGTTAGACATCTCACTTAAAAAAGCAAAAGCACAAGAAAACGACTCTAGATAATTTAGATACATTTTTTAAAACTGAAAGGCTATCAGGAACCCATGAAACTGACACGGGGCATACTTTGTTGCCCAGGCTGTCCTGAAATTCCCTGATTCCAGCAGTTGTCTTGCCTTGGCCTCCAGAGGTGCCTCATGAACTGCATTCCTGGCCTTTTGCATTTGTTATTTTGCGTATATTATGTCATCTAAATACATTATATGAAAGAAAGCATATATAGTGTGAAAACAAAGGAAATATTTTGAGGCATAGTATCTTTGGAGGTTACTATTTCCTTAAGTTGGAAGCGTAAAATATTCAAGTTTGTTTCTGGTATCTAAATAGCTTCAGCCATTGAATATGCTAGAATCATAGCAAAGGAATCAATAACCCACTGCATAATGAATTATGCGTTCTATGATAAGGTGTCATCAAATGCTCAAGCTTTACACTGAGAAACTTGAAAGCAGAACCCTTCAGAGCGTTATCACTCAGCTCGGGAAAAGAACACAAGAGGAGAGCACAGAATTACAGAGTATTTGACCAGTGTTCAACAGCTAGCTGGAAAAAAGTGTGGAAGAATCTAAGAAAAGGGTATAGGATGTACCTCAGTGGATTCTCGGGTCATATTGTTACATAACGCTGAGCAGAATTTTGGCACTTTAGACAATCAACTGTGATTTGTCAGAGGCTCTCACGGATGTACGGTGGGGACTGCTGCCCCCTAGGGAGCAGATGGGTGGAGTGGCTTGGATCTTTCATCCTGTCCCTTGAACTGTCTGTCTGCCTTTTTTTTTTTTTTTTTTTAAATACCAAGAACTACTTTATTTGCCTATGATTTTTTTTCCTATGGACATGATTTTGCTTTTTAATTTTTCACAGAATAGTTTCTTAAATGACATTGTTTAGGAAACAGGTGTCACTTCACTGCATTTACATTTGCCGGCCCTCTAGGAAATTCTTTTCTTTTTTTTCCTATAATTTTATTGAGAAACAAATAGCAATGAGACAGTTTCAAACCAAATTGGTAGGACAGTTTCAATAATTAACACACTGCATACATTCTTCCTAGTGGTTAATTGCTGTACAAGATGCGGACATGATATCCTATTTACAAACACCATTAGAACAAATCCCTCTATTCATTAAGAGAATGTAACTATATATCTATCCTAACCATTTTGAATACACAGATACAAAATGGACATTCATCTGTATCCCCTTTTTTTGTTAAGCTCCATCATTTAAATATTACAGGTGTGTAAATTCAGCAAAATATTCCCAAAGAGTCCAGTAGCCCAAAATAGTATTGGGTCTTGCGCTTGACTGGCAATGTCAGAAATTGTTGACCTGAGTCCCCTACAACTCAACATAACAGCATGGCTTTACTTCTTGTATTTTGTTTTTATACTTTTCTGCTGGATGAAACAGTAAATGTCCTAGAAGAATATAAAAGTGACTGCACTTCCCCCAGGTACTAGCCTTTAATGAAATATAGCATATGCATTTGAAGGTCAATTCCTAATTTACATTTCATCGTGGACACACACTGACATTGGCCTGCCCAGCTAAGCTTTCTTCTAGTCACAACTTCACTGCAACTTCCTGTGTCTACAGTGGAGATGAGGACAGAGCTATCTTTTGAAATGGAAATTTAGGGCTGGGGAGATGGCTCAGTGGAATAAGCGCTTCCCTGGCAAGCGTAAGGGTCTGAGTTCAATCCCCGGTTCCACAAAAAAAAAAAAAAAAAAAGAAAAAAAAAGAAAAGAAAAAAAAAAGAAATGGAAATTTACATACACATTGAAATTCTGGCACACACACACACACATATATGTGTTAGTGGGTAGGAGACATTATAGACACGTAGACATAAGACAGGGAGGTAGAGACATAGATGTACAAGAGGTGGTACGTGAAAAAAGACCAAAATATTTCGGCTTGTTATCTTTGAGTTTTAGGACTATAAATTACTTATAGTACTTTGACTCCTTTTGCTTTTATTTTTTTAAAAATTCTACCACAAATATATATTTCTGGTATAAAAATTCCTTCCAGCTTGAAAGCAAAAGTTTGGGTATCAATGTCCCCATAATATAAAGATTTTCAAGTCTTGCTCTGTTGGATAAAGAAAACCATGAATGCATCAAATTCTTCTAGAATAAATTCATTATTTTTAGTTTAAATGCATTTAAAAAGTGGCAATATATATATATATATATATATATATATATATATAAAGTATACACAATTAGTGGCAAGAACTTCATTCCCAATAGTAATAAAACTGAAACATAATCTATTATATCATGGCATTGAAATATTCCATATGTAAAGGTCAATGATCATGGTCCATTTTCACAAGGCTGTGTCCACTCACTTAACAGTTATTCACTAAGCACCTACCAGGGCAATGCAATCAGCGTGGCGGACACTAAAGATGCAAAGGTGAGTGGGATGAGTGTCTGTCACGTGAACCTTCAGAGGGCAGCTGGTCGACAACAGACGCAGAGTAATACTGCAACTTCGGGGCTGTCCTAGGGAATGCTCTTAGAACGTAGGGAAAGGATAATGACAGAGGGTGGGAAAGACCTAGATGTCAACTAACTGCTAACTGATATCCTTTAGGATGTCAGCCTGTAGCAGTGGAGAGGCTTACGCAATGATTGATCATGATTCGTAGTAGAGGTTGCTTATGACATTTCTGTATCTGGGCACTCATTATTATGCAATAATAAATTATCAGAAGAAAGCCAAGACTAAAGAACAAATTTACGGGGTTGGTGAGATGGCTCAGTGGTCTAAAGCACCTACTTAGAACAAGCTCAGCAAAGCACAGGGCCCACAGTTCAATCCCCCAGCACCACATGCCAGCCAGCCCCGCCCCCTGGTGGACTGAGCTGGCCACACACACACACACAAATAAATAAATAAAAAGAACAAATTTACAATGGTGTGTGAATCTCACTCCTGTTGCTGGGACAAAAACAATATACATCTGATACATGCAATTTAAAAGGGGAGAGGTTTAATTTGGCTCATGGTTTTGGAGGTTCAGTCCATGGTGGGCTGGGAGAGAAATGCTGCTCATCCTAGCTAGAAAACAGATAAAGGAGCCAGGACAAGAACGTTCTCTATTAGGTCATGTCCGCAGTGACCTGCCTCTTCCATCCAGACCTTACCTCTAGGACATTCAGCTATGAACTCATTTGTGCATTAATCCACTGATGAGTATAATTCTCCATGATCCATTCACCTTCCAAAAATCTCACTCCTGAGCACATGAAACTTCAGGGGGGGACAGTAGATGGTAATTACTATTTGTTTTGTAGGACATAATTTCATTAATAGTGAAGAATATATATATATATATATATATATATATATATATATATATATATATATATATATATATATCCAGCAGCTTAAGCATCAAGCAAGGTGCTACTTTTGGGGCACAGCAGGTGGAATCTTTAGAATTGTACCCTTTCTGGCTACAAATGCCAGACAAGAACATTCTAATCCTTGCCAGCTTACATAAGGAGGCATATAATGATGGCAAATGGACTTGACTCTTACATAGGCTGGACTTGTTCACATTAATGACTCATTTGAAGGTTCTTACTCCCTTTAAAAGTTCTTACCCAGGCTGATTTTCTGGGCCACATTTTTCTGGGATTGGGAATAAATCTTTCAATGAGCAGACTTCTCTCAGCTTGGATTCAGAGCCCTACTAATGAGGGCCATTTTTTTTTTAAGAACAATTTTTTTACATTTATTTTTTTTATGATAACAATAAAATTCTTCATAGGAAAATTTGCATGGGTTTAGGTACACAATTTCTGTACAAGTAGAGGCAGACATCATCAGATTTGTACTATCACATACATATGTTATATTCATGTAGTATTTCAAAGCTTGTAGACCAAAAATGTTATTTTTTTAAACAAATAATACACTGCATACATTCTTCCCAGTGGTTAATTGCTGCACAAGATGCAGACCTGTGATCCTACTTACAAACACCACTAGAACAAATCATTCTATTCATTAAGAGAATGCAATGAGGGACATTATTAAAAAATATTGGGTCTTGGCATTAGTCAATGAGGCACAGGCACTGACTTGTCCTGGACACTGAGCCATCAGATTGGACCAGATGGCTGCTAGTCCAGCCATGAGTCCTCTAGCTAATTTATTGCCAATAGTTTCTGGGGCTTTCACCCTAATCTGTTAATTCTGTCCACTGACCTATGCAAATGTCAGATCCTCAGTCATTTCTTGGGCCTTTGCTCTTTCCTTGTCTCTCTTCTGAGTTCCAGAATTCTTCCTTAGGTCTCCTATGCTTGGTGTTACATTGCCACACACTTTTCGTGACTTGCTGTGCTAAGTTCGGGTTTTAGAATCTTTCTGCCAACCTTATACCCTGATATGTGACTTTTCCATCATAAAAACTTGTCCACCTGAAAATCATGTGCAACAAATCTTTCTGGTTTACTCAGAATCAGAGAAAAATGACTGTCTTAGGCAAGGTCAGCATCTGTTATGGAGGAATCGTGATTCTAGTCGGGGTGAGTGTGAATCCAAGGTTCTCACTTTTAAGCATCCGCGCCTACTGTCATCTCACCATTCTGGCCGCTATCTCTTCGGTGGTTCTTCTCCTCTATCTTGCATTATAATGTTCTAATCATCTTCAGGTACATCAACTTTTTGGAAGCCAAGTCAGAGAAAGGTGTAAATTGCTGACGATTGTTTAATCTAGAAGGGAGATTATTTTCTAGATGACACGATGACCCACTTCATGGCTCCTAAGGCTGTGCAGTTACTTGCTAGCTTTAGGGACAATATCAAGTTAACATCTAAGCCTCAGTTTTCTCCATTCTGTAAAATGGAGTATCTATCTAGTCAATAAAACGCCTTTCTGTACCTAGATGACTTCATTGAATACAATACCATGAGTCCTCACTTACATGTGGGGGCTTACAAGGCTGATCACATAAAAACACAGTTGAATAGAGGTCTCTAGAGGGCAGGAAGGGTGGTGGGGAAGGGTGACAGCAAGAGGCTGGACAAAGGGTAGAGTTGGGAGTTACCTCTAATATCCTGTAGCATTATGGGTTAACCTTAGGCTATAACAGTTAACTACAGGAAAAAAGATAATATTTGAAGAACAGTGCTGATCTGCCTGATTTGATTGACATACATTATATACATGTACTGAATTATAATACTACACTCCATAAATAAGTACAAATATTTAATTTTTTAAATGTCTCACTTGTTCAAAGAATAGTAATTATTTTATTAAGTTATTCTGAAATATTTTTACTTAAAGCTTCTCAGAAATAGGATGCATTAGCATAAAAAGTGGATCTC
>NW_004524593.1:6327988-6338658 GCF_000260255.1 Octodon degus | reverse complement strand
AATAAATAAATAAATTTATTATTATTATTATTATTATTATTATTGTTATTTATTTTTAAGTGAAACTCTGAGGGGGCAGCAGACATGGATGTTTGAACTATGTTCTGTGCTCTAACCATGGATCTCTTCTACACTGACCTGGTCATCTTGCCATTCCAAACTTTGTGCACAACTAAAAATGTGCACAGGAATTAGCACAATAAGTGCAAAAGTCAAGTAAAAGAAACTGATGAAAAGAAAATGGACTGAAACACATTTGAGCAGATTTCCATCATTGTTTTTCTCTCTCCTCTCCTCTCCTCTCCTCTCCTCTCCTCTCCTCTTCTCTATCCCCTTCCCTCCCCTCCGACTTGATGAGATCCAGGGCAAGATCCACAGGAGTACTACAAGGTGGATCTGGGATTTTAAATATCTGTGAAAACCTGAGGGATTCTTTCTGGGTCACAGACAGAATACAAAAGAACACAAGGGCCAGTAGAACCTCAGGCTTCCTTTGGCCTTTGCCTATGCCATTATTGCCCAGCTCTAGATCTGGTCTTACCCAGTCCCTGTGCTAGTAGGAACTGAAACCCAGGGACTACTGGGGCCTCGTCCCTGAAAGCTGGTGTCTGGCTTTGGTTTTGCAGCCCTGGGACTGATATTCATTGTCCATCTTGCTGCAGGTTCTGCTATGAACCTGGGATGTGTGTCCAGATGTTCCCCCCCCCCCCCGCCCCGGTTACTGCTTTATCTGGTTATGCCTTCATAAATATCCTAGATCCTTCATTATTTGATGAGGATCCTAGCACCAAAACTGTGCTCTGTTCTCCTCCACTGGTATGGACCCTGCTCCCTCTTCTTTGGTCTACCCCTTCCTGTGAAATGAACTTTCTTGGAATCTAATGGACCACACTCATCATACATGATCAATGTCAGGGACTGTCCCCTCAGACCTTAAAGTTCCATCCACCTCTGAAAATGATTCTTCCATTCAGTTGCCCTACATTCTGTCCTCCCAGGGGGCTTTGACAGTAGGATTCCTGCTCGTCATTTGGGACTCCCTGAAAGCTTCAGATTATCAGAAACTTCTGAAGTCAAAAATTGTCCACTTTGACTATTTCACACATAATGTAAAAAACTGAGCTCATTTTTACAAGTTGCTTCCTGTTATGACCTCACCACTGAGCTACATCTGATGTTGTAGAGACACAGAAGTTACATCGGTCTGCAGTAGAACCAACAGAACCGACTATAGTAATCATTCTCATTCTGAATTCCAAGCTGTTCAGGGACTCACCCAAGGGCTTTTGCTGGTTTTCCATTGCTTGAATGTTCTTCATGTTCTCTCTGAAGTCTATATTCTTAAAAATTCATAAGTAATTTTGAATTCCATTTAGAAGATAAGGTTTCATAATCTTTCCACTTAGTAAATGTTTTTATGTTGGGAGCAATTTTTTTCCTTTGCACTGGAGACTGAATTCAGGGATACTGCTAAGCTACACCTCCAGGTCTAAGAAATCTGTTGGGTTTTTTTAAACTTTTTTTTTTTTTTTTTTTGTGGAACCGGGGATTGAACTCAGGCCCTTGCACTTGCCAGGGAAGTGCTTGTTCCACTGAGCCATCTCCCCGGCCCTCTGTTGTTTTTTTTTTTAATCCAATTTTTTGACATATCGTAATAACTTTCTTAATACAAAAATAAGTTTAGGAAATTATTTTTCTACAAGTGACATATAGTTTTTAGGTGGTGCTAGGAATGTAGCTCATTGATAAAGCTCTTGCATGGCATGGCTGAGACCCTGAGTTCAACCCCCTACCCTGAAAAAAGCTCTACACAAAAGTCATATGTAAGTGTTTTTTGAGTCTGAACACAGAATGATTAACTTTGCTTAGAGACGTAGAGGTAATTAGACTGAATATAACATATCTTTTATGCTCTTACTATGCCATATTATCATAGAATAGGACTTGGGATTATAGAATGTGACTTGGAGTAAAACCATGAACCTTGATTTCTTCAGCATGATCACTGAATCCCTTACACCAGGCGCACTAGTCTGTGCTCCCAAGCACAAGGAAGGCCTACCTAGAGCATGTTATCAAGTGAAGTCTGAAAGTCCTATGGCTGACTGGGGATGTGGCTTGGTAGCTCAGTGGTATAGCTCTCGCCTAGCGCATGCAATGCCCTGGGTTGAATCCTTAGAACCTAAAAGAAAAAAACTCACAAAAATAACAAAAGCACCCAAATTACTATTAACTATGCATATACCCTATGATTAGAACTCTTTGTGGATTATTATTTAACCCTGTAAGCCATTATTATTCCAATTGTGTATGGAACCCATGACAAGAGGATCTGAAGTACACAGCACTTGATGAAAATAAAACAGGTTCTGGATCCAGATGTACCTCTAGTGCTGTTGGGTAAAGTGAACAAGACCATTCGTCCATTCCCCTAGCTAAACAATACACAGTAAAGCATGCAAGGGTCCATGTTGAAGGTACTTCCCAAGGCCCCAAGGGATTCCTGTGGATTAGTGCACAGGGAGGACAGGTCAGGGGAGCAGGCAGCGGTGGAAGCAGAGATCTTTGGAGACAGCTCAGGACCACTTTGCTCCTTCACCCAGTGTGCACGCACTCAAACACTCGCTTTCAACCGATTTCTCTTCCCCAGCATCTTGCATTTCCATATTCAGTTATGTTCAGGGAGCAAAATTTCTATCAAATCACCAAAGATAATAAGGGAATCCAGCAAGAGGACACTTAGATGGACCATTGGAGAGGTTGGTTTTTTTTTAATGTGAATTTAAACAAGGAGGGCTTATTTCTTTTTTTTTTTTCTTTTTATGTTTATTACTATTATTATTCCTTGAAATTCTGAGACTGAAAACCAAAACTGATGTGTGGAGAAAGATCCTTATGTGGTTCATTTCAAGAAATGCCACTCACAGAGCAGAAGAAACCATGCCGTTCACCTGGATAATCTGGGACTCAGGAGATTTCTTGTATGTGCCTTGCCCGGAGCCATCACCCCTCCTACATTCTGGCTACCAGGATTCCTCAGAAGATAGCACTACATCTGCCTAGAGGGAAGTTGGCCTTTTCACTAATTTCTGTAATGTGAGCAGAAGTTCCTCATTAAATTCAAATGTTGCTAGCACTTGACTTTTGTAGCAGTCAGCAAACTTCAGAGGAGAAGCCACTCAGCGCTGAGAGGAAACTATAGTTCTACCGGGTTCAATTAACCAGGTGGTAAATAAACTATAGTTAGTGCTTTCTATCACCTTTAAGTAATTAATCAAAATAAGCAGAGTAAAATGAGATGCAAACCTGAATAGACACAGTTGGGATTAGGATAGGATTTATGCTGATTATTCTAAATAAACAGATAAATTGAGGAATTTCTTTCCCATATTTTTACTGTACTGCCTGGGAAACCTACTGCTTGGGAGGCCTATTGTCTGCTTCTAAGCCTTTGTGAGATAATTAAGCAGCTCCAGGAGAGAATTAAGGGCTGAAGGCATTCATGGTCCATAATTGTTCTAGAAATGTACCACCTAGGGGACAAGAATCAAGTAATCTGCATTTGGCAATTTAAGGAACTTTTATCTGAAAGATATTCATTATTTGCTTTTGAGATATTCTAGAAATATTGATTTTCCTGAAACAGCCAGCATTTCTGTGATGTGACATCCCAAAAACTTGTACAAGGCATGGAATTAAGACCACAACAGTTGACTCTCGATTTTAAACCTAAGCAGTAGAAATTGTGAAAGGCCAACATTAAGTAACTCTAGAAAACCATCAGACAATAGTAATTCTTTGAATTGTCATGCAGTCCTCCCCCCATGCAAATTATTTCTTTTCTTCCACAAGGTTTTTCAAAGAACATAATCAGAGAAAGGGTCAAATTCACCATACATGCTCTTTTCTTAGAAAAACATATTTCTTTAAGCCACCTTATTGAAAAATTAATCCTTCAATGAAAGCAAGACCTTTAAGGGACAGTGACATCAAGCCTTATTTGTCAGTATGGTGACTGTTTTGTAAATAGAATCCTACTAAGAAGCTTTCATTCTATGGAATACAATATTCTGAAATTCTTACCTTCTAATATCGATGTGGAGCTCTTTAAGATTCATAAATCTCATACTTGGAATTGACCGGGAGGAAGCTGAACCTCAGTGTCTGGCCTCAGCCATCGAGCAGAGTAAAAGCTCTCGGAAGCGCCTGCTTATGTATGGGTTCTGCAGCGAAGCTGGCTTCCTGCCTCCCATTAATGGGCAAATGGTATTACAGTCTGAGCTGCTCCATGCTCGGCTGAGGTGGTTTAGAAAGCTGCTGCTCAGAGAGAAGCAGAACTCAGATCAAAACTGTCAGCGTAATTCTTCTCTGCTCAGTGTCAGAAAGGGAAACTTGGTTATTTCAAATTACTCTGTTAAAATTTTTTTATATTGACATAGTTCACCAGAACCAAAGGTGAACCTACAATGAAAAGTCAGAAAATCTCAGAATATTATTCAAAATGCTGAAAAAAGAAACTTAATTTCTTCTTAATAAAGTTTATAAAGCTCTAGGCATTTAAAAAGGACTCGTCTGGCATCTGGTGATGAAGTAGCAAAAGATATGTTTCACAATCTTAAGGTAGGGGATGGGACCGATGACCATGACATAAGAACTAAGCAAGACATACCCTTGTGCTTGTACACCCAGGCCTCACCTGTAAAATGGGTAGAGTTTTGGGTTGAAGAGCAGTTTGTTGCTGCTGTGGCAGTGCTGGGGATTGAACCAAGGATGGAACACATACTAGGCAAGTGACTTACCTCTCAGTAACATCTCCAGTCCCGGTATTAATTTTTCATTATAGAATCTTAGAATTTCTCTTCACCTCCTATTACTGGGATAACCACCTACTGGGTTTGTGACTTGGATGTGCCCAGTGAGGCACCACCCAGCTCTTATATGTTGGTCTCTTTGTGCCTGCGCTTGCTTGTGTCCCAGAATTCCTGTCGAAAGAAATGGTCTCACTGTTCTCATGGGACTCTGAAAGTCCTTTCCACTGGGAAAGGGTGGAATCAAAATGATGCCTATATGTTTTCTAGGAAACCTTATACATTGTCTGTTTGAAAGCCAAGCCTGCTTAACACCTGAAACATTCTCCTAGTTTGCCCATAGTCAGGAGTTGAGGAACCACTTGCACCCTTATGAGAAACTTGTTCCTGGTGACATAGCCTTTGGGCATCTCGAGCTGGTTTCCTAAATCCCTTCCAGAGCTGGGAACCAGAGTCTGCCTGGACGCCACTCTGATGTATTTATCTTGCTCTCTGGGACCAGTCACGGGAAGAGAGCTGGGCCAGGGCCCAGTGCACAGCTCAGGAGAGCAATGCAGGGCTGAGCAGCAACACCATGGTGGTGCTGGGTGTGGGTGGCTTTGTTTGTAGGAAATTAGACTGCTGCGGGGGCATGCTGGAGGTCCTCACTGCTCTCGGAGCTCGGACTTCTTTGCTGGCTACTGGCCAAGTCAACCAGCACATTCACTGGTCCTGCAACACACTTGGATTGGTTTTAGGTTAAAAGTAGGAGGGTCCAGGGTCGCTTCTCCTAATCAAGACCCTGCAGCCTGTTGCAGTACTATGGTCATACTAGGATATATAAGGATGCAGGGAGGTGCCAATTGGCACTTTCTCACAGTACCTATGAGATATATGAGGTGCTGGCTTGAGCCATCCTGGCACGCAGGGAGGGGCCAAGGCTTCCAACCTTCCCCCCTTGGCACACCCCATCCTGAGGTGGATGGACTTCTTAGTAACCCCATGAAAGGATCAGATGGGTTCCTAAGTGTGAGGGTCTCAGCAATTTGCTATCAGTGTACTCTGGCTCTCACATGGTCATACCTCTCCTGTCAACCTGTTGCTGGGGTACAGAATGTTCTGGGGAGCTCGAGGTTTGTCAGCTTTGGGGTCACAGGAATCAGTAGTGGGCAGAGCTGGGTATGTTCAGGTAGATCATCCATGCGAACAAGCATGGCAAGATTGTATGACTGAAATGTGTGGCTTGGGACATCAGAGGGTGCAGAGGTGGTGTCTACATTTTAATGGTTGTGGTCAGACAGCTAGGGCCCTTGGATGGACCACAGCTCTTCTCTGCTGATCATGCCTCTCCTGCCCCTGCTTCTGTTTTTGCTTGGCCATCTGTGCTGGGAAAATGGATTTCTGGCTATTTGGACCCAGATCCCATCCAGCCTGGGCTGTTACCTCCAGTCTCAAGTCTCTGGGGACAGAGAGGGAGAATGTAGCACAGGATTCTCAGTGTTTTCTCCCATCTGGAGAAAACAAGCCCTGGACTATCTGAACAAAATCCAGCCTGTTGGCTCTTGGGTGTGTGGAAGGGGCTCTCCTCCTGGACCGGCCACTACTCTTGCTCAGAGTGGGTCCACGGAGGCAAAGCAGGCTCCTTTTGATGATCTCCTGCACTAGGTCCTGGTTATACTTTTCTTTCCCAGTTGACTGCCATGTGGTTGTTGTGTTCTTCTCACTAGACCAGAGCTGCTGCTGGAGGAGAGACCAACACTGCAGTGGACTGGACTGCTCTTCTTTTCTGCCTCAAGGCCCTCATTTCTCCATGCCTGTTGGGAGAGTGTGAAAGGAAGCATGAGGCGTGTCCAGCAGACCTTGCTGCCCCACCCCCTACCTGGGGATGGTGAGGTTGGATCCTCTGATGCAGCAGGACGCCCCTGTGTGGGAGAAAGTCCCTGTGGTAGTCTCACCTAGCGATCAAAGAGGGGTGAGGGTCCTCTGGGGCAGTTTTCTCTCAGTTGCCGCCCCTCCTCTGCATGAACAGCACTGATGTGCGGCAAGGATGTGTAGGTGCAGAGCAGTGGAGAGGGGCCTGTTAGGCTCTGTGGAGCCTGCAGCTCCCCTCCCTGAGTCCTTGTAGCCTATGGCCTGCGAGGTGTGTGCCCTGGGTCTGCCCTGGCCTCCCACTCAGGGCGAGCAGCTCTCTAGTTTGGAGCCACAGCTGGGAGCCTGGGGACATGAGTTGGGCTGCCTCACCCTGGGAGCCTTCCCTCAGGACCCACTGCCTGCAGCAGGCAGTTGAGGTAGGTAGTAAGGGTCCCTGGTAGATGCTTAGCTTGCAGGAGACTCTGGGACACCCAAGGCCAGCTTGGTGTCCCAAAGTCTCTGGGACAATCCCTAGAGTCCTAAAAAAGAATGCAACCAATGGTCCTGCACACAGTCCACTCTTCTGTGTATCAGTTCCTCAGTTTGTCTCTTTACAATTAGGGTAACATTTCATTTCCCTTATCTCCTGAACCTACACATATTTAAACACTAAACCATAGCCCATAAGTGTAAGGTAAAAACATCCTCTTTACTCTCGGATCCCAGCCCCAAGTCTGCCATATTTTAATGATTTGATCAACAGTTGTTTTAAGGAGTATGAAAATGGACTCTGCTGGATGATACACAATTTTGGGGGACTAATTTAAAGTAGTTGATGCAAAAAAATTTTAAAAAATAAAGTAGTTGATGCATACTTTTGAAAATGGGCTTAGAGACTAGGGACAATTGTATTTCAGATCCAGGTTAGTGAGTTAAAAATTAGAATAACTGTTGTACTCTAATTGACAATACACAATGAAAACATAGACAAGATTGTGCAGAGAGTACACCATTGTGGGTCTGGCATGGCAACCCTGGTAGGATTGGGGAATAAAGATATTATCCTGAGCAACTTTTCATTTGTGCCCAGAGTTTTCTTGTTTGGACAACTCAAATCCTATGATATGTGTCAAGTATCAGACTTTATATTGACTTCTTTTTGGAGGCGACGGGGGTTGAACCCTGGGACCTAATACATGCTAAGTGTATGTTCTACCAGTGAGATACACCCTCTGGACCTTAGAGGTAAAAATTTAGTGGCAGAAATGTCCACCAATTCATTTTCAGTCGACTGAAATGTAGCATGCACTTTGCTATGGATAGAAATAATGTTACACATGATAAATGGATACTCCCCTGTGACATAAGCTTATGTACCAAAACTAATGATTCTGCTTGTGGATGTGGTTGTCTGAAACAAGTTCTTTGCTGCAGTTAGAACTAGGTCCCTCCAAAGCCCTAACGTGGTGACTCCAGACAGTATTTCTATGTAAGATTGGCGTCCAAGATGAACCGTGATGTAAGAACAGTGGGGGAACTGGAACGGAGACAGAACATAGGCTGGAAACACTCAAGGCCCCAAAGGGAAGAGTCATTCCCATGGCTTTCTATACTATTCCCTCCCCTTTGTTCTGAATAGAGCTGATATAGGATATAAAGTAGGAACTGGCTGGCGACTTGGGGGCCCCATCTTATGAAGCATTTGCTCCAGTCAAATGGAAAATATCAAGGTAATGTTACTAATCAGGCAAGGTTCTGCTCAGCTCCAGATAGAAATGACAGGATGCAAATAAGCAATATGAGGCTTTATTAGGTCTTCTGATGGAAGATAAAGGAACAGGACACAGACCAGAGATCCTGGTGTGGCTGATTCCTCCAGGCAGGGAAGAAGAATGCTTACATAGTCTGGAGTGTTCACTGTCACCATCCTATGAGTGATCTGCTGCCTTTAAGCTCTGAAAGCCTGAAAGGGAGCAACTATGCTGTGGTTTTAGAAGTAATCCAGTCACTTGAAAGCCAGATGCTGCCTGTCTAGTCTCAGCCCTGGTGCTAGTGGCTCACTGTTCACTTTGGGTCTTCACTACTCAGTGAATGCCAGATTATTGTCTCCACAAAGCTTCTCCATGTTCTTTGGCCTTTCCCTTCATGAGCTAACTGTGGGTGTCACTTTGCTTTAATTCACAAGGTTGTTTCACTGCTATACAACAGAAGAAGACACAGAAAGAGTAAATAGAGCTAAGGGATACAGGCCTACCAAGACACCTTAGGCTGGGGACATAGCATGGTGGTCTAAATGCCTGTCTGAAAAGCACAAGGACCCGAGTTTGATCCCCCATACCACATACCAGTGCTGGCCCCAGGACCTGAGGTATGCCAGGTGCACCATGCTGGCCACCAAAACCGGGTGTGGTGGCACACGCCTGTAATCCCAGCTCTGGGGAAGCTGAGACAGGAGGATCACTATGAGTCTGAGTTGCATAGTGAGGCCTTGTATCAAATAAATAAATAGGTTTTTAAAAAAAAATTTAAGAGACACTTTAGATTGCTTACAAAGTGGAGCTGATTGTGAAGCACACATTCCCTGACTTTTGGAATAGTTTCCATTCCTGAAGAGAGGCGTGGAAGTGGTGTATGAACAGTGGAGTAGGAGTTGAATTAATGCGATGATGAAACAGAAACGATGGTTAGAAATAAGCATTAAGGTTGGAAGCAATCCAGACAATAGAAATCAAGCCAAATGCCTTACGAGAGGATTAGTTTTAACTGGCACAAGGTAAAGAAGGACATTGCAGAGAGAGGTGTGTGTGTGTAATTTGCACTAATGACATAGAATGTCACCGTTTCAGATGTATTACTTACCTTGTTTGATACAGTCATTCTTCGACTTATGAACGAGTCCCATTCTGGGAGAATATTCATAAATCGGAGTCATTTGCAATCTGACAGGTGTCTCATGCAGCAGTCCTGAGAGTCTCACACAGTCCTCCTGGGAGTCTCGGTACACCTGTGGAAGCTCGTGGCTCAAATATTCAAAAGTTAGGGATTTACTGCACAGTACTAGAGGTTTAACCCAGGCCTTTGCCCTGAGCTCCACCCCCAGCCTTTCTTTTTTGGTATTCTGAAACAGGAGCCCGCTGAATTGCCAAGGCAAGGCTTGAACCTATAATCCCCCACCTCAGCCTCTCAGATCATAGGAATTACCAACGTGCATCACCACCCCTAGCTGTTTTTCCAATGCATTCATAATCCTTGTGTCTACTACATTCAGTAAGAATGGAAGAACATTTCCAGAAGACTACCAGCAGAAGAGGCAAGGAAAAGACAAGGTGCTGAGCTGTCTGTCTTTTCCGTTGATGGCTAGAGAACTTCGTTTTAAGCCCTGACTTGCCTAACGTCAGAAAGATGCAATACTAGTTGTTTCGCCAGGGGGCAGCGAAGAGCAACAAATCACTCTGTTTTAGCTGCGTTTACACAAGAGGTTTCTAAGAACTTCTTGAACATCACACACGCTCTCGTTCCCCCCCCCCCAACAGAAGCATCTATTTAAAGGCTAGTAGCCTCTTAAGACCAAGTTCTAGACTTGAAATCAAAGAATCACGGGGCGATCTGAAATGGTCACTGGAAAAAACCAACATCTATTGCGGCCAAAAATGCTCCGCTAATCCCATTAATCCTCAGTGGATCCCCTAGCCACTAAAATTCAACTTGAACTCTTTTTTTAAATATGCATACTACTGAAATATAGAAATTTATTTATAAGTGAGCACAAATAAACAGTGAACAGCGCTTCAGAAATTGAAAAAAGGAAACACCAATGAGGTTCAGAGTTGAGTTTCTGTGATTTAGTCATATAAAGATGAAAGGTCAGTAGGCAACCTAAAAATATTTATTAAAATTATAACAATACTTAATAAACCATACAACAAAGATAATGAGGGCCGGGGAGATAGTTCAGTAGAATAAGCGCTTGCCTTGCAAGCACAAGTTCTTGAGTTCAATCCCCGATACCACAAGAAAAAAAAAAAAAAAAAA
>NW_004524593.1:6290078-6327888 GCF_000260255.1 Octodon degus | reverse complement strand
TGAGACAAATATGTGTATTTATAGAACTGCGCATCAGTCAAGGCAGCTCCCTGTAGAGAGAATTCCTCGCGTGACCTCATTTGTCAGTGAAAGCACAGAGCAATCCTCAGCAAGAACTCTGAGAACTCTTCATCGCTGGAGGCCCCATCGGGCTTTCCCATCTTCCTCCTCCACGCCCCCTTAATCTGTTTTGCCATCAGGGACTGCTTTCTCTTCAAAAATCTTGCGCCAGGGCTGGTCAGATAGCTCAGCAGACTAAAGCGCCTGCTTAGGCAGAGCTCAGGGGCCACGATTCAATCCCCAGCGTTGCCCGTGCCAACCCCGCCGCCGGGACGAGCTGAGACAGCGATTGATACTGGGCATGGTGGCGCGCACCTGTAATCCCAGCGCTTGGGAGGCTGAAAACAGGAGAATCACTATGGGTCCCTTTAACGTACTGAGACCCTGTAGAGCCTACAGATCCCTGTCCTAAATACATTTTAAAAAGAAAGAAAGAAAGAAAGAAAGAAAGAAAGAAAGAAAGAAAGAAAGAAAGAAAGAAAGAAAGAAAGAAAAGAAAAGAAGAAAGAACGAATCTCGCGTCACCTGTGCCAGAGCAGCGCCTCAATGAAGGGCGAGGTAAACTCGTCTGACTGCCCCCGGCTCCCCTCACCTCAGCTGCATTTCGCCCCACTTCAGAAGCAAGCAGCACCCAGTTCTCACTTCAGGGTGTTTTCTTGTCTAGCGGTTGCTGAGCACAATTTTGCATCATTCTGCAAGGTTAACAGGTGTTTCTACCCAGGTCCACAGTACTAAATCCACCGTACTAAGTCCTAAGGCCAAAGCAATAAAAGTATGTCACCAAAGATTCAACCTCTTGATTCTACACAGACTCCAAAAGAAGGAAAAGGGTCAAACTTATGGACAGAACGTACCATCCCTTGTTTTGGTAAATCTCTCAAACCCCGCAGCTCTCAAGGGAGGAGAGAAGGGGCGGGCCTAGGTGGGGGATGGCCCAATGATAGGCGCGGGTTGGGGGGCTGCGGACCAATGGGAGTCCAGCTGGAGGCCTGGCCCACGGTAGGGCGGGGCTATGGAAGCCCCTGAGCCCTCTGATCCCGGGGTTTGCGGGCGCAGCTGGAGGCTCCTAGTGCTTCTGAAGCACCCTCACCACAGAGAGGTGAAGCGGAGCTGGGGGCATTCGAGAGTCCAGGAGGAGGGACGCTGCTTTGTCGGGAAAGGGCGGGCTGCGCAGGAGAGGGAGGGACGTCCAGGCAGTCCAGGGTGCGGGTGGGTTGCGCTGTTATCCCCGGGGTGGTTGGCGTTCGCGGTGAGGGTGGGATTTCAGGAAGGCTGGGGCGCCCGGGAATTTGCAGCACAGCTTTTCTATCGCCTTCCCTAGTCAGGCAGATGCAACCTGGAAGGTCCTGAGCGCCCCAAACCCCGCGGGCCTGGACAGAGTGGCGGAGAGAAGGGGGCGCGGCACCACGACGCGCAGTGCTTGGTGCTTGGTGCTTGGTGCTTGGTGCTTGGAGCTCGGTGTTCAGGCTCACTCTCGGGACTCGGGGATGGTCTGTGCTGCAGACTGGAGGGGAGCTAGGATTCGCCCCATAGTCCTGCTGCTGTGGCCCAGAACTTGCAGGGGCCCGCTTCGAACTGCCGTCCCCGCCACTCTGGACAGGACCTTTCAGGGCAGGAGGGTGGATGGGGACTGGGGACCTCACGGGTCTCCTGACTGCCTTGCCTCGCGCAGCCGGTTCCGCCCACAGGTCTGCGGGGAGCTCCACTGCCTGGAGCATTGCATCCAGCCAGATGGCGCTGCGCTTGGCAGCAAGCCCTGGGGAGCAGAGATGACTCCTCCCACACCTTTTTCACCGAGACAGATTCTGGCAAGCATGTTTCCCGGGTTGTCTTTGGGGGCCCGGAGTCTGCAGTGCGAGGTGAGGGGGCAGCCATCTTTGTTTCTTCCCCCCCCCCCATAATTTTATTGAGAAACAAATAGCAATGAGACAGTTTCAAACCAAATTGGTAGGACAGTTTCAATAATTAACACATTGCATACTCTCTTCCTAGTGGTTAATTGCTGTACAAGATGCGGACATGATATCCCATTTACAAACACCATTAGAACAAATCACTCTATTCATTAAGAAAATGTAACTATATATCTATCCTAACCATTTTGAATACACAGATACAAAATGGACATTCATCTGTATCCCCTTTTTTTTTTGTTAAGTTCCATCATTTAAATATTATAGGTGTGTAAACTCAGCAAAATATTCTAAAAGAGTCCAGTAGTCCATAATAGTATTGGGTCTTCCGCTTGACTGGCATTGTCAGAAATTGTTGACCTGAGTCCCCTACAGCTCAACATAGCAGCATGGCTTTACTTTTTATATTTTGTTTTTATACTTTTCTGCTGGAGCCATCTTTCTTGCCAATCTCAAAGTCAGTGGGCAGCTCTGCAAAGCGGGGGAAACATTTGGGACGCAGGCGTGTTGCTTTTATCTAGATGCTGTCTTCAGAAGGATATCTAGGGCCTTCCTATGTCGGTAGCACCGTTTTACCAGAAAAACAAACAAACAAACAAACAAAAAAACAGATGTCTGAGTCCTGTGTCAGGCGGAGTGGACCGGACACAAGCAGAAAATGCGAATGTTCTGACCTTCCCCACAGAATCTAGAGGCTAGCTTGGCCTAAGGAACTGAGAGCTCCTAACTCTTAACTAGAAGAGACCGCAGTTCCTGACTGTGAAGGTTCTACTCTTACCCTGTCTTGCCAAAGATAATGTTTAGGAGGTTCATCTGCAGACCTTTTTCCTTCATTAACCTATATTCTTATCCTCAACAGATGTGAGATTCTTTTACACACTGATTCCTCACTAATAAAAGTGAAATGGCTGTGAGCTCAGTGGAAAGGGCCTGTTCAAGGTACCCTCCACATCCTCCTCAGGACCAATGGCACTGGACTTGAGAAGTGGCTTCCGGAGCTCCTGGTGTCTATCATTCTGTCGTGCAGTTACCCCTAGGGGAGCTTGACAACAAAGGCCCTGGGGCCTTGTGTCCTCTTGGGAGGACCTTTCTTACCTTTGTCCTGTCTCTGCCCCTAAAGACAGGGTAAGAGCTGGCATGTACAGGCATCTCTTCTACCCTGAGCAGTTGATAGCTGCCAAGGAAGACGCTGCCAATAACTGTGGCCGTGGCCCCTACACTGTGGGAAGGGGATCATCAATTTGATGGCAGAGCAAATCTAAAAAGTGGTGAGTGGAACCAGGTGTCTCTGGCTCCTGTAGGCGTTGTCTGCATCCTTAGCCTCCTCCCTGGCCTGGGATGCGGTCCAGGACCACATCCAGGAGGAAGGAGAGAGCTGCCTGTGGAAGGCACCTGACGTCATTCCTCTGTTCACTCAGCGTCCCCTAGGGGGAGCTCTGTGCCGGGAATGGATCTAGGTTTGGAAGCTTCAGTAATCTGCTCTGCCCCTGAACTTGTTGACTATGAGTTTTGTCCTGCTAGTTACTTACTTACCAGGTCTGTTTAATCCAAGACTTCTTTGAACTTTGATCCATCTGTAACAATTGTCTTTCATAGATTCCTACACAGATCTTTCCAGCCAGGAGAAGTTCTGCTATCTCTCAACCACTCCACTTTGCCTGTCCCCTGTCCAAGGCAGGGAGTGAGGCCAGCTGGGAGCTAGTACTTTAACTCTGTTGCTCTAAGTGATTGTCTACACAGTCTCTCTGCTGCTCAGCAGAGACTGGGAATTATATACATTGAAGGTAACCCAGGGCATGGGATTCTGTGTTTTCCCCAAGAATGCAAATAAAACCAAGCACTTTCTAGTACTAGACATTTTTTAAGACTGTTATTTGCCATGTATCTAGTAGAGGTTGATTTTTTTTATAAGTTAAAGAACAGCTATATCAGAATTATCTAGGCAGGCTGGCAAGCCTGTAGGTCCCTGAGCTCGAGTCCATGATGGGATCAGGGAATTTCCATACTATATTCAGTTGCCATCCTTACTCTCCTGAATGTAAGTGGCAAAGCAGCACAGCTGAGCAAACCCGCTCTCTGACTGCAAACTCTGCACCTGCCTCACCCCTGCCGCTGCACACAACACTGCCTTCCTAGGTCAGCTGCTTCTCAAGACCTTCAAGCCTCTACTAGGCATTCTTTTCTCATTAGAGAAGCAAAAGGATATGAAGGAACTTTGGGGAGAATGATGGAAATTTCTGTGTCTCAATTGATTATATAAGTGTAATGCTTGTCAAATCATTTTTATAAAGTACACACACAAGTATAAATATATTTCAGTATTTAATATACAGAAGTGCATGCAATTATACTTAGGGGTAGACCCTTCTAGATGACGTTCTCTGTGAAGGTTGAGAACGAGGCGCATGTCATCTGTATTCTTAGCCGTGTCACCTCCTCCTCCAGATGGACTGGTCAATGGTCCGCAGGGTTCCTGCTCTTCTACAGCTTTGGGCTGGCACTGGCTCAGGCCTTACCTCCGTGCTAATGGAACAGCTTTCTATAGTGTATGCGAAGAAGTGCAAGTAGGAGTTTTGCTCTCTGCCCATTCCCCAGAGTGCCCACAGCAGTCATAGAACCCTGCAGCTCCATCCTGACTACATTCCACCCTGGAGCAGACTGTGTCTTCATCATGGGCAATGAAACCATCTTTGATATGTGCAATTGCCATGTGGATGTTAAGCATCCTATGTACAGCAGCCTCCACTGGCTCACTGGCCAGGTTGAACCCTCCATCGCCACCTCCCTGCATCTTACTGGTGCCCTCAGTGTGGACCTCACAGACTTCTGAACCAACCTGGTGCTCGATCCACATGTCCACTTCCCCCTGTGACCTACTCTCCCACTGCCAGCCGAGAAGGCCTACCATGAGCAGCTCTCAGTGCTGTAGACCACCAGTGCCTGATTTGAGCCCTTCAATCAGATGGTCAAGTATAACTCCACCATGGCAAGTACGTGGCCTGCTGCATGCTCTGCTGTGAGATGTGGTTCCCAAGGATACAAATGCTGCCACTGCCATTGTCAAGACCAAGGACACCATCCAATCTGTGGATTGATGTCCCGTCGGTTTCAAGGCAAGGTGAAGGTGAAGAGAGGGGTTAGCATGAGACCTGTGCACCTCTGGGGGAGATGCCCATGGAGCTGCAGGGATGAAGGACAGACGCTCTAGAGGTGGGGGCAACAGAGCAAAGAACAGCTTCAGAGGCTGCCTTTGACTTGACCCATCCCAGGTGGCTGGAAGCCAGACCTTTGAACCAGAGGCCAGGGTGCGTTCTCCTTGAAACACTGCCTTCATGGAAGAAGTGTCTGTTTCATGTCACTTAGCCTGGCAAGTAGGCAGCCCCTAGGTGTGCCAGTCTATTTGTGAGGAATAGCCTCCCTTGCAAGTACCACAGCCACAATGACATAGTTCAGACAGGAATGCCTTTGGAAGCACAGAAAGGTCTTCCACCAGACTGTGGGGAGAGGTAGGCCAGTTTCTTTAGCAGTGATGCAAAAGATTTTGTGTATGCCTGCCCTGCTCTCAGTTCCTGTTCCCAGAGTGCTGGGCATGAGAACACGCAGTTTCTAGGAGCTTTGTTCTGGGAATAAAACTGCAAGTAATCAAAGTGGCAGCCATGGCGTTAGGAAACATGTTGGGCTTTCCTGCCATGTGACATGCTGAGGACATGACCACAGTAAGAGGGGAAGCAGGGACGCTGGTCATAAAGCTGACAGTCACTTGTAGAGCTGTGCTGCCTTCGGAATGAGAACTGAGGGGCAGGATATCTGGGGAGGGGCTGGCACACCACCCTCTGCCTCCATTTAGGAAGCGCTTGAGCTACACGAGGAAAGAATAGGCTGCTGGTGGGATGTGTTAGCTTGCTGCTGCTTCCAGTGGTCAATGGAAAGTTGACCATTTTTTAATGAGAGGGAGGGCAAACACAATAGGAAATGTATTTAATATATTCTGGACAGACTAGTATTTCAGTAGATTAAATTTACAAGCATGGTGGTGCATGCTTGTAATCCCAGAGCTAGGGAGGCTGAGACAGGAGGATCACTGTGAGTCTCAGCTGTATAGTGAGACCCTGTAACAAATAAGTAAAGATTTAAAAAATAAAAATAACAGAAAAGTAACAATATACAGTACAACTAACACCCATGTGCATACTCCCTAGATTTCACATCTAGATCTGTTTCCTTTTTTTGCTTTGCCAACCCGTTTAAACCCACTCATGTAGTTATATAACACAAAGGTACACTTTCACGTTCAGCATAATTAGCAGCACCTCCTGAAAATGACAATACCTAATCAGCATACAAACTTTCCCAGCTGCCATAACGGCCTTACACACCATTTTCAAAGTGAGGATCGAATCAAGCATCAGGAGTTACCTGGATTTTAATGTAAAGAAACCCACCCCCACCTTTTTAGTACTGGGGATTTAGCTCAGAGCCTTCTAACTTTTCATTAAACTTCAGAAAAAGTCTGTTAAGTTGTGCCAAACTTACAGCTGAACTAAAACACGTGGTCCTCCTGCCTCAGCCTCCCTGACTACTGGGATTACAGATATAAAACTGCACAGCTTTCATGCTTCTTCTTGACAGTGACTCCTTTAGAGTCTTGTCTCATAGATGTCCCTCATTCTGGATTTGTCTGAATCCTAGTAAGAGAGGTCTCCTCTCTGCCTCCTTGTTCCTTAAAGGTGGACAAACACCAAATACCAAACTATTGTCCCTTCTCCAGTAACAAACTCCTCAAGTAAACCCCTCCCAAGGCACGAGAGCCAGCCACTTGCACTGCTTTCTGTTGCTTTTTAGGTGGGTATCAATTCCTGGCCCTCACAGTGGTGCCTGGGGGCAACCTGGCCTCTGTGCCTCTGGCAGCCTGCCTGCTAAGCAGCGTCACAGCCCAGCTCTGTGACACCACTTGCTTGTTTCTGTAACTCCCTGCAGTTGTGCCTGGTGTCACAAGTGGTGTGGAATCCTGTCCAGGTTCTGGGCCTTTCTGACATCCTTTGTTGCTGACCTCAGTTAAGGGGAAGCTTCAGGACCCGGGACCTCAGCTGGGGAAACCTGCGGAGTAGTGCTACATCCTTCCGTGAGCAGATAGCCCCGCAGCTTTTTGTCACTTCAGCTGTTGGTGCTGCCGCTTTGATTTCCTATGGGACCCTACATAGCCCCTGTCCCCAGTCTGCCCCACACCGAAGAAGGGTAAGCCTTCCAAAGGGCCCATGAAAGCTGCTAAAAATGATCTGTCCCTAGCGTTCAGGGCCAGAAACTTCTCCATTTCAATGCCCATAAGGGGTCAAGCCTTGTCAACGTGGTCTGTCTCTGCCTGGCTGCCAGAGAGTAGTAGAGGTTGAACTCTGTCCAACCTGCAGCAGTTGTCTGAAAATTTAGGGCTCTAAAGGATGGCGAAATAGCTCAGTGGACTAAGCACCTACTTAGGCAAGCTCAGGGGCCAGGTTTGGTCCCTGGCACCACATGCTGTGCCAGGCCCGCCCCCTGGGGGCACTAAGTGACTGAGTCAGGGCGTGGTGGTACACACCTAAAATCGCAACCCTGGGAGGCTTGAAAACAGCAGGATCACCATGAGTCTGAACTGTGTAGTGAGACCTTGCACAAAATACATTCAAACAAACAAAAATTTAGGGCTCTGCCCTTATTCCTTCTGTAGTAGCAGTATTATTGTCCATGGGAGATCCTTTTATAGGAATAGCAGAGTCTTTATTTGCCAGCATCCACTATGTGCTCACCTGCTTCCAAAATTGGGAGTGTGTGACACATTTGTTCCCCTTTGCTTACACAGGTTCCCTGGTTACCATGGCAACTGTGCTGGAATGCCCTGCCCACCTCTGTGAGCAAGGTTACAGCCCGGACATAGGGATTTATGGCTACCTATGGGCGTATGCTCCAACTCGGCTTCCTTTAATTGGTCCTGCTTCCTCCCTGATCTCTTTCATGTGTGTGAAGTTTTAACAAGGCAGGGGAAGGAGTGAAGGATGGGGCAATTCAGGCAGGGCCAAATGAGGAGGTGGCCCAGCCCAGGTGTCCTCTATGTGAAGACACTTCAGGCAGGGGTCAGCCTGAGTTGATTTCTGCCTCAGCCTCACCTACTTCTAAGGTGAATAGGGTGCTATACTAGAACTCGTTTGGCGTAGGGCACCACCTCCTTCACTTCTAAAGCCACAGGGGCCAAGACTGTGGTTCTAAAACTCAAGGATCTTTCTCCTGGGGCTGTGTGGTACCCTGCATAGGGGTTTACCCAGCAAGTGGAGTATGTGCCTATGTGCCTTTTAGGCAAAACAAAGAAGTCTGTATTTTTATTCTCAAAAGAGCCCCTACTGATGTTAGGAACTGTTCTTAGGGCAAGCAATATCAGGGCATACATGAACTTCAGAATTTAGCACATTAAAAGTAAAAGATTCTAAGTGGGTATGGTAGTGCACGCTGTAATCCCAGCACTCGGAAGGCTGAGGCAGGAGGATCACCACGAGCTCAAGGCCAGCTTGAACAACACAGAGTTCAAGGCCAGCTTGGAGTACAGAGGGAGACCCTGTCTCAAAAAGCAAAATCACAAACAAAAATTTAAAAAAAGATTCTGACAGTAGCCAAGGGCTGTACAGAGGCCCCCTCTTTATGTACTTCCTCTTTTATCAAGTTCTTCATGTACTGATTCTCTGTTCTTATTCTAAGCAGTCACTTCTTGATGTATCTTATAGTTCTTCCTTTCCCCCAAGTAGTGCCCTTGTCACGACGCTCATTCCCAGCAGTAGTTATTCCGATTTCCCCTGCAGCCGCGGCCTCTCAGGACTTGTGTTTCTCCTCATCTCTATAAGCTTCCATCCAGTGTTTTGGAAACCACGCAGTCGCTACTGTGCACCTGATGTCAGGTGCAGGCCGCCTGCACAAAGCCCCCCTCAGGACCCTCTGCCCCTCCCTGGATGTGCCCCAGCTTTTCATCCACTCTCTCAGAAGCTGGAGGGTCCCATTCATTACACGCAAGTGCAGCTTTGTGCTCAGGCCCAGCCCCTCCACTCTGAGACCCAAATGCTTTTATCTGAGTGATAGGCAAGCCCTGGGCTCTAACGGAAGGGCTTCCTACAGTCCACCCAAATGTGGACTATAAAGGCCGGGTAATGGCTGTTATCCCTTGCTATGTAACAAGCTGGTGGACTAAAACCACGTACTCACCAGTTCCTCTTTGACTCAGGTAGGGCTTGGTGCTGGTGGCGTGTCTGCAGGTTGCAGAAACAACCCGAGCTGGCCGCACATATCTGAAGAGTAGGCTGTGGGCTGCAGTGGCTGAAAACAGGCCTCCCTTCTTCCCAGGCTTATATCTCCCACAGGGTTTTTCCCCAGGTTGTCGTTTATATGACATACGGCTTCCAAAGAGTGAAAATCAAGCTGTAAAATGCAAGACCTGGCCAAGCTTCAGTGGCTCAGCCCTGTAGAGCCAGGCCACAGAACTGGGGCAGGGTGGGTTGGGAGAGTGAGGGGGACGAGGCCACTAAGGCCAAAGGTGTACAACTTCAAGCCTAGTCTGGGCAACTTAGAGAGATGCTATCTCAACATTTAAAAAGAGGGGCTGGTGAGATGGCTCAGTGGTCTAAAGCACCCACTTAGAACAAGCTAAGCTAAGCAGGGCACAGGGACCCCGGTTCAATCCCCCAGCACCACATGCCAGCCAGCCCCGCCCCCTGGTGGACTGAGCAGGCCACACACACACAAAATAAATAAATAAAGATTTAAAAAGAAAGAAAGAAAGAAAGAAAGAAAAAAGAGAGGATGCAAACATAGCATCCCCGTGCTTTCTGGGTTCAATCTCTAGCACCTCATAATGCCTCCGTGCAAAAAAGCTAATCTTTGAGGCTCAGACACATTGAGAAGCGAGTTGAATATGACACCCCAAAATCATCCTTTAAAATCTTAATATTCAGAACCTCAGACTGTGCCCCTCATTGGAATAATGTTATTATCAATGTTATTGGTTAAGATGAAGTCCTGCTAGGGCAGAGGACCCCCTGGCTCCATATGCTACTGGCTCTTATAAGGGACAGAAATTGGACATGCACAAATGCACACAGTATGAACGGCAGGAGAAGGCAGGATTTCTCCCTTAGCTGCCACCTACCAAGTAGGAAAGAAGGCAGGAACTGTGCCTTTAGAAGAAACAGCCCCGCAGACGTCTTGGGTTCTGACTCTGGTCTTCAGAACAGGGAGGTGATCAGTTCTTGCTGTTTTAAGCCGGCCTGCGTGTGGCGCTGTGCTATAGCAGCCCTAGCAAGGTAACACAGAAGGCAGCCGGAGTCCACCTCTTGCATGCACATGGGCAGGAGGGAGGAACTGTGGCCCCACCACAAGGCGCCCACAGGAGACAGGGTGACAGCGAGCAGAGGGTCAGAACTTGATAAGAAGACAGGTAACTCTCCATCCAGTGTCCAGAGTAAGGGTGTCCCTAAGATTTCCTCATCCTGCACTGGAATCCCCTCAGGGCTGGTGAACACGGATGAGTGCTCCCACCCATGCTGCTTCGTGGGTGATCTGTGGGGAGGCCCTCGGTATGTGTTCCAACATTTTGGGTGACTCCAGGTGGGAACACACTCAGAATCTCTGAGCTAGGGTCGTGGATCCTGACTCCGCCTGCATATTAGAAGCAGCCTTGCTCTTGTTTGGGGGCAGTGGAAGGGTTGCTGTGCTCCCGAGGCTGTCCTTGAACTTGAGATCCTCCAGGCTCAGCCTCCCAAGGAGCTGGGAATACTGGCACATACCACTGCACCTATGTTAGGTAGGAAGCTTTTGACAAATACTGAGGTCAGGCACTACCATGAAACACCGTACATTTGGCTTCAAGTGGGCCCAAGCCTTTTCAGTTTCATTAAGTGAAACAAATGTGCAACCTGAGTTGGAGGCTCTAGGGCCCCCCAACACTTGAGGAAACTGGGTTGGTGCATACTTTAGCAAAAAAAATTATTGTTTAATCTAATGATCACAGCCCAAACAAAACATAGGTTTAAAAAATGAAGGAAACAATGGGGGGGGGGGCTAAGAAATTTGGAATCGCAATTGCTGTTACTGCCCTTTGTTTTAAATGTATCACGCTCTTTCTTGGGCCATCGCTGTTATGGCTGCCAACAGGTAAAATGGTTGATTAGGAGGCGACAGAGGAGCAGGGAATGCTTTGGCTTCTGCCTCCCTCTCTCGCATACCTGTGTGAGCTCTGATTGAGCTGAGAGGGAACCTCTCAGCTGTGTTCCCTCTCAGCTGTGCTCAGATTTGAGTCTAGATCACCTCAAACCCCAGAGCACTTCTCCTGGCCCCGCTCTGAAGGAGCAGAGCAAGCAGGCCTCTCGGAAACCTCTGGGAGCTGTGCAGGACGCCGGCTGGTGAGACCCACGGTCTAGAGGACCAGGTTGTTTCCCAGAGTCACTAAGTTAGTGAATGATGGCTGCTCCTCGGCTGTGGGTCTCTCACACGCTGGGCACCTGCTCTGCCCCTGAGCTACCTCCCCAGTCCTGTTATTGAGTTTTAATCCAGGGTCTTATTATGCTGCCCAGGCTGACATCACACTGTGATCCTCCAGCCTCAGGCATCTGAGTAGCCGGGGTTACATTTGTGCCCCACTATACCTGGTTGTCGCCTCCTTTTCAAACAGCACGTACCAGCTAGGTGTGGTGGCGCATGCCTGTAACCCTGGCACTCTGGGAGTCCAAGAGAGGAGAATAGCAAGTTCAAGCCCCGCCCAGGCAACTCAGTGACTTAAAATTGAGCCCTGGCATGGGAATGCTAGATTTCTACTCAGCCCTAGAGACATCCAGACCTTGGGCTCCAGCCTTCAGAACAGGGAGACAATAAGTTTCTACTGTTTTACCCCAGCTGGCACCTCTCCAAATATGATAGAAAAAAAGCAGGGCTAAGTGTATAATTCAGTACAACAATCCTTGTTCAATCCCCAATACCACAAAAAAACCCAACAAAGTCCTTTTATCTCATTCACTTCTCTTAAAACCTTCCCTGGAGTCAACAATCACCTTACCCTCAAACCAAGTCCCAGAGCAAGGTCATGGCCAGCAGGGCATGGCAAGAGGATGGGGAAGGGAGGAGACATGAGCCCGAGCCAAAGGCCTCTCACCTCCACACCTGCCGGGTCCCAAACAGCCCAAGCACAGAGGAGGGAAAGGGCAAGAGTAGACTCCGCTAGCACAGCATCTTGCTTCCCTGCAGCCAAGGCTGGTCTCCTGGCAGCATTCACTTCCCCCACAAAAATCCAACTCATGTGTTTCCCTAACATTTACCTGCAGCAGAAGCCTGGACATCCACTTTCGAGCATGAGTGATGTCCTAGAGGAGGGGGGTGTGGGAAGGTGGGCCAGCAAGGTTCAGGGAGGCCTATGGTATCCATGAGACTCCAGCCCAGCCCCTACTTGGATGTCTTCAAGAAGGACCAGTCTGGGGTACGAAGGCCTTCTCTGTATCATTACCACTGTCAGTGGCCTGGTCACCTTCTGTCCTAACTATATTTCCTCTGCCAACCCCACGATGACTTACCTCATTGGCTACCTTTGTCATTCAGCTTTTTGGAAGTGAGTACTCACTAATCCAGCACATGGGAAAGAGGTGGCTTTGACCCACATCACCGTCCTCAGCCAGAAGTCAGGTCCAGACAAGCTGACCTCAGCTCCTTACCTTAAACTTCAAGAATTTTGGGGGTTCTCAAGAAGGTGCCACACCCCAGCCTGTATGACTGAACTTGAAAAAATGTGTAAGCTTCAGTGTAATGTGTTTGATGGCTTATTCTAAACAAATAAATATCCCAGGAAAATGCCAACTTCAGGAAGTGGAGTTGACAGAATAAATAAGAGCTTGCTTCTTCCATCTGCAAAGGAATCCATGCTCAGGACAAGTAGGCATCACTGGTAGGAATAAAGGTGTCCCAGCGACCCATGCACAGTGGCCTGTTTGCGAAGCTAGACAGGACTGTCTCACGTGGCATCTGCCCATTAAAGCAGGGCAGCTCCTGTGCCTTCAGGGAGGGCTGTGCAGACCCAAGACCATCACTGGCCCCATGACACTATCCCCCAGCCACGGAGGCTGAGCATCACTTGTTATGACCACTGTGTACTCCTGGTTCTCACAATGAACTTGTTTTTTCCATCTGTGTGGCCTCACAGCCCTGACTCGCATGTGCACAAGGCCTCAGCCACCACCCTGATACCCCCTCAGCTCCCAAAGAAAGAAAAGGGAAGTGGGAAATTGGGTTAGTCAGCTTTTTGTTGCTGTAACCAAATACTGGAGAGAATCAGCTGGGAGGAGAAAAAATGTATGTGGCTCACTGTTTTAGAGGTTCAGTCCATGGCCAGCTGGCCCCGTGATGTGGAGACCTGTGGCCAGGCACAGGTGTGGAGCAAAGGCGTGTTACCTCATGGCAGTCAGGAAACAGTGAAGAGGCTGAGGACAAGGGATGCTTCCAGAGCCACACCTCCAGTGACATGCTTACTCCCAACAGCGCATGTAGCTCATGAACTCATTAATGGGGTAACCCACTGATGCGGTTAGCTCCCTCATGACCCAGCCACCTCTCCAGCCCAGCTCTGCACAGTGCTGCCTAGGAGCTGAGCGCTTGATACTGAGATGCATCCACCACCCTTACTGTTTGATTTGGAGACATCATCTCCCTAACTTGCTAGGTGGCCCAGGCAGCGATCATACTTGCTATTCGCCTACCTCGGTCTCCCAGAGTGCAGACATCACGGCGGTGGGCCATGATAGCCAGCTAGCCCAAAGATCTTGTCCCGGTTCTCTTAAGGACTGTATTACATGGAACGAGTCCCTCAACTTCTGGGTTTAGCTCTAAGTATACAAACTCAAAGGACTTGGACATGTGACTCCAAGACCCTTCTCTTCCAAGGTTCTTTAATTTGGTGTGGCAATTGGCAGTACAGCGGGAAGCACAGCTGCCTTCTGAATGTATTCTAATCGAGTAACTGTACCTTCTTGTAACTTTTTCCCTCCAGTGGTTTTACTTTTATATTGTTCATTTTTTATTTATTTAATTTTGAATATCTCTACCTAAACATACATTAGGCAACCTTAATCTTGACTCTGTAATACTTTCTTTTTTCTTTCCATTTAAATGACGGAAAAATAGCCATCCATTCCTAGGGTGTCAACCCCAATTGCAGATCCAAGTATAAAGTTACATAAAGGACAGTCATGTTCCTTGTTCCTTGCAGCCCTGGACTCTTTGGACATATATCTAGGGCTCAGCACCTCCATTGGGCCCACTCAGACCCAAAGTCCCCAGCCTGCTGAATCCCAACTGGACTGTGTCCTCTGACCCTCAGCCTGTGCCCCTAGATCCCCCCACCTCCTAAGGATGTGCCCTCTTTCTGGTGGCTGCTGTAAGAATGACCACAGTTCTGGCCACCAAACTGGGAAACCTGGGACCTGACCACAGGATGAGGAGGTGAGCCCTCCTCCAGTCATGTAAAAGAGCACTCATTTCTCTGAAACTTACTAACACTGCATGTTTTAAATCATGACAAACTATTTTGCTATTTCAGTTAAAAGGTATCTCATCATCTTTATTTGCATTTATTTTATTTCTAATGAAAGTTTGTGTATACTCACTGGTTATTGTTTGAGCATTGTCAAACTTTATTGTCCAGGTAACCAAAATATCGTATTACTATGCTACCTTTTCTGTTTTATTAGAAAGAAAAATAAGAGAAAAAAGAAAAGAAAGAAAGAAAGGCATTTAAACACTGGAAATGATAATCCTATACATTCTTGAGAACACCATATAAACAGAAGAAACCACGGAGAGCTGAGGCTTAGCTTGAAATCTGCCAACTAACTGACTAAACACTTAGTATCTGCTGTAAAATACGAATGCCATCTCTTCATTCTTATCACATATAACTGGTTTGCAATAAATGCTTGTGAATTGCTTCTTGCTCTAATTAGAGCCAACTCAGGCTTGCTGCCAGGGGTATAGGGGCTGCTCATTCCTGGCTGAGATGTGGCTCCGTGGTAGAGGTGCTGAGCATGCACAAGGCCGACTTCAGAAAGCAAACACAAAACCCAGATTCTCCTGGGGAAAGCAGTTGATTTTGCCAAGACCCAGTTATTTCTATAAATTACCTTTTAGAATACCAAATCCAAGGTGGACAATGGAATACTGACACGTTACATACTGTCACCATGTCATGTCTGACGCTATCCAAGTAACTAACATGACAACTGAGAACTACTCTTGGTGATGGCAGAGAGGTAATTTGTACTGACTGTTCTAGAAAGGAAATGGCTTTCTGTGCTGCAAGTAAGCAGACCTACCACCTGCACCAGGGGTAGGATGAGTCCAAGGTTCCATGTCTCCACTTTGGAGGCCATCTTGGACTCTGTCTGGTGACACTTGACATCTGGGAAATAGAGACACCAGGACTACAATGTCACAATATGGCTTCTAAAAGGTGACCTCAACAGTAAGATGGTATAGGCCAGGACCTACAGCACAGGTAAATTATGAATTGACTTCAAATACTAATACCATCTTCCACATTTCCTAAGAGTCATAACATTTCTTGGTGGTGCATCTGAAGGTTCCTGGGATAGAATGGCACTGAAGGATCAGGTAAGATTGCAATTCTCTTGTAAAGGTGAAAAGGTTCTATGATCCTTTTAAAAGAGAATTTATACTTGTAAAAAGAGAAGATGAAGCAGCTCATTAACACATCATAGCCTAAGATTTTTTGATACCTGACAAAATATTATCATGGATATTACTAAGGTGTTTAATAAGATAAAATAAGGAGTACAGATATATTTAATATAGTAGATTAAATAGTATACTACTTGGTTCTTGTATCTTTGAGACAAAATGAGTTTAAGTGTGAGATCATAGAGACCCCTGAGTTGGTACAGCAGGAGACCAGGAGGAGAACTTAGGAAATGCAAATACCATGGTCCGACATGACCTCACTGTTTCCAACAGAAAATGACCATGTGGATGAGCAAGGGTAGCTTGTACCTGCAAGAGAAAGTCAGATCCACTCCTAGCCCAGGCCCGGTGAGTGTGTGGGAGAGCTTCCGGCTACCCTGCACCAGTGGGACCTGCCAGTCCCAGCCCAGGCGCAGCGTGGGTGAGACCCTTTTCCACCTGCAAGAGAAAGTAACGGTGATCATCAATCAAGTGTTGAGTATTGCAACATTCTGAGAATATATATGTCATAGGATTCAGGGATGCCACCTGATTTTGAAGACCACAATTCTAGAATGAATCTTGTCATGTCACAAGCCTAGATGCCTGCTTTTATTATTGGGCTGGTAGGCTGGGACATCTGCGAATGAGTCATACCCATACTACTTTGATTTGAACATCAGAGGCTCTGAAACAACTCATTAAGACTCATAGTACTTAATAGAAACAACATGAGTTGGTCAAAGCCAGGTTTTTGCTGATCCTTCTGGACTCTCCTCGAAGGACCACAGTCAATGTAGTTTGTAACCTTATGACTTTTTCCATCCTTATTTTCCTCAAAATATTTTAAACTGTTGTTTTAAATTTATACAAGTAATTCTCAAGATCTTTCCTTGTAAAACATATTAGAAATAGAGGATAAATCTTCTTTTATGTCCCTCTACTCGACCCATCCTTAGCCAAGTCAGTGTGGTGTGTGCCCAGCCAAGCCACTGTCTATATCCAACCCACACCCATAGGTACAGGTGCATTTTGAGATACACAGCTTTGTTACTTTGTGTTTATGCTATTGTGTGTCTTTTTTTTTTTTTTTTTTTTTTTTTGTACTGGTGTTTGAACTCAGGGTCTTGCACTTGCCAGGCAGGAGCTTATGCCACTGAGTTATATCCCTGGCCCTTTTGTGTTTATTTATGAAAATTACATCACATTCACATGTGGTTCTGCAGTTTACTTTTATTTTTCACTGAACAGTATATATACTGGTAGTTTTATGAATAAACATTTTTATTTCAGCGTTTTACAATATATAATGTATTTTAATGTATTGTGATTTACTTAAGCACTTTTTATTGGATGAGTATTGAGGTATGTTTTACTTCTTCTCTACCTAAACAATACAAAATAGTCATCTTTGTGTATTTTGTGTGTGATTTTTGTCTTTGGAAATTCATAGAAAAATAATAGCCCAAAGCCAAAGGACAAATGATCAAAAAGTATGGACAGTTATGTGTTTAGTAACACACAAATGTCCACCAGTTCCTATTCTTGTGACTATTGGAGTGTCCATTTCCCAACAGCTTCACGAATACTAGAATATTATACACATATATTATTATTATTATTATTATTATTATTATTAACCAGGAATCCAACTCGAGCCTTACACTTGCAAGGCAGGGACCACGCCACTGAGCTATATCCCTGGCCTTAGATTGGCCACTGGCCCCAGTGTCAATTTTTATATGGAAAACAAATGGGAATGTACCGAAGGTTTCTGTACTTTGACCACCTCACTACCTGCCTTCTCAGAAACCTCATGCCATGACTGTTTTTCTCTGGTGATCACTATATATTCAGCCTCTGTTTCCTAACTCATTTTTCATGTGATATTAAAATGTATTCTATTAATTACTTAACTGGCTATTTGACTCACTTCGGAAGCATTAAGTTCAAAGAAGACAGGAAGTAGGCATTTATTATAAATGTTATCTTCATGTATCCATTTTGCACTACTTCTCTAGATTCCAAACATTTTGAGACAAACATAGAAGCCCAGACCAGAGGGCTAAGAGTGTACCTCAGTGCCCAAGCACTTGCCTGACACCCATCAGGCCCTGGCTCAATTCCTAGCACTGCAAAATCAATTCACAGGGGCCTTTAAAACATCTAAATTTTTACTATTTTGTCTAAAATTAGCTGGGAATCTAATGTAGCTTAGTTATGTTGGAGGCCATGGTTATGACGTTCTCCGGATCATGTTGATTCTCTTGTTCAGCGCTGAAGAGAAAGAGTGCATGGCTTGTTTAAATCTTCTGCTTCTTCTAGGCACTAAATATCTAGAGGGTTCATCATGGCAGGTTTTGCTTGGGGTTAGGTGTTCACCGCTGGAGTCTGTTCTGGGGAGCTCCTCGCACATTATGCACTCAGCAATCGGCCGATGCCAGCAGGGTGTGCATTTGCACACAACCCACCCTTCAACACTGAAAGAACAAAGGTGCACACGCAAGTGTGCGGTGGGCCAGAGACTCATACATTGACATAACAGGTTTGAGAAACCAAGTGGGGGGAACTTATGACGGTTCTGCAGTGTTCACCAAGTGCCACCAGGTGGCAGTACATCAGAATGTTTTGAGACTATCCACACTGAAAGAGGATTAACCTCATGACAACAGTCCTGACAGCACAAGCTCTGGTAAATTAGCTTTTTTTTTGTCTTCTAAAACTGATGAAATAAGTTAAGCTAATGGAGATATGTATAAAACAAAATAATAACCGATTGTAAATACATTGAAAGCTAAGCTTCTCACCCGCCTAGATTGTGTATTAGATACTTCGCAGGTAATGTCCAAATACTGCTCATTCTCTAAGTGTGACTACCTATTCCATTCTCCCACACTGTCGGTACACTAGACGAAGAGTGTTTCTTTCAGAGCCTCAGAGGCTGTCATCCTATTGAAGAATCCTATCATTTACATTTTATCAGGAATACTTTTGAAGACATCATGCCTATCACATGACCCCCGTGTCTAATGCGATATAGAAACTGGTCCTCAGAGAATATTAGTTTTTCAATCACAATTACTACATAATTTTCAACAGGTAAGGAAATGTAAGCTGAACATGCCACCTTATACATTGCACTAGTAAAAAGAGATTTTTAAAAAATCTTTGTTCCTGTGGCAATCCACATTTAAAGATGGATGGAGGATTTTGAACTAAAGCTAACAGATTGTCCATATGTATTTATCTCCACTCCGAGTCCCCACAAAATGAGAGTAATAAGGTTTAAGGTATAAATACACAGGAACAATAAATGAGTGAAGGGTTTTTAGTGACTTAGAGGTACTGACAAACTTCTTAAAGGCAGAATAGAAGAAAGACGGCAGAACTGAACAGCAGGAGCCCATAACCTCTAGGCTGGGCACAGCTGTGAAAAGCGTGACAGGAGGGATGTGGAGCTCTCAGAACCCAAGTGATGATGGTGTGTAGGAGCCCCAGAAAGGCGGGGGACATCTGATTAACTGCGACGATGAACCGAGAGCGGATACAGAAGACACTGTGTCACCTTGTTACTGATGCCGAATGAGCTCGCTGGCAGATGAAACGTGAAGGCTTCCTTCTGCCATTTTCCTCCCAGCCCCCTGACCTCTGTAAAGCACAAAGCAACAGGTGACAAGTCTTACTTATGTAGGGAACCCCATCAAGGGACTTCACATTCTTAAATACAAATTGACAGCCCAGACTTGCCAAACATTTGAGAAAACCCTCCAATAAAAAGAGATAGGCAAGGGCTGGCCAGATAGCTCAGTGGATTAAAGCACCTGCTTAGGCAGACGCAAGGGCTGGGCGTTCAAGCCCTGGCCTGCCATGCCGGCTCCGGCCCAGGGGTATGCTGAGACGGCCAATGAGCCTGGGCATGTGGCACGCCTGTAATCCCAGCACTTGGGAGGTGGAAAAGAGGAGGATCACTACGAGCCCGATCTACAGAGTGAGGCCCTTTAGACCTTGTATTAAATACATAAAAAAGAGATAGGCAAAGGTATAGAGAAAAACATGACTATCTAAAATAGTTAATTCAAGATACATATGAGAACTTATTTTTAATAGAAGTGGAGAAGGCAAAGTGATCAAATGAGTGTGGTCCCTGCACTGAACAATTTAACTTGCTCACACTGAGACCCATCTTATTGAATTTCAACTTCTAAGATCAATTTATAAACCAAACACTAAGAAAACCTCCACTTAAATGAGTTACTTAGTATGATGAAAATGAAAAAACAGCAGTGCACAGAATAGTTAGGTGGTTCTTCAGGTTTAACAGTGAGTTCCATATGGCCAAGCAATCTTAGATATATATCCAAAAATGTAACATGTGTGCAAAGACTTCTACATAAGTGTGTTCACTGCAGGGTAACTCACAAGAGCCAAGTGGCAACAACTTAAATGCTCATCAACATACAAACAGAAAGGCAAGATGTGACAGTCACACAATTACTTATTACTCAGTCAACAAAAGGAGTGAAGGCTGATGCATGCTGGGACAGGAGTGAACCTCAAAAGCAATACAGTCAGTAAAAGCAGCCATGCCCCACAGCTACGTAGTACACGATCTCCTGTCTCTGAAATAATGCAACAGGAAAATCTTTAGTCTAAGAACAGATGTGCAGTTGCCAGGCCTGCCAAGGGAGAAAGGTAAGCCACTCCTTTATGAGCAAATGACTTCTACTGGAGGTGATTTTAAAACTACAAATACAGTGCAGATAACAACAGCAGGAAAGTAGAAATGAGAGAGGGAAGACGGAGAGAAATGGGAGTGCCCCAGCCTACTTACACAGTCGGCAAGAAGTACCTCTGCCTTATGAATCAAGAAATAAGAGATCTGATAGAAAAATATAGAGAATGTTTAAATTTTAAAAATTATTACAGTAAAAGATACATTGTCATTAATCCTTCTTAAAAATAAGGCAGCCCTCCTGGCTTTTGTTTTTCAGTACTGGGGATTGAACTCAGGGCCTTGTACTTGCCAGGCAAGTGCTCACTCTATGGAGCTATCTCCCGAGCCCCTCCTGGCTTTAAAGAGACTTACCCCGTCACGTTTGCCGCTTTCTGAAGCAGCTATGGAAGTCTGCTTTCTTGTCTTCAGTTGTGCTGTTTTGGCTGCCTCAGTGTCCGGATTCCATTCAAAATGCTTGCCTGGCATGGTCATTTGAGTTCAGGGAAGAGGCAGAAGTGATATGGTGCAGACCTGGTGAGTCAGGCGGTTGAGATGAGAACATCCGCTAATGTTTTTATAAGCCTCTCTTTCCACAAGGTGGCACTCAGCAGCAGCAGTCACTGAATTCTTAATCGCAGCTTAAGAAGCCAAGAGATGACTTCCAGAGCTGCTTCAGAGAGTGGTAAGAATTATGGAAGAAAGCAAGCAGGGCTCAACCCATGCACACTGCCTCCTCCTCTCTTGGCCTATCTTGGACCATGTCCCATGAGCAGTGTAGATGTGGCCACCCTAGTCTGCTGGAGACACACACTTCTCAGATCCTTTCTACTGAATGAAAGAAGCTAACAGCTTTACTTACAAAAGCACCTCCTTAGAATCATACATCTAAAAATTCACAACACAGGTTAATCCAGCAGACACTCAAGGCGGTGACTATGAGTCCTTGGGACCAGTTCCCTGCACGTGGCCCCAGCCTCAGTGAGCTGACCGGTTCCCTGCACATGGCTGCAGCCTCAGTGAGCTGACCAGTTCCCTGAACGTGGCCCCCAGCCTCAGTGGGCTGACCGGTTCCCTGCACGTGGCCCCCAGCCTCAGTGGGCTGACCGGTTCCCTGCACGTGGCCCCAGCCTCGGTGAGCTGACCAGTTCCCTGCACGTGGCCCCAGCCTCAGTGAGCTAACCTGTGAGAAGTGCTTCTCTCTTACTGTCTCCAATGCAACTCCTCGCCCTTATTTTCTATCTTAAGAACGCAGAAGCTGTCCATAAGGACTTTTTTTTACATTGAGAAAAGTAACTTCAATTTTCTTATCTGAATTGTGACATACAAGGTAATCCCTTTCAGAGAAAATACCCAGAATAATTTTACAACAAACATCAAGTGGGGAATGGTAGGGTACACATAATTTAGTACTCAAGGATAAGGCAGGAGGATGGCAAGTTTGAGCCCAATCTGGACAACACAGGGACTTAGTGAGACCTTGTTTCAACATTAAAAACTAAGACAAGTCAATCCTTAGTATCACAAGGAAACAAATCCAAAGAAACCATGCACAGTTAATTTTCTTAAGTTTATAGAATATGCCTAAAAGAAAAAAGTAAGAATATTCAGGTTGAGAAATATTAACATAGCACTCAGAAAACAGTATGTTGAAAGAGGCGCAACAGGAGATAGGAGACAGGCGGAAGCTGCTTTATGAGGTCTTTCTTACCTTAAGCACAAATCTTTAATGCTGCCAAAGAAAATTATAGAAACAAAAAACACTTTACAATCAGTTGCATTTTAAAGATGCAATAAACAGATGGGCATGGTGGTATACGTCTATACTCCCAGCACTCAGGAGACTAAAGCCAGTTCGTGAGTTTATGGCCAGACAGGGTTACACAGCAGGACCTCTTTGTCTCTGAAAATACCTCCCCCTCCCACCCAGTGCATAGGTTCTAGCATTTTCAAGTATTCCTGAGTTGCTTATACAGACTCAAAGTCATGAGCATGACTTCAGGGTCAGAACTTTTTATGTCAAGTGCTTTAACCAAGCAGTTTAAGGCCTCTTGTACTTTTCCACACTCTTGTAATTCTTTTCCATGGGCTATAAGAGTCTCATAGTCACTTGCACTCTCCATGGTCTTAACCGTAGGAGAGTCAACCAGGGGCTCAGCAGAAAAAGGGTCAGCATCCCAAAGCGGGGTCTGTAGATTACAGCCCAACATCTTAGACACTGTTAGCCCCTCAGACCTGTTTTCTGAAGGCAGCCTTTCTCCAGAAGGGTCTTCTGCACACTCCAAGGCTTCATCACTGCTTTCTTCAGCTCCTCCCTCCAGGGCATCTTCAGTGCCCTCTGCTTTACCGCGTTTATCAAGTCTTTCCTCCATATCCTCCACGTGGTCTAAAACCATATTAATCAGAGAACTTCTAGAAGCCATAGATCGCCTAGAGTTCACAGATTTATTTACACTTCCAGATGTTTTAGGTGAAATGAACCATCCACGTAGACTGTTATCTTTTGGAGTAGAGGCATCAAATTGTTTCGCAGATGACAAAGGAAGGAGAGATGTGCTGAATGGACTTGTGCTTGAAGTGTCTTTTAGGGAATCATCCTCATCTTCATTGTCAGAAATAACCCTTCTGGCTTTCCTTCCAGTTTTAACATTACCTGCCACTTCTGATTCATTGTCTTTCTTAGGAAAACCTGAAGGGTGGTGTGCTTTGCTGGGCACAGCCTCTGTCCTGGAGTTAGCTGCAGACACACAGAAGCTGTTTTCTTTCTCACTGTACTCCAAAGACTGAATGGAGAGTTGTCTATTGTCCGCAGAGTCTTCCAGGAAAAGATTGAAATCACATGCATACTGTGTTGAAGCCACTAGAGGTTCTCCTTCTGACCTGGCCTCACTGGCTTGGCATGCTGACCATTCATCTGATATTTCAATAATAGATGCACTCAGTTCTGTTATTAAGGGATTGTTCAGCCAGGGATTACAGTGATATGAAGTCTCATCATTCTGTAGATCTACAGCGGGTGTAGGATCAGCTCGGACTGCTTGGGTAGCAAAATAATTAAAACTTCCAAGGGGGTTCTCTTGCAGTGCCTCTTTCTTAGGCTCTTCCTGTAATGCCTTTTGTTGCAGAGCTTCATTTTCAACTACAAAGCTTTTTGTAGTACTCTGTAATGAGGCCGTCCAGACTTCTACACCTCCAAACTCCTTGGGTAAAGTAGCTACAGAGTCAGTGTTAAATGCATTCTCACATGGGTGCGTACTATCTTGTAGCATGTTCATATGCATCTTCATACTGGAGAGTTCTCGATCACCAATGCTTACATTTGCCATTTGAAAGCTGATCTCTCCTTCCTGAGTGAGATGAGTAGTCGTTAGAGGCCAAGGCCAAGGCTGTGGTTTCTTCAATTCAGAGCATTTTTTCATTGTTTGAGAAGGAAACAAGGGTGTTACTGGCCAGGCTCCCTCATTTTTAGTTCTTTGCTTTTCCACTGTATTTTGAGACTCGAATTCAACAAGGAATTGAGCTTTCTGAACTCTCTGTTGAATATACTGAGATTCTTCTATCACATCAAGCTCTTCATCAACAGACATATCATGTGAGTATAGCAAGTCATGGTCTGAGATTCCAGCTATTCCTAGAGACTGTAGGTAGGTAAGGTGTTCATCTAGGTTTTTGTCAGATCTCCTCTGAGCAGCATGCAGAGCATGAAGCTGCGTCTGGGTCGCAGAGGTCTGGAGATCCTCAACTGTAAAGAGCTCTCTTAAGTCTTGCTTAGTGAAATAGCGGGAGGGGTTCTTTTTATCACCAGTAGTTTGTCTGGTTAATGAGTCCTTGAAAACCTGCCTTCTGTATATTTTTTCCTCTACTGTCCCACAGGTGATTAGCCTATAAACCACAACATTTTCTTTTTGTCCAATTCGGTAAATTCTATCCACAGCTTGCGCATCAGTTGCAGGGTTCCAGCTAGGGTCAAAAATCACCACTCTAGTTGCCGATGTTAATGTTAACCCAGCACCACCTACTTGAGTGGTAAGCAGAAAAACAGAGTAATCTTTATTTCGCTGGAATAAGCTAATCCTTTTCTCTCGTTCCAAAAGATGAGTGACTGTGCCATCAATTCGCAGAATCTTGAAGCGTTTATTCTTTAAGAGGCGTTCAATGATGTTTAGAATTTGTCTCGACTGAGAAAAGACTAGAGTTTGGTGCCCTTCATCTCTCAGTCTCTTCAGCAGGTGGATTAAGAATATCATTTTTCCAGATTCTCCTATCAGTGTATCATCAGGTACAAGAGCAATGTCGTCCGCCTCTGAGGAACCTTCCTCAGTTTCATCCTGAGCAGACATTTTGACAGTCCCTAGATGCAGCAAACGACAAGCCCGCGCCGACAGCAGCCTGGGATGATCACACAGCTTCTTTAAAACACCCAGCTCTGCCAGTGGTGAGCGGGTTGCCATCAGCAACTCCTTGATGTGATCCAAAGACACAAATTTCCGGTATATTTCTTCTTGCAAAGGTACAAGACGTATCCAAACAATTAAATCATTTTTCCTGGAAAGAGAAGGCACTGTACAGATAGCATCAACACCTGGGCTGTTTTCAGTGGATCTGCCCTCTGGGGTGTTTAACCTTTTCCTCTGTATTTCTTCTTTAGTCCTCCTGAGAAAATAGGGTTTTATGATGTCCATCAAGTTTTCAGATATCTTAAGGCCCAAGGCTTTTTCCTCTGGAGTAGCATCTTTCTCTCTTCCTCTAATAATAGGAACTTCATACTCCATTTTAAAAGTCTTTAATGTTCCTAGCAGGGAACTTTGGCAAGCAAAATCAAAAAGGGACCATAGTTCTTGTAAATTATTCTGGATTGGGGTCCCTGTGAGGAGGAGGCGATTGCTGGCAGGGACAGCGCGAGCACACAGTGCCGACTTGGTGGACGAGCTCTTGAGTTTGTGCGCTTCATCGAGGATGACATAGTCCCACACAAACACGTGGCCATTAAAGCTGGAAAGCTGCCGCCAATTGTTGATTAAGATTCGGTATGTCGTGAGGAGGACGCCAGTCCTTTGCTGAACCCAGTAGAGGCTTCTGGTCCGCTCATCCTTGCACGGGCCGTGAAAGGTCTTGACTCGCATTCCTGGAGTCCACTTGGCAAATTCTTTTACCCACATGCTGATGAGGCTGGAAGGTATTATCAAGAGCACATGACTTACAAGAGAAGCATCGAACATACCAGAAAGGAAAGCAATGATTTGAACAGTTTTCCCCAATCCCATGTCATCTGCCAAGATGCCCCCTTTTCTCCCATCCCTGTAAAGACGGTAGAGGAAAGCCACGCCTTCCCTCTGGTGCTCAAACAGCTGGGTGTGCAGTTCTCGATAAAGCAGCAGCCCAGAGTGGCACACATCTGCGAATTCATCATCTTCATGGTCTTCCAACTCCTCCCAGGCTTCCTGTAGTTTCTGGATTCTGCTCATCAGCTTTTCATTGGGAAAAATGTCCTCTGCCAATCTGAAAAGTCGAAGTGCTTCCTGCAGATCGCCATGCTTTGTTGCTGCCTTGGCCTCTTTCACATACTTCATATAATGGGCAGCCTGCTCTGAGCTCAAGCTCCCAGCTTCCAGCAAACTGTGGTAATGCTCCATGATCCTTGGCTTCAAATTCCAAATATCGCCACAGGAGTTTGAACTTCTTTCTCTCCCACACAGCTCAGAATCGCGCTCACACTCGGAGTCAGGACCAACGGTCAGTCAGCAGCCTCGCTGGGTAAGCCTCGCCCATAAAGGTTCTGCGCCTGCGCAGATGTGCTCTGGGGCTGAGGGGCACGAGCAGCCCCCCCGAGGTGTGCATTGTACTTCTGGTCTTTAAAATCTTCTCATCGACGAGTAAAAGAAACTTGGGGGACAAAGCGAAAGAAGAGGATGGGCAGTGGGCTGGAGCTGTCTCTAGTATTTGGGTTAAAGATACCTCTTGCTGTCTGCTTGTACATTCCTTCATGTTACACACCCCAGAAAAGGGGAGATTACAGGTCACTTGTGAATTCATCCCTTGAGATCATCGTTTCCTGCACCCTAATTGTGTTATGACCTCAGCCCAAGACACAGGCAGGTGAGTCACTTCACGTAACATTTTTTCTCAGGAATCAATTCTGTGTGTGTGTGTGTGTGTGTGTGTGTGTGTGTGTGTGTGTGCACGTGCCTGCATGTATGTGTGTTGTGTCTGTCTGTGTCTGTCTGTCTGTCTGTGTCTCTCTTGTCTCTGTCTCCCTGTCTGTCTGTCTTTCCCTACAAGGAAATACTCAACATACTAGTGTTCCTAGAAGGAGGCAGAAAGAAGACAATTGCATTCATAGAAGGAAACAGGATAGGCTTCATTCAGCACAGAGTTTTCTGTTTCTGAATCCTGTACAAGAATGGAGATGTGCACCTTACTGTAATTATTTTTTTGTTTGTTTGTTTTGTCTTTTTGAGGCAGAGTCTCATTATGCAAGTCAGGCTGGCCTTGAGTTCATTTTGTAGTCCAAGCTGTTCTCAAACTTGCACTGATCCTCCGGCCTCAGCCTCCTGAGTGCTGGGATTATAGGCATGTGTCCGGCTATAATTCTTTAAGATGTACCTCTATTGTATCTATTCTTTGTATGTATAGTTTTTATTAAAAACCTATTTCAAATTACTTGAATTTCCTTTTATAACACGAATTAACCCATGAGAAAATATACAAGAAGTATAGATCTCATTTATAGCAGATAAAAATAAAGATAATAAGCAAGGAACAAGGAGGAAAAAGAGAAAGCTCTGCGAAAAGGAGGGAAGGAAGGAAGGAGAAACAGGTGGAGAGAACACAGAAAGAGAAAGGGAAAGGTTTCTGAAAAGATCATGCAATGAAGATGAGAAAGAAAAGAGGGAAGGAAAGAAAGAAGGGTGGGCAGAAGTGAGGAGGGGAGACGTAAATGTATGCAGTGCAGCTATGAAGAAAACTTGCCCAAATTACTGAAGGACACAAGAAAATCTGAGTGAAGAAAAAAAGTGGAAACTTGATTTTGGGAATGAAAGACTCAAAACAAAAAATCAATTGATTGTTTCCTAAATCCACATATGGAATTTGATGCTATTCAAGATATTAATGGGATTTGTAAAAAATGGGAAATATGCTTTTTCAACAAGCAAGAGAAGAATAAAGATACTGGATTAGAAATGTGTTAAAATTGCAGGCCATTTAAAATTTGAGGGACTTTTCTAAGTATCTGAGATCCTAGTGATTTATTCTTGCAGGGGGAAGAAGATTGTGGTACAACAAAATTATATCTCTGCATGATGGGAGCTGAATGGTGCTGACTCCCAGCTCCACGTGTGTGAGAAGTCTGCTCTTCTATCCAACACATCCCTCCAACTCCACCCTACTGACATTTGGGTTCATCTGTCAATTTCCAGCAGCTTCCTTGGAATTTAAAGAAAACTTCCATAAAGTCTGGTGTCCTTGTAGACAGTGGTGCCTGCCTGGGGCCAGCCGAGCCACCAGTGGATCCAGGCCTGGTGGAGAACAGTGGTCGATGTTGTGTTAGAGCTAGGCAGGCGGTCTGTTGTTGCCTGGCCCCCAGGAGGTCGTCCAGAGAGAGAGGAAAAGAAAATGGCTATACACTATCGCGGATGCAGTGCCTGGCAGGAAAAGTGGCTCAAATCATGGTATCTAGTAAGCAGTGAGTGGAGGAAGAGCCACAGAGGAAGGGATCAGGGATTAGACAGTCTCTAAGATCGTGCAGAGAGTAGTGAGCCAGATACACTAAAACTGTGTTTTTCTGATCTTGATGTCTCAAATCAATCAAGTGGACAATCAAGATTAATCACAGCATTATAAGCATTCTAGAGATTATCTAAAATACGTGGGACAATATATTTAGATTGTTTTCAAATACTGTGTCATATTATGTAAGGAGACTGCCCTCAGATTTTTGTATCTGTGGAGGTACTAGAACCAGTTCCTCACCATTACGAAGAATAGCATGGTGTTTCAGTTAACTTAGTTTGGTCGCCGTCAGACATAAAGAGGCACCAGATTTTTCAGATTTATATGCTTTCATAAAGAATTAAGAAGAATCAGTAAAAACTTCATGCTTAAGAAAAGACTGAAATTATCAAAAGGAAAAGTCTTCCCTCTTCTAAAGGGATTGTTGAACCTAGCCTTCCTTGTCAGCAAGTGCCCGTCATACTCTTCAGTGAGGTCTTTCTTATCACTCTTTATGTCTTTCATCCTTACAGAACTTCCTGTCTGGTCTTCTAGCCAGTTACAGAAGACTTTAATTTTTTGGTGTAGATGAACTTGAACAATAGTTGAGATCATTCTATAGGCTACTTCCTTTAAAAGCTAGTGGTTATTTTTGCCAACTCCTGGACCACAGAGTCTTTGTCTTGCAGCACTTGCTCGCAGCTGTAACAGCAGGGGACCCTTAATTTCAGAGAGCTTTGTCTGAGTCCAAGGAGCTCTGACTGCATAGCCCTGCCACCTTTCACATGGTCCTCTGTATCCTTTTCCCTCTCCTACCCATTTCTTTACATTGACTAATAACATCCCATTAAAGGTAAAAATGTAAATGTTCACTAAATCTTTACAAGCATCTATTATGTGCTAAACATTCTGCCCCAAAGTATAAACATTTGTCCATGAAAATTTTCATGACCACACACACAAGTGGTCATGGCAACTGCGAAAGTTGGAATCATTCTATTAATCAACAGGGAACTGCTTAAAATTAAAGTTGTAAAATTAAATAAAGCATCTATTTTAACAAAACAAGGCAGACACATATTTCTTGGTATAGAAAAATAGGTATGATGTCTGAGTAAATGACCTGGTTTTAAAACTAAACATGTAGTAGCTTATCATTTTTTAAAAAAATTTAGGGCTGGCCAAATAGCTCAGCAGATTAAAGCATCTGCAAGCAGGTGCAGGAGAGGGGGTTCGATCCCTGGTCCTGCCTTGCTGGTCCTGCCCCTGGGACCCACTTAGATGACAATTGAGACTGAGCATGGTGGTGTGCACCTGTGGTCCCAGAACTTGGGAGGCTGTAAACAGGAGAATTATGATGAGTCCAACCTAGTAGTGAGACCCTGAACACCTTGTAGACCCATCCCTAAAAAAAAAAAAAAAAAAAAAAGAGTCTAGGATAATAAATACATCAATATGTTAATATCACTCTATCTTGAGGGTGGGCTGAGAGAAATTCATATTTCTTACTAAAAAAAGTAGAATAAAGAGATTTATTATTGTTATTATTTGTATTTTAGGGAAGGGTTTACAGGGTGTTCAGGGTCCCACTAGTAGATCAGACGTATAATGATCCACCTGTTTACAGCCTCCCAAGAACTGGGATTACAACATGCCCAGTCTCAATTGCCGTCTCAGCACATCCCAGGAGTAGCACTGGCATGGCAGGCCCGGGAATTCAACCGCCAGCCCCTGTGCCTGCTTGCAGGCCCTTTAATCCGCTGAGCTGTTTGGTCAACCCATTATTATTATTATTATTATTATTATTATTATTATTATTATTATTATTATTTGTATTTTAGGGAAGGGAAGCGAGAGATTTAAAATGCAATCTTTTTGGTATGGAAGGTTATAAGAAAGAAAGGAGAATTGGAAGGATTGGCATTTAACAAGTGCTCAGATGTGTTGAATGAATGAGTAATTAAGTGAATGGAGAATGGAGGATAATGATGTGCCTGCATAGGCTCAGCAGTGTGCAAAGGTGCCATCTGGTGGGAGATGCTGATGGTGCAGGAGGCTGCTCATGAGGGGAAGTTCATGAACCCCTGGGTCAATTTTCTGTGAATATTAAACTGCTCTGAAAAAGTGTACTCAAAAAAGAAAAGAAAGGCAGCCATCCTGTCTTCTGTGTTGCTTGTTTGTCACTCTGCCTCCATGAGACAATAAACAGAGGCTGGGAGAAAGATGTCTAAGATTCAAACATTTTCCTACAGTAATGGTACCTTTATTTAATTTCCTCCTTTGCAAATGCAGTGCATGTTACAATCCAATAACTTGCGAACTCTCCATGGAAGAGATCTCACTTGATTTGCAGTGAAGAGAATAGCGTCATCACAAGGAGATGCTGAGAAACTATTTGCTGAATGAATGTGTGAGTTCTTAACTTTCTGTGGTTTCCAAGGGTCAGAGAATGATAGACGGGGTCATGGAAAATGGGAAAGAGAAATGGAGAGATGTCAATGAGATGAAAGGAAGCTAGAACAATAAAAGAAAAAAGGTAGCCTTTATACTATGAATAACCACTATGAAGACAACAATATGCAATGCATTAATTATTGAAACTGTCCTACTAATCGGTTTTGAAACTGTCTCATTGATAGTTGTTTCTCAATAAAATAATAAAAAAGGAAAAAAGTAGCCTTTAACCCACTTCATTGATTCCCCCCACCCAACTACCACCATCATCCCTTTCCATCCACACATCCTTACATACAACTCACATATGACTAGAATCACAGAACAGTGAAGGCCATGCATAAAGCTTTCGTTACAACCTCAATTCTTGCCTTTAATCATGACTTCAGTTTCATTTCTTAGTAGAAAACATCCACATAAGTTTTTCAACTCTCCTATACGCATACAAAATAAAATTAAACTTACCCCAAAATACAACATGAGTTAGATTCTAGGGCATTACATGGAAAATCAGTACCATCCAAGAAGCCTTCTTCAAGCCCACTGCAGTTTCCTCCTCCACCTATCAGAATGCATTCTTCGAGTTTGCCTTCTTTTCCTTAACATTATGTCCTGAGATCCATCTGTGTTCTGTGTAGTAGTTCAGCCATTTCCATTGCTACATGCCAGAGTGTTCTTGAGGCACAGCCCCATAACTTTCCCTCCAAGCCAGCCGAGTTGGTAGGACATAGACTGCATACATAGACTGCATCACTTGAAGAGCCGGAAATATATACTATTGGATTTTTTGTAGAGTTTGCCTTCTCCTACTATATGACACTCTATTTTAGGAATGCAACATTTTCGTGCATTCTGCTGATAATGAGTATCTATATTGTTTCTAGTTGGAGGGGTTTATAAATAACGGTGTTATGAACATCTTCATGTATTACATTTGGAATAAGTAAGAGTAGATGTACTGGGTACTGGAGATGCTTGACTTGAATGGTTATTGCCAGTTTTTAACTCCACCAACACTCTTTGAACATTTGATATTCCCATACTCCTTTAATGTATAAAGTATGCTGTCATCCAGTAGTAAGAATCCTTCAGCTTTGTCATTCTTCCTCAGATTACATGGCCTATTTGAAACCTTTAAATTTCCATAAAAAGTTCGGCATCAATTTGTCTAATTTCACATACACACAGAAAACTGCAAGTAAGAATGTGGAATTACACTCAATCTGTTGGGGAGAAATGATATGCATAATATCTAATCTTTCAATCCATGAACATGATTAAATCTTTTGATTAAATCTTTTTAGCTTTCTCATTTTCTATTCATCTATTTTGAACATCTTTCCTTACTACTAAATATTCAATGAATTTTTTATTTGGTATTTTTTTTAAACATTTAACTTCCTAGCTGTTTACTGCTCTGTAGAAACCGAGTGAATTTCCCCAGGTATCCAGATGTTCTAATCACATAATTAATTTGGTAAAACTTTCAAAAGTTTCTTTTCTTTGATTCCAATTGAACTCAGGGCCCCCCCCTTTTTTTTTTCTGGACCAGGGATGGAACTCAGGCCCCTGTTTGATTCTAATTGAAACATTTCATTTCCTATTATTGCCTGATTTCAGTTTTGGCAATTTATGTATGTATTTGGTACAGGGTCTCACTATGCAGCTCATTCTTGTAGTGATCCTCCTGTTTTCAGCCTTGGAATTACAGGCCTGTGCCACCCTGCCCGGGCTTGGTTATGGCTCAGTGCACCCCAGGGGTGGGGCTGGCGTGGCATGGAGGGATTGAGCCTTGGTCCCTGTGCTTACCTAAGCAAGCATTTATTCCACTGAGCTATCTTTCTGGCCCTTCACCTCTTAAAAATTAATGTAAAAGTAACTTGATGTCATTTCTTAGGAAATAGGCAGGGTGGAAAATTTACCAGAAGCCTGATCACAATGCCCGTGTGAACAGGGCTGAAGGTCTTTTGCTTCATTGAATAAATATGCTTTTCAAGGGAGGAAAAAAATATTTAATAATTTTCAAAGGATCATTCAATGACTGGAGTCTTAGAAACTCCACATCCCCATTCCTATCTAACTAGGCTGCCTCAACTTTACTGCCACACAAGACTGAAAATGTTTCAGCAGTGGAGGAAATGGCCTAATGGGACTGTCACAGGAGAATCACAAGGAAGCCAAGACCTAGCAAGGAGAGCAGCGGCCACCTTGGGAGAAAGGATCCATCCACACACTGGGGGAGAAGAGGCCACTTTTGCACAGAAGAGAACACTGAGAAGAGCTGAAGCTAAGATCTCTGAGAACAAAGCTTCAAATGCTGACCTCCCACCATTCATCATGGACAGGAGACAGAGAGGACAGACAGCAGATGGGAAAAAGAAGCAACTGTCTTGAGGAAGGACCATTGGCCTGGTAGATAGGCTGGCACTGGGTGATCAGGGATGGGAAAGAAGGTAAAGAGGAGGAACAGAGAAAAGGGCAAGGGTCAGGGGTGATAGAGACCCAGTCCAGTTGGATTCAACTCCATTTTCACTCATTCACTCCTGAGTGTCCTCCCAAGGGTCTCAGGATTCCAGTCTTCAACACATGGGGTCACAAGGAGGGCAGTACCAAGTCTGAGCAGCCCAATTTCTCTAGGTTAGGTCAATTTAAATCCAAATTCAATCCAGATCTTCAGGGACTCTTACTTCCCCAGATGTGGCCCAGAGGAGAGGAGCCTCACTACAGACACACTAAAAAGATCCCTGGCCGCCGCTGCCCTGACTGCCTGTGTTGCCCTCACAGAGCATTCCAAGAAGCAGCGGGCAGTCTCAGCATAGGGCCGGGGCCCAGCCTTCTTCTCCCAGTCCCAAGTCTGTCCTAAAATCCCAGCCAGAGCCATAGCCTAGGCAGGTTCCTAAGAGAACACTCACATTCAAGAACAGACTCTCACCCCGCTGTCCACTATAGAGTCACGCTAAGAGAAATAGACCAGCAAAGATCGATGGAAAAGGAGGGAAAAAAAGGAAAAAGTAAAAGCAAAAGAAAAGGAAGTACAGAGAGGTGACAACCACACAGCAAGAGAGTCAAGTCCTTGCTTCCCAGGCCTAAGCAATGGCTGCACCAGGCATCTCTGACCCTCCTGACTCTACTCTGTGTCCCTTCAGGCTGCCTGGGAGGACATTGTCCAGAGTAGGAGGAGAAGAAATAGGTCAGGTACATCATCCTTGTCACCAGCTCATGGGGTCACTGTAGCTTGGCTTTTCTCCCAGCTTTGTAAAATGCCTGAATTAAGCCTTTCTGAGAGTGTCCTCAATTGAATTTATCTTCTGTTTCTTGCCCCCCATATACATATTCACCAATATGTAGACCACCTGTCTTGTGTTTCCTGGAATGGCCTTGCTTACAACTTTCACCCTTACCCTTCCACATATGATCCTAGCTCTAGGTTTGGGCTCAGGGTCAGGCCTTTGTGTACCACAGTCCCCACTCCTTTAGGTCCCAGCCAAGCACACAGATATTCTACTGGCCTTCAGTCTTCTTCAGCCTCCCGGTGGGCCTCCCATGGTTCTAGGTCCAAGTGGCTTTGGCCATCACCTCATGTGTGCCCTTCCTTTGTGACTTCATGCACTGAAGTCACTTGGGAGGCAGTACAGAAGGTTCCGTCCTAGAGTCTTGGTGTCTCAGTAGCAGGAACAGCAGGCCTAGCCAGCCCAGAAGGTTATGTGTGAGCAGTGTAATTGAGATCACTGTTGATCCAGGTCTTGCAATGACAGAGGGCACAGCCTCAGGGACACACAGTGCTTCTGGAACCATGGATGATACTATTGTCCTTAAGCGTCGTGGGTACATAATGGGCATCAATTTGGGAGAGGGTTCCTATGCAAAAGTTAAATCTGCTTACTCTGAGCGCCTAAAGATCAATGTGGCAGTTAAGATCATTGATAGGAAGAAAGCCCCAACGGACTTCCTGGAGAAATTCCTTCCTCGGGAAATTGAGGTTATGGCCATACTAAACCATCGATCCATCATCAAGACCTATGAGATCTTTGAGACATCACAGGGCAAGGTCTACATCGTCATGGAGCTTGGAGTTCAAGGTGACCTCCTGGAGTTCATCAAAACCCAGGGGGCTTTGCAAGAGGATGATGCCCGCAAGAAGTTCCACCAGCTCTCCTCAGCCATCAAGTACTGCCATGACCTGGACATCGTCCACAGAGACCTTAAGTGCGAAAACCTTCTTCTTGACAAGGACTATAACATCAAAGTGTCAGACTTCGGCTTCTCTAAACACTGTGTCCGGGATGACAGTGGTCAGCTGACACTTAGTAAGACCTTCTGTGGGTCAGCCGCCTATGCAGCCCCTGAGGTGCTACAGGGCATCCCCTACCAGCCCAAGGTGTATGACATCTGGAGCCTGGGCGTGATCCTCTATATCATGGTCTGTGGCTCCATGCCTTACGATGACTCCAACATCAAGAAAATGCTGCGCCTCCAGAAGGAGCACCGTGTCAACTTCCCCCGCTCCAAGCACCTGAGCAGCGACTGTAAGGACCTCATCTATCACTTGCTGCATCCTGATGTCCACCGGCGGCTGCGCATAGATGACATCCTTAGCCACAAGTGGGTGCAGCCCAAGATACAGAGTTCAGTCTCCGTGGCCCCAGCCTTGGGAGAGAGCTCCCGGAGCACTGAGCCCTCTCGGACTCCTGAACCTACTACCCCTAGCAAGAAGCCTCCCACCAAGCCTGAGCCTCGGCAGGAGGCACAGCCTGAGGCAGGACCTGAGGCACAGCCCGAGGCAAAACCAGAGGGTAAGATGCCAGTGACCAGGCAGCCGGAGGCTGTGGCCTTCCCTAGCCTGCACCAAGTCCAGGAATCAGAGGAGAGCCCAGCCCAGCCGCCTGCAGAGCAGCCCACCCAGTGAACCCATTATAGTCCAAGCAGAGCTAGTGGACTGAACCCTGAGCCCAAAAGAAGGCGAAGAATGAGCTCCTACTATGTCAGTTCTTCTTTCCCTTGAATTTGATAACTCACATGGCTACAGACATAATAAACCATTATAATAGTGCAGACTCCAGGGAATGTCTTAACCTAGATGAAGTCCTGGGCTCTCTCCTGTTTCCTGCCTGGATTTGGAGTTCTCACTCCTGGGAAAATAGCCCAGTGTGGCCAGGCCAGAGTAGGACCTCAGGTCTGGCAGGGGCAGCTGCACCAGCCTAAGGTTGGGATGGGGACCAAGGGCGATCTGGAAGGACAAGGCCAGAACAGACGGCTGAATGAAGAAACAGAGAACAGAGTGAGGCTGGTGTGGCTTCTGGAGGGGTGGGGCCCCACTGCAAGCAGGTGGGAGGGGGCTGGCAGAGACATGCTGGGAAGGAAGGTGGCTGCCAGCAGAGGGCAGTTGGTAGGCCATGGCCCTTGTCACTGAAAGAGTTGGACTTGAGTGCTTTTGGAGCTGACAGTCCAAGCAGCCAGGCCACCATCACCCCAGGGCATCTACGGGGGTCCAGGCTAAGTGGGAGTTAGGGGAGACCTCAGAGGGCAGGCTGGCCAGCCTGTCTGTCCTTTGTGAGCTTCCCCATCCTGAGGGTCACAGGGTTTTTTCTTTTCTGCCTACCATGGGTTGCCCCATGGGAAGCAGCACCTACCTCACAATAGTGCTATAATTCACTCCATGCTGTGCTCATTCTCCAGCCCAAAAGCAAGGGGCTCCATAGGAGGAAGGCCCACAATATTCCACAGGCCTGTGTAGCTCTCACCAGATCCAACACCCCTCCAACCCCAGCTGGTCCCCAAGGGTGACATCTGCAGCCTGCTGGAGAGGAGAAGCTGGCACTGACAAGCAGGATAAGTATCTTCCCAGAGCACACTCCATCCCTGCAGGCAGGAAGGCAGCGCCCCATGCCCCTTGGCAGGTGTGGCTTCCACATGCTGCCTGCCCTGCCCACGGCATATCTCAGTCAGTCCCGTCCTAACCATGGTGACTACTTTCTCTTTCTGCCTCTCTGGACGACCTTGTGAAGGCCAAAATAGCACCAGCTCCTCTGCCTGGCTCTAGCAGAACACAGCACTGCTCTTCTCCACCGGGCTTGGATGCATGCTGGCGGCTTGGTTGTTCCCTGGCAGGCGCCACCCGCTCCAAGGACATCAGTTCTGAAGGGAGTTCTCTTCACATCCCAAAGAAGCTGCTGGAAATTGGCCGCTAATTTAAGTAGATGAATCTGAGTGTGACGGCACACACTTGTAATCCCAACCACATGGAAGGCTGAGGCAGGAGCTTCACAATTTCACATTGCACCTTAGCAAGACTCTGAAGAGTAGGCTTGGCTGCTGTCATCCTCCCAAACTGCCTGGTTTTCATGCTGCCACGGGACAGGAGTGCACTGAGTGACACTCTTGGGACAAGCACACTTCTCAGGGTTGTGCCTGAGCTCTAGGCACGGAGGCTGCTGAGAACGCAAGCAGCAGGAAAGTGCCACTGCGTCCCTTCACATTTATCCACAGTTCATGGTCCTTGGGGTCACTATGTGACCCTGTGGGGAGGTCAGACCAGAATGAGGGAGCCCGGCCAGGCCCAGGGAGGTAGCAGGAGAGGAACGCCAAGGCTGAGGCCATCAGAGTCCGGTCCCTGGATTTTTTTTTTTCGGTACCAAGGATTGAACTCAGGACCTTGCACTTGCCAGGCAAGCGCTTACTCTACTGAGCTACCTCCCCAGCCCAGAGTCTGGCCCCTGGGCGAACGAACCAGGGGCCTGGAGGGTCTGGTGCATTCAGTGACACAGCCTCGAGTACTGACTCTCCTTCCATTCCCTTTTAAATTCTTTTCATCTGCTATACATTTCACCCATTGAGTTTTGTGTTATTTAATCTTTTGAAATGTACTGATTGCATTCATTTTAAAGTTCATAGCTTGTGATTTCAATAACTAGATAGCCTGGGTTCCCCCTTTATTGTTTGTTTTCTTTTTGTAATTAAAACATCTGCGTCTCTGGCTGCTTATTAAGGTAATGTATGGAAACAGTTTTTAAAGTTTTATTTTATTGAGCTGGGGAGATAGCTCAACAGTGTAAGTGCCTGCCTGGAAAGACCAAGGACTTGGGTTTGATCCCCGGTACCACATACCTTGCCGGCCCAGAAATCCTGAGCGCACCATGCTGGCCTAAAATTGGGCATGGTGGTGCATACCTGTAATCCCAGCACTGGGGAGGCTGAGACAGGAAGATCACTACAAGTCCAAGCTGTGTAGTAAGACCTTGTT